>NC_064863.1:4441536-4766407 GCF_024139225.1 Suncus etruscus
ACAGGGTATGATACCCCCCTTTCCCTTTGTCTACTGGGGGTGAGGGGTCTAATGGGAAATCTGCTTAAGAGAGCAGATTTATAACTGGCCAGTTTCATGCAACGTTATAGACACTGTCCCCTGATTAAACTTCAGCTATTCACAGTGTCTACTTGGCCCAAGTTATTTAACAGCTAGACACTAGTGCAGGACTGGCGATTTTGGGGCATCACGCTCTTGTACTCTTTTCTGTAAATCCTCCTTCCTCATCTCCAAGCACCATTCTTTTTGCCTCCCTACAGACTTTCATTTCGGTTTTCTATCAAGGACCCAGCATTGTAATAGTCCCTGCAACTGAAGAGACTGCTTTGATTTGACTTTTAAACTGCTCCAGTACTCTCTCTAACAACTAAGCAAGAGCTATAGTTTAAGAGAGGACTTATTTTGAACCCCTAAAATATTGAGTCTAATTTAAAAGCCTTTAAACTCACTACTGATGATTCTGCATGGAACAAACGAGCAAAATACATCATCTGTGCATTTTGTTATGCTGTCTCCCCCTGCCCTAAATCTTTCTATCATCTACATCCTTCAACAATAAAAGCACAGAATGGATTTAATTAAGCACACAAATGCTAAGCCAGAATTTGGAGAGTGGGGAAGAAAGGGGAAGGAGCTGAAAATATAAAACCACACGAGAAGGGGAAAATGACATTCAGAACTAGCAGACACTGAGTTTCTCTTGTTGTTTTAACTCTGCCACAAGCATGCGATTTTGTTAAAAAGAGATGACTTAAGTTGGCAGCAATAATCTTCCTTTAGTAGCTTGTACCACAGTCTTGCATGTAAGTCAGATTTGGCTTAAGTAAAGAGAATTTCCTAAAAATTAACTTCACTGGGATAATCAGCAGCATAACTACCCTAAAAGCACCACACGAGCCAAAGAGGGAAATGTCTGCTTTTCTTACTGTGCTTTTATTAAGACTAGCAGGAGTCTGTGTGTCTTCCAACATTACCAGAAGTGCCATATCTTTCAACTCCCTATTGTATCAGAGTCCCCAGTAATGTAATAATGTTTTTTCCTGACTCTAGTGGAATATTTTTGTGAAAAGATATTTGTGATCTCTATCTGTCCTATGAAAATAATGCCAAACACCAAATATGCATTTTATGATGTACACTTTGTGCTTGGCATTAAAAGAGAAAAATATATCCTTGTGAAGGCTGTAAGTTTTTTGTTTTGCTTTGTTTTGTTTTAGTTCTTCAAAGTTAAAAAAAATGTAATGTAAGCAAACAATCTAGAGGAAGGGCTAATTTCCACTGTGTGGAATGTGAATAGTTAAACAAAAAGTTATGGTTATTTAATGTAATTATTAATTCAAATCCTTTGGTCACTGTGATGTCAAGTTTTTTTGTCTTTCTCTTTTCTATGACTTCCTCTGAGTTGAGCAAAGAAGAGTGGGAAAGATGCATGTCTCTGGAGGATTTTATCAGGTCAGAGGGAAAATAATGGGATCTTGACACACTGGTCATTCATTTAGTCAAGGCACGAGCTTTGTTTTAATCGAATGATCCTTAATGGTTAACATTTCTGAGCAATATTAAGACATATTTAAAAGGTTATTTTGCAAGACTTACGTGTGTACACCAGCAAGTAGCAGATAATAAAGAACAGTTCACAAATCCTTTCAAGGGGAAAATGTAAGAAGTGGATATAAGAACAGTTATAAATGACCAGTTCATGCTTAAGAGTGATGGCCATTCCTTGGACTCACCACTCTGAAGGTATTTAATATCAATCACTTAGGGTATTATGTCTGCTTTAATCATTTAAAACATCAGAGGATTATATAGACTTTGATTGAAGTACTTTGCCATGTAAGAGGATGAGAGGGGATTTGATAGTCTCATAAAAGCTAATTTGATGGAAAGCAAAGTTTTATAATCTGTAACTAGAATTTAATTTCACACACAGTAATGGTCTATATAATCTTTGCCAAGGAGTAACCAATAAACCAAACTTCTTCTCTGCTGATGCTTGTGTTTTTTTAACTGGTTTGTGTTCATGGGGTAATAGTAGGGTGGGACAGGGAGGCAGTCATCTAGGGAGGAAGAGAAGAAAAGCTAATTAGGTCTCTTCTGATCCAAAGGGGATTAATTCATTCCTCAATAGAGATCTTCCAAATCCTGCATCTAGAATCTAGGCCAACAATACCTCAGGCTATCATAGGTAGAGGCCAGGGTGAGCTCAAGATAGTTGCAATGAAGAGACCTGTTCTTCCTCAGAGCCCAAAGCTAGAAAGGATTACAATGAATGTGCCAGAAATTGAAAAAATGAGAGATTTCTTTAGAGTCTTTAGAAGTATTGGGGGTTGGGGAGGGTGGAGGGAGTGAGAATGGGAGAAAGATTTGGGGCTGGTAATTGTGAACTCTTAATAACTGGAAATATAGAAAAACATTCTAGATAAGGGTATGAGATAAAGTAACCTGTTGCCCTGGACTGGCCATTGAACTCACTGGTAAATTCTGAGATCCCTTCCTATTGGAAATGGCAGTTCAGAAGAGCTACCAGGCACTGGTTCTCTGACAAAATACCACAACAATTTGTATAAACTGCCTCTGACAAACCCAGTGCTAAGACATTTACACTTTTTCTCACCTTCTGACCATTGCTAGCAGGTAGTGAATGCTTCGAATTTCTGTACTTGTACTTCTCACTTCGGAAAGTGAGAATTTTATCATACTCTTATTTTTGTTTCCTTAAAGGAGAAGACTTAGTCACATCCCGCAGTATTCAGGGCTTCCACCTGACTCCTAGCAGTGTCTAGGAGCTCATCTCTGCTACTGGGTATCGAACTTGAGCCGCTGATATGCAAAGCAAACTCTTTGCCTTCTTACTATCTTTCTGGATTTTACATATTTTCTTAAAGATCAAGCACAATATCTATATTTTTTAAACTCTTGTACTCTGCATTTTAATATGCAGCATTGCTTGCCTTCCCTTTCTATCTTTGGTAAATTTTTAATTTTGATAAGGTTTTTCTCTTGCAAACCCAGACACAAAGCCCGGAAGTGTGGCATGGCTCTGCCAACAGACTTCATGAGTGACAAAGGTGAAAATATTCACATCATAAAATGAACACAAACACACATGTATGACAGTTTACAATTGTAATGAAAACTCCCAGAAGCAACCAAATATTATTGGAATCTGGGTAGCATCTTTTTAAAAAATTGAGTTTTGGGGGGACCGGAGAGATAGCACAGCAGTAGGGCATTTGCCTTGCTTGTGGCTGACTAGGGAAGGACCTGGGTTCGATTCCCAGCATCCCATATGGTCCCCCAGTCTGCCAGGAGCGATTTCTGAGTGAAGAGCCAGGAGTAACCCCTGAGCACAACTGGGTGTGCCCCCAACTGATATTTTTGTGGTTCATAATGCTATTAATGATGATTTCTCATGCACATATTTCCAACATCATGCCCATTACCAGTGCACTCTCCTCTTCTCCCAAAGACTCTAAGACCTCTCCCTCCCAAACATCCCCACACAACTCAATCATATGAATCAATTCTCCCATTATGTTGCATTTGGACCTTTGCTTCAGAGCACATCATCTAAAAGTACATCCAAACTCTTCATCATTCACGTCTCAGGAATACAAATTAAGTTGTAGTTGGCATCATCATTGTCTTCAGCTTTCCAGCATTCAAACAAGACCCTTGGCTACATTTCTTTTTCTTGTAGTCTCTCTGGACTTGGAAGAATGTAATGGTGGTAAGTACCAAAGAGACAAGTTTCAGAAAATCACACTTAGGAGAAAAGACAGAACAGCACTGTGAAGGGCAGTGACACTTGACAGAGAATGACAAGCTAAGTTTAAAAGCAAGAAAAATATATTCTAGATGAGAACAATAACAAGAAACATGGGAAAATGTTTATAAGAATGGTGAAGGAATGTTTAAAACTATAAAAATCAATAAAAAACTGGAAATTATCAAAATCAATTTTCTTAGAGTTCTGAGAATTAACCAAAAAGCTATACAAGTGTGGAGAGTATTTATTTAGGAAAAATATAGAAAGGATGGACAACGTGCATCATAATACTACAACTTGCAATGCTTTTATTGTCCTCCAAAGGAAATCTCAAAAATTAATTGTCAGCAATTACTAAAAGGCCAGACAACCATGTGTCTGTGTGTCCCTGTGTGTCTGTGTATGATTTGTGTCCATTGGCTCAAATCTTGAGAGGAGCGTCTGGCAGTGTTAATAGGAATATGTGGTGCCAGCAATGGAACCCAGGCCTCTTGCGTGCAAGCAAGCACATAGCCCGATGAGCTCTCTTCCTGGCTCAAACAATTGTCATTTTTCTTTCCATTTTCTTTTTTATATAAAAGACTTTGTTTAAAGACTACATCTCACAAAGTTGACATAGTTGCTCATAATACATTTGTTTCCAGGTAAGTGGGAGTGAAACTATTTAAAAAAAAAATAAAAGTAAAAGGAGGAAAGAAAGCAAAAAGAGAAAGAAAAGTGCACCCAACAAGAAAATTTGTGAAATTTAATGTAGCTTACAATGAGCTCATTAATTCCTTGTCAGAAAGCTTAGTAAACACTTATTGCTAGTTGGTCTTTCTATTGCTTTCTGTTTCTGAACAGACTTCAGATACACATTGGCATTTAAATTGGTGTGTTCCTCTAGGGATGACAGTACTAAAACAAAATGGAGTTGTCCTCCAGGAATTCCAAGCACTATTGCGAATACTGAAACTTTTGCTGGGTTATTTTTTGGCTGTAGGCCTTCTGGAAGTATGACAAGATGGGAGGAGTGTGGTCACACTCACTCCCCAAAAGTGATGCCGGCTCCATTACCTCTATCTTTGGAGTTCTGGTCAGGTTGGTGTCTCTACAGAGAGCTCTAAATAAGTGTTGAAGTTTGGCCCTTGTCAGAGTGGCTGTTGTGGGTGGTGAATACAGCTCCCATGGCTTCATCAGGGTGGGGACTGGTTCACCTCCTCTCTCAAGATTGCCATTTTCAACTGTATGGCCAGTGTAGCCTTAGTTTTTCTTGACTTGCTATACTTCATTCATAGAACGAGTCTATGAACTTGCTGGTTGAAGATATGGCGACAACTTTTGTCAAGAACTGTCATCTTTTGACAATAGATTCTATTTTCCAGGCTATCTTCATTGTCTTTCATTAGATGATCATCACCACCACATAATTGTCATACCCTGCTTTTTTTTTTCAGCAATGCTGGAACGATTTTGAAAAGGTTTCATATAATCGATGTACACCAGTATTTTGCCAAAAAATATAGCATAAAATCTAACATGATTACACAGTTAATATGAGATTTGGCTCGAATGGAAGCTATTCAGTGTGAAAATGTCTTGTTGAAAAAAGCCTGGGTATTACTCAGGTGCCAGTTGTAAAATCACTCCATGCACCATATTTCCAATCCCAGGTGAACAGGTCTGAAGAAGGGTAGCCATGAAGAATTAACAAACCAAGCCAGTCAGGAGAGAGTCATGGCATTCAGTGGCTTCTTGCCTCATGGTCTCTCTGCATGCCACGCCAGACTGCCTTTCTTTATTAAAACAGTACAAATTCACCAGGAGGGGGAAGGTTGAGTGAGAGGCAGGAGGACTTTTACATATCAAAGGGATAGGTGAAAAGGAAAGAGGATGTTGGGGAATGCTTTTTTTTTTTCTTTTTGGGTAAAAGTAGGGTATGACTTACCATCTGGGAATAGCTTAGTGGTTGATGATTTACCTTGCATATAAGCCCTGAGTTCAATGCCTTGTACCAACTCCTCCTCTCACTTTACAATGAAAAACAATGAAAAAACAGTGAGTAATCTCCATGGCATAGAGCTTAAAATACTTTTCATGCAGGAGGTTACATTTGGTCTCTGAATGCTGAATTTGGAGTAGTTCTAAACACCAATGGAAGTGACCCCAAAACAAGAAAATAAAAGAAACAAGAAGAAATTGGTGATCTCTGTGATAGCCTGAGACAGTGTATGTATAGAGCAGTGCTAGGATAGTAATAGTCTAAAGATAAACTTAAATAATAGTTGAAGAGGTGGAATAGCAGTTAAACTGCTTGCCTTTCATGCGACAGCCCTAATTTCTATCCTTAACACCGGGGGATGTCAAGAAGATGGCACTGCCATAGGGCATTTGCCTTGTATAGGCTGACCCAGGATGGACCTGGGTTCAATTCCAGCATCCCACATGGTCCCCAAGCCTGCCAGGAGCTATTCCTGAGCACAGAGCCAGGAGTAGCCCCTAAGTGCTGCGGGTGTGGCCCAAAAAGCAATAAATAAATAAATAAATAAGTAAATAAATATCCCTGGCACCAAATATTCACCAGGACTAATCCCATGACACAGAGGCAGGAATAAATAATGTGCAGATCCAGGTGTTCTCACACCTCCCACCCACACAAATAAAACAAAAACAAAACAACTTAAAAGTAAAAACTAGGAAAAGAGATTTTTCTTGAGTTTATAGAGGGTCCAACTTGTTTAAGTGGAATCTAGCTGGTCAGATATTTACACAATGAGTATATATATATATATATATATATATATATATATATATATATATATATATATATATGCCCAGGGCTGTCATATACTGCAAAGAATTTTAGAAAGTGATAACCTCTTACATCAGGTTAACCTTGAGATTATTTAAGAGGGAGAAAGAGAAAGTTTTTTTAATTTTTGTTTTGGGACCACTCTAGCATTGCTCAGAGGTTACTCCTGGTTCTGTGCTCAGAAGTTTAGGCAATACTGTCTAGCTCAATGTTGAGGGTGTGTGGAATGAAGAGTGGTGGATTTACATGTTCGAAATATTTAAGGATGGAAGAGGGAAGGTGGCTAAAAGTGACGGAGACCATGCAGGAGCATTGGATTCAATCCCTAAGGTACTCCTGAGCACTCAGCTGAGAATAGTCCCTCTACCCAACACACCCCCAAAATGCTCAAAAATGTATAGAGAAATTACTGTTAAATTATTAGTTGACTACTAAGTCAATAAAGCAGAGATTTCACTGACCACACACACAACAAAAATTTTTATAGAATGATTTATAAAAGTCAACAAACAAATAAAACAATAATAAATAGTAGCTACTGTGAATCTGGTGAGAAGAAATATTGATTTTAAGAATTGCCACTCCTTGCTCAGTGCTGGAAATCCAACCCAAACCTCTGGTGTGCGAAGCATGTGCTCAGCCCTATGAATGTGCCCTTCAGTTCTTAGTGAAGACCAAATTAACTGAAAATACTTAGAAACTAAGAGAAGTCACTTTAAAGGAAATTAGGATATTAGCTTAGCAAATTATGACTATCAATGAAAGTAATGATAAAAATGAAATTGCTTAACTTTAAAGAATAATTAATTGAAACCAAATATTAAGGCCAGAGAGATGGAACAGGGGTTAAAGCCCTTTTACCTGCCAAAAAGTCAGCCCAACTAAACTCAGAAAGAACATGAGGCCTTAATTTTCCCAGGTTAGACTGGTCCATGGTGACACTGTGAGGCCTTCTCAGAATGGAAGTGGACAGATTCCCATTTCTACCTGAAGCCACAGCAGCCAGAATCCTCAGCCCACAACCTCCAGAGAAATGACCCAGCTCTATAATGGAAATTATTAAATTGACATGTCACCAAATCGTTCTAGATTTATAGATTCTGGACTATGTGACCTCATGACACCTCAAAATTTTTATAGTAGTATAAGGCTTATTAAGATTACAGCAAATCTAATGGGATTTGCATAAAAGACCACCCAGCTCAGTGAATCTAAACAATAACACAAATAGACTCAAAAAGCACCAACTGTAGCCCAATAAGTCTTAGACGGTGACTTCAGTAAACCATTGAGAGAATAATTACCACAAATGGACACTTATTGATCTGTTTTGATAATTCCATTTGCCTTTGTGTTGTACCAAACAACATGAAATCAATATGTTTGTGCCTGCAAGGTGGGTGTGAAATTGGGATCATTGTTGGTGGGATGGGTGTTGAAACATTTAATATCTGAAACAACAGTATTATGAATAAGTTGGTAAATCATGCTTCATGGTGTAATAATAAAATTATTTTATTAATTACTTTAAACACTGTGGTTGCAAGGTTGTTCATAATACAGGTTTTTTTTCACAGTTACAAAGTAGTTCATGATTGATTTTAGTCATATTGTGTAAAACACTTTTATTTGCCATTTCTCCACCTATGTCCATAGTTTCCCATCTGTTCTCCTACTAGCTTGCCTCTGGGGCAGAATTCTTCTTCTCTGCCTCTTACTCTCTCTCTCTTTCTTCCTATATTCTGAAGGGGCATCGTGCATGTCACTATTTCCTTCACCACCCAGCTCTTGTCCAACTATCATTGTCATAGAGGTCCCTTCTCTAACCTAACTGCACTCCCCTGCTATTTGTGACAAGCTTCACAAATGGCCCTTGTCTCTACTGTCTCTATATTATTACCATACTCTCTATTTTTTATATCCCACAAATAAATGTGATTATTCTATGTCTGTCTCTCTCTATCTGATTCATTTCACTCAGCATAATACTTTTCATGTCCATCCAGGTTTATGCCTGGAAGTGCTCAGGAATTACTCCTGGCTCTGTGCTTAGGGGTCATTCCAGGCAATACTTATACATAGCTGAATCTAATCTATGTCAAGTGAATTCAAAGCAGCATATTAACCCCTGTATGATCTGACTCTAGGAATAATCATTCTTGTCAATTTTATAGTTAGTTCGTTCTGCAAATTTGATAGTCTTTTTTTTTTTTTTAAAGAAAAACTGCATTGATTGATTGATTGGTTTTTGGGTCACACCCCGAGGTGCTCAGTAGTTACTCCTGGCTCTGCACTCAGAAATTGTCCCTGACAGCCTGGGGACAGTATGACATGCCGGGAATTGAACCAGGGATCTCCCCAGTCAGTCGCATGCAAGGCAAATGCCCTGCTGTTGTGCTCTCTCCGGCCCCATAAAACTTAATAATCCTATCACCAAAGTGTGACTACCTAACTCCAAACTCTAGTCTGGTGGCAGTTTCAATGAAACAAGATAAGGCTAAATCCACTCCTGTCATCTAGATGGTGATTATCAAAGAGAGGCTTGCTAGTTTTTGTTCTGCTTCATCTGCAAGTTTACTGTGCAGAAAGTTAAAATAATTCAACATTTCAAGGCTTTTAAAATCATCATCATTTCTGCTGTTCCCTTTATCTCAAAAGCAGAATGTAGATACTGATGCAAAGGGATTTCTCTTTCTCCTGTGCTTATTACCAAGTAAGACAGCATGAGTCCTGTGGAAACGAAGCTCCCTGCCTTCTGGTCAATCTACTCCCTATGTGGCAACAATAAATGTAGACATTTATCACTATTCAGTAATGGCATCATGAGTTCAATTTGGACAGCGTTTTCATTCCCGTCCTCTTCCCTTCCCTTTGGATGTCGTTGCAATGACTGGAGATCACACACCCTCCACTGTGGTGATTATCGGGGGTCACACTCAATGGGCTGTGCTAAATTCTGGCTCAATGTTCAGTGGCTGGGTGCACATACGTGCTTGCAGGTCTTGAACTCCTGGTCACAATGCTCCCGCATCTTTTAGTTCTGCTGCTTCCTGACATACAGACTTTTTAGTGCTAGTATTTACACTCACCTGGCTGTGCTCTGGAGATTTTACTTTGTTGTGACACCTGGAACCTCAGTGTAGAGCTGCCAGGATCATGCTGGCTGCATGTAGCAAATGGGATAAAATTTATGGCTTCAAGCTTGCAAGGCAGGTGCTCTGCGTCATAGAATCTTCTTTGGACTCAGGGAAGATTTTTTTTTTTTCAGTTACTGCCATTTTTGCTTCTTTTATCCATAAGATTTTTTTTCTTCCTTCCTTCCTTCCTTCCTTCCTTCCTTCCTTCCTTCCTTCCTTCCTTCCTTCCTTCCTTCCTTCCTTCCTTCTTTCCTTCCTTCCTTCCTTCTTTCCTTCCTTCCTTCCTTCCTTCCTTCCCTCCTTCCTCCACTCCCTCCCTTTCCTTCCTTCCTCCCTATCCTTCCTTCCTTCCTTCCTTCCTTTCTTCCTTCCTTCCTTCCTCCCTCCCTCCCTCTCTCTCTCTCTCTTTCTTTCTTTCTTTCTTTCTTTCTTTCTTTCTTTCTTTCTTTCTTTCTTTCTTTCTTTCTTTCTTTCTTTCTTTCTCTCTTTCCTCTCTCTCTTTCCTCTTTCTCTCTTTCTTTCTTTCTTTTTCTTTCTTTCTTTCTTTCTTTCTTTCTTTCTTTCTTTCTTTCTTTCTTTCTCTCTTTCTTCTTTCTTTCTCTTTCTTTTTTCTTTCTCTCTCTCTCTTTCTTTCTTCTTTCTTTCTTTCTTTCTTTCTTTCTTTCTTTCTTTCTTTCTTTCTTTCTTTCTTTCTTTCTTTCTTTCTTTCTCTCTTTCTTTCTTTCTTTCTTTCATTCTCGCTTTCTCTCTCTCTCTTTCTTTCTTTCTTTCTTTCTTTCTTTCTTTCTTTCTTTCTTTCTTTCTTTCTTTCTTTCTTTCTTTCTTTTTCTCATTATTTATCTTTCCCTCTTTCTTAGTCTCTCACTTTCTCTTTAATATAGTTGGGATTGGTCCTAACGCTCCACTGGCTGTAATTTCAAAACCGAAACACTGCCACAACCCCAAATCAAAAGTTTTGAGTATGAAAGCAAATATAAATAAGATATCTCTCCTTCCCTGGAATACAAGTTTGAATTAGAGCAAAATATGGTGACAGTTATATATATAACATATATATATATATATATATGTCAGGGAAAGTCCTGATATATAGATGAAACTCTGAAAAATTGAACCTTCTAGACAGAGAAAATTCAAATTGAAACATGTACTGAATCCCTTGGTGAAAAATTTCTTGCCTAGATTGATCTAGGCTAGAAATCCAATCTATGAGTCATGCTGTGATAGTTATATATGTTTTAGCCACAAATCACTCCAAAATTTAGTTGCTAAAAAATTACAATGGGACTGGAGCAAAAGTAGAGCAGTTAGGGAGCTTGCTTTACACAATGCTGACTCAGGTTCAATTCCAGGCACCCCATATGGTCTCCCAGAGCCTTCCAGGAATAAGCCCTGAGCATAGCAGGTATGGCCCCACAATATTCAACAACATTCATTTATTCAACAATATTCATTCAACACCATCTTGGAGTGAATATAATTGGTGGCTTTGGCTCAGAATCTCAAAAGTTTGAAGTTATGGTGTCAGCAGTGATGCAAGGGTTACTTCCCAGGAGCTGGAGAATTTACTCCGAGTATGGGCAACTCACATAACTGTCAGCTATGTGCCTAAGCTTCTCACAGCATGATCGCTCTGTAGCACAGTGACTGTCCTTCTGAGTGTGGCATCTGAGAGAAGAAATCATAGAGCCATCCATGAGTAGACACAAACCTCTGGCTTCACCTAACCTTATTTGTCAGAAGCAAATCACAAAGTTTGCCCACATTCCAGAGGAGGATATTTAGGCTTCACATCATGAAGGGAAAAATATCAAATAATCTATGGTCATCTTTAAAAAAATAACAAGATCTTGATAATAAGAATCCATCAATCAATTCACTTTGGGTTAGTTCATATTGGGTTGTGGGTCACTCTATCAGGACCCAAAGAGTTCTAAGCAGCATCTATATAAGAGTTGCTAAACAAGCTTCAGCTGTTATTATTTCTTGTTCTTAGCTCTAGGGAATTGATCTCTTGTGACCTAAAACTGAGTTACTTTCACTTTCCTGCTTCCTTATTATTAGGAGCATTCTGGCTGATTTTTTTTAAAGAAAGCAGGATCTTGCTGTAGACAGTGTAGAGCAAAAAATATTGTCTTGTAGCATGCCCAGAATACTGTTTTGTAGTTACTAATATGTGATGTCAAAGGAAAAACCTCTATGAGACTGCCTTCTCATTCTTTATCTTTATTCTTTCTCTTTCTCTTTTCAATTTTCAAACCTAAGTATCTGCTGCATAGATAAAATGTTTGGAATCCATTTCAGTTAGCAAAAGAAAAGATCTCATTAGCACTTGTTTGCTTTGCATTTCTCAGTTTCCAGGAAGAGAATACTAACATTGAAGATTTTATATTTTATATTTCAAAAGGTACAGTAGAGCATCATAAGTAAAGGATGATTCCTTGAATGGCACTAGGTTTCACCATAGTAAAAAAAAAAACTCCTATATTGATTCCATAGTAAAAAAAAACTCCTATATTAATTCCACTACCCTATAAATTAGTGGAAAACTAATTTCAATCATTTAGATTTTTGTTTTGTTTTGTTTTTTTGGGTCACACCTGGCAGTGCTTAGGGGTTACTCCTGGCTTGCTCTATGCTCAGAAATCACTCCTGGTAGGCTCAGGGAACTATATGTGATGCAGGGATTCGAACTAATGACCTTCTGCATGAAAGGCAAACACCTTACCTCCATACTATCTCTCCGGCCCCAATCATTTTAATTTTTATTAAAGATATCAATGAGTGTTCTTGGTTGGCAGTTTTTAAAAAAAGCACCTGGTTAATTTTATCTTAGAGATTTATATTAAAAGATACTAGCTTGCTTAGAGAATCTCTGAACCAAGACATTTATTTGACTGTTTTATGAATAGAAAGTCTAGAAATAAAGTAATTACAGGGATAACACAGCTTGGGCATAATGTAGGAGCACAGCATTGGTTTGTTCATCATTCATCATCCGTGCTAACAAAGAAAATATAAAAATTACAATCCACCTATCCAAGATGCCAGTGATTCCCCCCTAAAGCTTGACAGAGTAAAGAGTTTCTGTGAATGATTGCTATGTCAGGTGGTCGCTGCTGCCTGCAAGTCTAGTGTGGTACCTCTGCTAATTGGAATTTAGAGCAAAAGATCCTCATTAACTTTATGGGTGTCTGGGAAGTGTACTCATTTAGCGTTTAGACACTGTAGGATAAGGCATAATATGCAGAAAGATACTGGAACAAGGGTGAAGAGGGAAAGATGCCCATAACAAATTGAGATCAGGGGTGGGAAAATGAAGTTCTTTTTTGGTTTTTTGTTTTTGGGCCACACCCAGCGGTGCTCAGAAGTTGCTACTAGCTCTGCACTCAGAAATCTCTCCTGACAGGCTCAGGGAACCATATAGGATGCTGGGGATTGAACCCAGGTCAGTCCCAGGTCAGCTGCTTGAAAGGCAGAAGCCCTACTGCTGTGATATCGCTCTGGCTCTGGAAATAAAGTTTTTATAAATGAAAAACATCAACCTTTTGTCTCATCTCTTTTCCCACTCCTTCTTCAGTCCCATTTCTCAGGATAAGCAATCTTCAGTTCCTTATGTCTTTAGCCACTCCATCTGTGGCTATTTTAATCATATATACTTTTAATGTTATATACTGTCCTTCAGTAAAGTGTATGATAGTGACTACTTGTACTTAATTAAGGACTACATAAGGTACTTAGTACTTAGAATACTTAGTAACTACATTATCTATTATTCCATTGTACTGATACAGCTGTATCACCAATTTTGTTTACATCAACAATGAAATCACTTTACTTTACGCATCATATGAGCCAGTGTGGTGGCGCAAGCAGTAAGGCGTTTGCCTTGCACACACTAGCACCGACCGCAAACCTAGGACCAATCACGGTTTGATCCCCTGTGTCCCATATGGTCCCCCAAGCCAGGAGTGATTCTGAGTGCATAGCCAGGATTAACCCCAGAGCATCAACGAGTGTGGCCCAAAAAGCAAAAAAAAATTTAGACTGGAGATGATGCAGGATAAGGCAACTTCCATACATGCAGCTGATACTGGTTCAATTCTCAAGACCGCATATGGTCACCATGAGCAAAGGTTAGGCCCCATCTACCAAAATATATGTATCTTCTTAGCTTAATTTTTATATAATATACTTCTGTTGATATCATTTTAGAAGGGTCAGGAAGGGTTGCTGTGTTCAGGGCTTATACTGGTTCTATGCTTGGGGATCAGTCATGACAGGACATTGAACTTGGGTTGGTTGCATACAAGGCAAGTGGCAAGTGTCCTACCCACTGTACTATCTCTCCAGCCCCATATTCTTTTTTTTGGGGGGGGCGAGGTGGGGACACCCAGTGGTCATTACTTCTGGCTCTGCACTCAGGAATCACTACTGACCATATGGGATGTTGGAGATCAAACCTCAATCAGCCATGGGCAAAGCTCTGGTCCTCTTTTCTGTTTAGCTTATGTTTTTATTATCATGGTTGTAATTATGCTGCTTAATAAAGATTTATATTAAAAACTTATGTTTTTATTAAGACATTATATCTAAAGTAGTTTTGAAGTTATTGTTTTACTGTTACAGAGCTACTACACTAATCCCTCCGTCAGTGTTTCTGTATACCGCCACCATTGTCCTACCATCCATTCCCCTTTTCTCTTCCTGATTAGCCTCCTCAGTTTCTAGCTATGTGTCTCGGAGTTTATTATTAGCATTGGGGATTGTCTAATCCCTTTTTTATGTTCTACACATGTATGAGATTATCTGGTATTTATCAGACTCACTCCACTTAGCATGACACTTTTCATTTTCCTCCAGGCCACATCAAACTTGTCATATTTAATCTTTTCTCATAGCTGAGTAGTATTCCACTGTGGATATATATGTGTATGTATATAAATACATACATATATATAGAATATATATACACTACAATTTCTTTATCTATTACTGGGCACTTGGTTGTTTCCAGATTTTGGCTATTTGAATAATGTACATCTATGTTCATCACAGCTCTTCATGCAGCCTTTCAGATAAATGATTATTGGGTTATTGGGTTATTGGGTAGATGTTATTGGGTTATTGGGGTATTGGGTTATTGGGTTATTGGGGCATTGGGTTATTGGGGTAGATGCTTCATGCAGCCTTTCAGATAAATTATTATTGGGTTATTGGGGTAGATGCTCCTAGGTGGTCTTGGTGAGCTACGTAAGATATGATTTTTAGGTGATCAAATATTACAGAGAGTACAGCCTCTCCATTTTGTTCACTGCAGACCTTCTTCACAGGACTCTACCTTTCTACTACAGTGTCTACTATTTGGAGTCTTGTACATCTTAAAAAGATTTTTGGTTTCTTTTCACTTGATATATAAATGAATAAAAATATACCTATTTTTACATTCAGATTTTTAAGGCATTTTGTTTTTGTTCTGTTATCAAAAAGTTCATTGATAGTGTAGTTTTCTCTCTAGAAACCACTATGGTTTTTAGCTCTTCTAAATTTTTACAAAGGTGCACTTTAATATTTGTTTTTTTATTAATTCTATTAGGTACTTGATAGGCCCTTTCAATATTTAGAATAATGTCATTTAGTTGTGGGACATCTTTGTTAGTTCGTTTGGTTACTCCAGGTGCTATGTTTGGGGATTGTTCCCAACAGTGTTAGGGAGAACTATGTGGTGTTAGGATGGAACCCAAACTTTCTCTATACAAGCATATGATCAGTTTTTGCTCTATTTATCAACTATCTTTGTTACTGCTTATTAAAAACTTCTTCATATTTTCTATGATTTATTTCTAGAACACGACTTATAGGTAATAGACCTCCAAATCATATTTCTTAACTTTTGCCTGATCATTATTCCATGCTGGCACAGTTTCCTTCTTGTGGCCCCTTTGTACTATCAGATGGCCCTACTACCCATTTTTGCAACTTTTACCTTTAACCTCATTATAATATACTGCAGGCCTTCAGAAAACCAAGTGGTTTCTCTTTGAAAAATACTGTCTTAGACACATCCTCTTTCTAGCTATATATATTTTATCACTTTTTCCATCTTTTACCTCTTTTATCATCATCTCAAAGTTCTGGAGGCCATCAATCTTTTTAATGATTTCTTGAATATAATATTACAAGCCTCTGTAGCACGTTGATTTTTAAGTGGTTCTAATGATTTTTGAAGTCAGGTATATAATTTCTTTAAAGTCAGGAATATAATATTCACATGTTATGCATGGCATACCTTCTTTCAAAATAACTGGAACTTGCTTCTAATCTGTGATATGGGACAAAGCAGGTAGGTTTCTTATAATCATCATGTGAATTTGAGTAATAGTATACATTCCATCTTTGATAGTCTATCTTCTCTATTGTTAACTTTGAAAGATCAAGCCACTAAGAATCTTACAGCAAAAAAATAAAATAAAATAAAATTCAAAATAAGTTGAAAAAGTTTAGAATTAGACCTTTGTCCAGTCAACTGATGAAAACCAATCTTGGCTGATGCGTCATTTGCAGTCTCATGAAATTCTGAGAAGAATACCTATCTAAGCTGTGCTCAGATTTTTTTTTTTTTTGGTTTTTGGGTCATACCTGGCAATGCTCAGGGGTCACCCCTGGCTCCAGGTTCAGAAGTCACTCCTGGCAGGCTCGGGGGACCATATGGGATGCCGGGATTTGAACCACAAACCTTCTGCATGCAAGGCAAATGCTCTACCTCCATGCTATCTCTCCAGCCCCTCTGCTCAGATTTTTGACCTACACAAACTGTGAGAAAATGTTTGCTGGTTTTTTTGTTTGTTTGTTTTTTGTGGTTTTTGGGTCACACCCAGCATTGCTCAGGGTTTATTCCTGGCTCCAGCTCAGAAATTGCTCCTGGCAGGCACGGGGGACCATATGGGACGCCAGGATTTGAACCGATGACCTCCTGCATGAAAGGCAAACACCTTACCTCCATGCTATCTCTCTGGACCCAATGTTTGCTGTTTTAAGTTATTAGATTTGTGGTAATTTTTTTTGGAGTATAGAAAACTAATATAGTTTATCTGTAAGATTTTGATATGCTTATTATTTCAAAGGTTCTCATTTATTTGTTATCCTTCCTTCTATTTTTTTTTTATGAAAAGCTTACTTATACACCCTTGTAATAATAATTTTCAGACACAAAAGAGAAAAGAGTTGGAAGTTCCAGCTCACCTCAGGAAGCTCACCACAAAGAGTGATGAGTTTAGTTAGAGAAATAACTACATTTTGAACTGTCCTAATATTGAGAATGTACGAGGGAAATGTAGAGCCTGTTTAGGGTACAGGCAGGGGTTGGGTGGGGAGGAGGGAGATTTGGGACTTGGGTGATGGGAATGTTGCACTGGTGATGGGTGGTGTTCCTTTTATGACTGAAACCCAAACACAATCATGTATGTAATCAAGGTGTTTAAATAAAAAAAATATGCAAAAAAAAAAAAAAAAAGAAAGGACAACATTAAATATACAAGCCACAATGTCAACAACAATGAAATCATGAGATCCAAGCTTTAACAACCAAACTTGAAAATGGCCCTGTTATGATGGCAGGATGTGTTATGGGCAGTGGCTTAGGATGGACTCTGGGAATATTGGTTGGTGCTGAAACACTGTATATCTAAAACCCAACTATGAGTAACTTTGTAAATAATAATGCTTTTAATAAATAAAAATGCTAGCATTAAGAAAAAATAATAAAAAAGGAACTTTTCTTCTAAAAAATAATGTAGTGCACAATAAAAATGAAACATAAAATGAAACATAAAAAAAAAGAAAAGCTTACTTATTTATTTTTATTTTTATAAGCTTTTCACAGTTGTATTTCAATAACATAATGACAGCGAATTAGGGCCATTCCCACCACCAGTGTTGACCTTCCTCCCATAGTTCCCAGCATACAACTTATACATTCACCCGTAGCCACCTGGACTGCTAGTGCAACAGTTCCATTTTTGTGTATAGTAAACAGCTTATTTTGGGCTAGGACTGAGGTTCAGCAAGTTGTTTTTTATTATTGTTTCACTGATGCACTGTCTGTGATATTTCTATTTGGAGGCTTTTACTAGTGACTGAGGAGACCAGAAAGACAGCACAGAGGTCAGACACTTGCCTTGCATGTGGCCAACTTTGGCACCACATATAGTCCAGTGAGCACTATGAGGAATGAGTGTCCCCTGAATACAGAGCCAGGAATAGACACTGAGTACTGCTGGGTGTGGCCCAAACCTTCAATATTCCAAAATTCTAGATCTATGTATATGTAATATTTGCAACTCTGACTTGTTTAAGATGTTGCTAATTCCTAATAGTGCGTCATATTTCAGAGTAACAGTCGAACAAACTAGAGGGGAAAAATTATGAGTGACAAACAATTGATGTCCTTCAATGCGACATACTCTGATGGTGAGTCAACCTTCTCATTGGGAGCAACACTCAAATGTCAATATTTAGGGGCTGAAGTGATAGCGCAATGGTAGGGCATTTACCTTGCACGTAGCTGACCCAGGACGGATTCCCGGAGTCCCTTATGGTCCCCCAAGCCAGGAGTGATTTCTGAGCTCATAGCCAGGAGTAACTCCTGAACATCACCAGGTGTGGCTCAAAACAAAACAAAAAATGTCAATATTTAATGATATTTTCTCTGGGACAACCATTTCATTTTTACAAGTGAAGAATATACTATCCATTTTTGAAAGACACTAGTGAGTGAGGTTGGGAGAAAAATCCTGTGAATGTTCATTGTTCAGTAGAAATTCTTTCTTCTTCTGCCTTTTAACACCTTAGTTCATTCTAGCTTTAGTCTGATTATCATGAATTCAGAAGTTGGGTATAATTGCTTGAAACATCAAATCTTTTTCAGTGGCCAATTCAGGCTAGGTTGCTGCAGATAGCCTGAATATTTATATATTATTGTTTGAAAAATTATTAGGAAATTTAGTTCTGTGTATGGGGAAACTGTGACTTTGATATGAAGGTTTGTTCGCTGCTACTGAACCACACCCACATCACATTGTAGATTGCATCCTAAAACCCATTATTTCTCATGGTTCTTTGTTGACTGAACTCAGTTTAGTGGCTTTTACATGGAGCGCAGGTTTCTTGCACTGTTGTGCTTAGATAGCACTTGGGGCTGGAATCATCTCGAGACTAAGTTTGAGTTGAGACCCCAAAAGATTCACACATCTGATTGGCAGTTGAAGCATGTGACGGCTGGAAGCTTGAGGAGGACTCTTTGTATTAGGCTTCTGCGAATATGGTGGTTGAATTTTCACAGCAAGTATTCTAAAAAGAAAAAGGAAGGTGAAACTTTCTTAAGACTAGGTCTGAAACCCTGCAGAGTGTCATTTTCATTATATTCATTGTTCAAAATAGTTATCAACTTGGTCTAAATTCAAGTTCTACCTCTTTATGAGAGAATTATCCTATGACTTGTGTTAATCTTTGAACACATCAAACTTCATTAGTTGCAGAAAGAACATGGGGTTCAACTATCAATACATGGGCTTCATTCACTTTATGTACAATCATGTAGTTCACTGTGATACCCAGAAGGTGCTGTATTCTGTCTATGTTCCTTGATACTCAAGATTTTTACTTTAGGCTGTAGCTTTGTCCATCATGCTATCAGTTTTCATCTTTTTTTATCTTCTGTCTCAAAAAGTTATTACAAAAATTACTCAGTTATCATGTCTCTTTCTCCTTATTCTTTGTCTTTGTGTTTTCATGTCTTTTAAATTCTTTACTTTCTTTTTAGTGCAATTTCACAAATAAAAAAGAGATAATTCACATGGACATGTATCTGATTTGAACAAAACCTTATACTTATTTTTACTTAAAAATAACTTGATTCTGAAGTGTTTTAAGAAGATGAATAAGAAAATAAAACTTACCCCCTTTGAATACAACGTTTGATGGGGTTTATTAATTTTGGAAGGGAAACAGAACATATTTAAATCATCTCTATTTCAGAGGTAAACAATTGAAATGTGAGAAAAATGATTTGCACAATATTGCATGAGCCATTTGCTGTTCTAGAATTAAGTCTAAAGGTAATAAAACAAATCACAACAAAAGCTCCACAAACTATTTTTTTTTTATTTGAGGGGAAGGATATAGTGCATGGTGTTAAGGAAAACAAGAATTGGATGCGACCATTTACAACTTGGAATTTAAAAAGTATAAGCATACAGTTGAGGTGGTGGAACAGAAAACTATTTACTCCAAAACTAGGAAGACTTTGATGGCCTGTCTAGCTTCCTACTAGAGACCTGACTGCTAAGTCTTTGCATTTCATCCACAGGCTGAGAAGTATTTTTCCCCATAGCACTGTCTAGAAGCCCATTTGGACTGTGATTGTGGTAGTGACTGCATTTCAAAGAGGAAGACCCTATAACGTCTCCCAGACAAACTACAAAGGAAATATAAGTCCTCAGATAGTTGAACCTGGATCTGGGCCAGGATAACTCGACTCTTCTTGTAGAAGGTGCCATGGGATCTATAGTGATGGCAGGTGATGGAAGAAGTGGGTCCCTTCAGCTTTATGTCTTGTCTGAAAGATGATAACCATGCTAATAAATTTAGTGCCACATTCTTTACAGTGTTCTCATCCGACCCCTCGGATAAGGCCATAAACCATAATGGGCTCCATAATGCTTTCAATTTAGACATTCATTTCTGCTCTTCATTTTTTTCTTTTCTGCCAAAATTTGCTTTTACTGATGTGCTTTCTGGAGGGAAGAGTGAAGCCAGAGTGGAATAAAGTCCCACTTCTTTAGAAATCTGAGAGACATTATATGTCTATCAAAATAAAACCTAGACTCTCTAATGTGGGGGAGACATAACATTTTTGTCATTGTACCTGCAATAAATACGTAGACATAGCATAATGAGCAGAGCCTGTTTGGGGGCATTCCTGGGGCTTTTTAGAACCACGGGCTATTTTATGTTGTCAACACGCTAATTAAGAGAAGCATTAAGTTTTCTTTTAGTAGCTAGTAGTTTGCCTATGTACAACTGTACCCTGGGAGACTGTTTTGAGAGCAGGAATGCATCCAGAAAACGAGTTTAAGGGAGGTGGCACTGTGAGAGGTAGAATTTGTAAAGAGAATAAAGGTGGGAGGAGTGGGAGTCAGTGTTTAAGAAGACAAGCCCTATGGATTTCTTGCTCTGATGTTAAACATTAAGTAAATGGCTTTTGAGGGGCCACAGAAATAGTACAGGGAGTCCTTGCCTTGTACATAATCCACCCTGGTGTGACTTGATCCCTAACACTGCACATGATCTCCTGACCACTGTCAGGAGTTTTCCCTGAGAACAGAGCCAAGATTAAGCCCTGAGTATGGCCAGGTGTAGCCAACTCTTCTTCTCTTCCATTTTCTTTTCAGTTGTTCAAAGTTAGGCTGAAATAATTCAACTTCTTCCTAGCTAGGCCTTCCCTCTATATTTTTATCAATGTTTCAACTTTTTACTTCTTCCACAAACATATCATCCTACTTTGAATAACAAACCCATACCAATATTTTATCTTATGCTCACCCATCATGTAAGGGAAATTGGGCATCTACTCTCAAGACAACATTAAAGAATGTTGTTGATGAAATGCCAGATGGAAAAATCTTAATACATTTCCTTCAGAAAATGAAGGACCTCAGATCTCCCTACATTCTGAGATCCTGTCATGCAATAAAATTAAAATTTCTCCATTCATCTCTCAGTCAAAATTTTTGTATCGTGAGTCACTGTCTTTCATCGGCAACCAAATGGAATACTTAGTGAAAAACTAGGTAAGATTAAAGAAGATAATCATGTTTCTTGGAGACAATTATCAGGCTGGGATCATGCTAAATCTCTTGGTGATTATCTTTGTTTTAACACTTGTCTGGCAGAGAAACTTTCACCTGAAAGACTGGAGCGAAAGAGAATAGGTGAGGACAAGAGAAGGCTTAGATAGTAAGGGAAGACATCTTGGTTTTCTCTGTGAGTTTCCAAAAGATTCATAAGGCAGGAGGAAAACATAATAAATAGAAATAAATCGAGGTAAAATAGCAATATATAAGCAAGATTGAGTGAGAGCAAGAAATTTTTAGGGATCCTTTAGTAGTAATTTTGTACCATGATAGTTGTCAAAAATACTTTCAGGATGTGGAGCCACGGTGCAGTGGGTAGGGTGCTTGCCTTGCACTCAACCAACCTGGGTTTAATCTCCACCATTCCAGTAGGTCCCCTAAACTCATGAGCAGTAATTCCCAAGTGCAGAGCCAGGGGTAAACTGTAAGCAATGCTGGATGTGGTTCTCAAACAAAACAACCAAACCAAACCAAAAAAATAATTCCAGGGGCTTTTTGTTATACCCTGAAAGCATAATTCCTATTGACATGGTTTGCATTCCTAGCTGAACTTTTTAGAGTGAGAAATTGGTGAGGAGAAAAGTTGTATTGAGTAATGGTTTTATTTGTTGTAATGCATACTTACAAGATTTAAAAAAATAATGTAACTCCTCCCTACCACTATATTCTGCATTTGCATTCTTTGCTCATGCAAACAAATGAAATCAGAACCATGTATTGACCAAACTCTTCCTAGTTAGGGATATTAAAAAAGTAGTTTAGAGGGCAGGGGATAACTTAAGGGGATAAAGTGCATGCTTTGCATGCCAGAACCTCAGGTTTGATTCCCAGCTCTGGTGAAGTGACCCCATCCTTACACCAGCAGAACTAATTGAGCCCCAAACAACAAACAAGCAACAGCAACAAAAGACCAATTTTAAATTGCCATAATTGCCTCCTGTAGGCCACAAGATCTTATTTGTGCTATTTAGAGCTGAATCATGTCTAGAAGTTACACAAAACTAAATACATTTCTAGCTGAATAGCACTGTTGAACTGCCTTTAAGACTATCAAAAAAAATTATGACTAGATAGAATCATGCATTTATAATTAAAATGAAGGAAAAGAAGCACATAGATTTCATCTAAACATTCTGCTCCAAACTGATTTTGGCAAAACAGATTCAAATGATCTAACATGACTACACTTCCTCAATTATGAAAGTAAGCTTCTAGCTTGGGGGCTAAAACTTGGAGGTGAGAAATGACCGATCAGTGGCCATGGCCAAGTGAGAATAAGGAGGCCATGGACTTCATTTTTGAAGTCTCACGCATGATAGAGGCATAGGGTTGAACTTATCAGTACATTTTTATATCTCATGGAGCTTGTTTCATTTCAAAATATCAGGAAGTCTGACTGATTCTTCCAGTATACTTCTCTGGGAGCTAAAATATATGTGTTCTCTAGACCCCAAAAAAGAGTGGATGAATCTAGCGATTGGTAGGTAATATGATCAGCCTTTTGTAGCAAGCCAGAAGCCAGATGTCCCCTCCCCTTTGATCTGAATAACACTTTAGGCTGCAGACAATAAGATTGGTTTTAAATTTATTGTCTCTTTGATTTCTGCATTCTAATGCTTTTTAAATTCTTTACACAAGACAGGGCTATATATAGGTAACTGGGTTGGCTCAATGGAGACCAAAAAAAAAAAAAAAAAAGCCAGTAGCTTATGAGACATGCTGGGTAGAGCCTGGTGCACATTTTTCTATTTCTATACAAAGAAAGAAAGCCTTCTTACTCACTTGGGGCCAGGAACATTTTTTTTTTCTGTTGTTTTCCTCCAAAATAAAAACATTCTTTGCAGAACAACTTTCTTAGCACAGCACAAAAGTAATCACAAGATTACCGGGTCAAGAGCTTGATTTTCTTAGAGCTATTGTTGGTGGAGAGGCAAATACCAAAGTGTCGTGTTATTTGGAAATATTTCTTAATTAATATCAAGTGGACAACATTGAGTAAATACTCAATCAAATGAGTGAAGACATTTGTCCCAGTCCTGCCCTTAAGTGGGTCAAACCATATATAATTGCCCCAAGAAGTTAGCCTATATAGAACACCAGAACAAGAGCAGGGCAGGGGATCAAACCCTAATAATGCCTTTTCATAACAGTCCTATGACCTTGAGTGAGTCAAGTCAAGGGTTCTCTGACTCTGTATTATCTCTGTAATATCATCTGAACTAAATCCAACATAATATTATATTACAATAAAAAGTTCTTTCATAAAAAGAATATTTTTTTGAATTCTGTGATGCAGCCAGGCATCACTGTCTTTATTTTAGCACTAGGGATCTGAATTTATGGGAAATCAAGAGATTGGCTTTTGATCTCCCTACATCTCCAGTACTCTGCTCACTTTGTAATAGTCCTCCCTGCCATAGCAGCAGTCAGGCTTTTGCTGCTTTCTGTCATGGTTCTCTTCTGCAGTGTGGAAGCAGAGACCCTAAGACTTTCTATTGTGTGGATTTATCAGATTTTCCAGTTTTATTTTCAATCAATTCATTGAATACCAGATATTAGACTTTACAGCACTTCATTCTACTTTATGGTTATACAATCTTTATAATGGCCATAGTTGGATCTTTTCAGTTTGTGGGGTGGGTGTTGAGAGGAATCTTGTTCTCAACTATGGCTCATTAAAATCCTGTGTATGGGCTGGAGTCATAGTACAGCAGGTAGGATGCTTGCCTTGTGTGCAACTGACTTGAGTTTGATCCCTGGAACTACATATGGTTCTCCAAATTTTCCCAGGAATGAACCCTGATTGTAGAGAGCCAGAAGTCAGTCTTGAGAAACTCTAAAGTATAAGAATCCCCCTCAAAAGGTAGGGATGTAAAGTATAGTCAGAAGGACTGTAAATTCGGGAGCAAAAGCAGGTCCTCACCATTATTCAAGTTCTGTTAATACATTTCCTCAGTGTCACAAAGGTCTGTACAGTATTATTGGGGTGGGTGGAGAGATTTGGCCACATCCAGCAGTGCTCTGGGCCTACTCCTGTCTGCACTCAGAGATCACTTCGGAAAGGCTTGGGGGATTATATAGAGTTTCAAGGTTTCAGCCCATGTCAACTTTGAGCCCATGTCAGCCCTATTTGCTATACTATCTGACTCCCCATACTGTCTTCAGGCACTGCTGACATGATGGGTTCCACTCAGCCTTCAATTATATGGAGTCTCCTCTCTTCCAGTGACTTTTCTGGGATCCAGACAGACCTGAGGTTCATTGGCTTCTTCTCTACATTTTCATCTTTCCCCAAAATACTTAAATTCATTCTGTCTGAATGAAAACTGACAACGTGATGAATGAATTCTAAAAATGTCTCAACTAGTTGATGAAATTACTTTAGATAGGAGGGAAAAACTATCGAGGGATTATGGGATTACAGAGTCAATAGAACAGCATCTCCATTTGTACTTTATTTCCCAGGAACACCGGCTCTCAGTTCAAATAGAGTTGCTTCTTTCTAAGGTCTACACCTTTTCTAGTTGTTTTTGTACGGTGTGTGTTTGTGGTATGTGACATGATTGCACTGCTTACACCTTTATTTTTCTTTAAAATTAAAAATAAATATTTTTATTATTGCTATAGTCAAGGTAACATAAATCAGTGTAATTGATCTTGTTTTACTCTTATGTCAACCCCAATCACCAAAGCACCCAAGATCCTCCACCAATGTTCTCTTACTTCTAGTCCACCTCTTTCCTCTCCTCTCCTCCAACTTCCCTTCCTACCCCACCCAGTTTGGTCATTTTAATTTGTTATCCAAGGGCAAGGGCTAGTAATTTTTAGATACTGATCATTTTTAGATAGCTATTTGTTTAGATATTTATCTAGTCCCATATTTGTTTCATCATAGATGAATGAAATCATCTGGTATTGTCCTTTTGCTTTGACTTGCTTTGTACAATATAGACCCTACAGCCATATTCAAATTGCAGCAAGTAGCACTATTTCATTTTTTCCTACAACTACACAGTATTTCATGGAGTATATATACCACGCAATTACTTTACTGTTTCATTTGTTGCTGGACATTTGAGTTATTTCCATATCCTGGCTAGTGCACTAAGCTATGCAAGGAACATAGATATGTATACATCTTTTTCAATTAGTATTTCTGTGTTGGGGGGCGTAAATGCCAAGAAGGCAAAATGATATTTTCCTAGTACAGTGGGGTGTGGACCCCTACAATAATATATGCTAAGGGTTTTGCTTGCTAATTTGAATAGATGCACTTTTTTAAATTAAATTTAGGGGCCTAAAAATTTAGGGGCCTATTGTCGAGTTTGCTAAGAGGACCTTTTTATGTATTTCTGTATACTAATCCATGATAGATTTTTTTCTAATTTCTGGCGGGGATATCAATTGAGATCATTAAAATCTCCCCACACTTTTTTCTTCCTGTTTTAGTGATAGATTCATTTGTTTTCCATTGGCTTGAATAATTGATTTTCATCCTTTTATTCTAAGCCTGTGTCTATCTTGTACTTGTAGGTGTGTTTCTTGCAGGCAGCAGAAATCTGGTTTTTGTTTTCTAATCCAACTGTCTATTATGTGTCTTTTAATGGGAATTTAATCCATTGATATTTAAGGAGATTATTGACAGAGAGGGCTGTTGTGCAGTTGTATTGTGTAGGGTGGTTGTTGTTACAATCAGGGGCTTGGGTTGTGTAATTCATCTCTGAGTAGAACATTTAGAATTGGTTTTGTTTGCACAAATAATGTGTGTTCTTTTTTTGTCTGAGAATGTTTTTAGTCCTCCCTCCCATATGAATAGAGTTTTGCTGGGTAGTGGACTCTAAATTTGAAGTTTCTTTCATTCAGTCATTTAAATATGCCATTCTACTCTCTTCTTGCTTGAATTGTTTCAAATGGGAGATCTGGTTTGATTCTTATGTTCCTTCCATTGTACTTGAGGTTTTTTCTCCCATATTGCTTTAAGGAGTTCATCTTTCTCTCTCTCTTTTTCTTTTGCCATTTGGATTATTATATGCCTTGGTGTTGATTTATTAGGGTCTATTTTATTAGGGACTCTTTTTATTTCCTGGATTTGTACCAAAGCCTCTTTCCAGAGGGTGGGAAAAATTTTCTGCTATTATTTCCCTGACCACTTGTTCTTCCCCTTTCCCTATTTCCTCCCCTTCTGGTATTCCTACAATCTGTAGATTTTTTTTTGTCTTTGTTCATTAAATACTTAACTTTTTCTTCAATACTTTACCTTTTATTTCCTTATTGGCTTATTTGTCATTTTTGGCTTGTAGTTTTTCTTCAAGTTCTTCTATGCAATTCTCCAACTGTGTAATTCTGCTACTATAGTTTACTAAGACTTTTTTTTATTTCATTTAATTCCATTTGTATGGATTCTCTCATCTGTAAAAGTTCTTTGAGTTGGTTGATTTGTTCATCTATGGATTTCTTGAACTTGCTGGCTAGTGAGTCCTTGATTAATTTTGCCATGGCTTTCATTGCTGCATTTAGGTCCTCATCTATTGGACCCTTGTGTTTGGGTGGACTTGGAATTTGCTAGGATTTCTCTTCATATCCCTGGTTGTTAGTGTTTTCTTTAGTTTACCCATATTTCTTTTATTTGGTAGTTTGGTTTGTGTGTACTGCCTTCAGATTTCAGCTCTCCTTTGTCACCTATGGCATGGGGCTGGGTCTCTTTTCTGGGTGCGGCTCTAGGTGGGTATGATGGCTGCAGTTACTGAGGTTTGGCCCAGCCCTCAAGACACCTCCCTCACTTTACCTGTCAGAAGGCTTAGGTTCCCTCCACCTTGCCCAATCGCTGCAAGATTTCCCTTCTCCCTTCACCTGTTAAAAGGTGTGGTGGAGGTCCAGGCCTATGTCAATTTCCCCCTCTTCCTCTACCTATCAGACTGTGTGGTTCCCCTCCAATCAGGCTGTCCCCACCCTGTAATGTCAGAGGGCTGCCCGAGCTCTCAGTGATAGATTCATTTGTATCATTTTCTTTTGCTTTTGTTTTGGGGCCTCACTTGGCTATATTCAGGACTTGCTTCTACTGTCTTTGTCCTCAGGGATCACTCCTGGCTGTTCTTGGGAGACCATATATGGCGCAGGGAGGACAAATCCTGGTCAGAGGCAAATAGGGCAAGTGTCGTTCCAGTAACTTCTAGCCCTTTAACTGCTTAATCTAACTGTTTATTTTTCTAATATTAAACAATTACTATTTCTGGGATAATAAAACCCAATTATTATGCTACTTGTCTTTTTATGATGGATTCAAGTTGCTAATATTTGTTGAGGATTTTTAATCTAAGTTATAATTAAAAATAAACTTAAATTGTCCAATATATGTGATTTAGCATATATTTTATTATCTTAGATTTAATTATCAAGATTTTAGATTTTAGTATCAAGCTCATTTGATCATTTCCTTTGTTAATACCCTGAAAGTGTATGATTATATATCTTGAAAGTGTATGATCTTTTCCTCAAATAATTGAAGAATTTTTTCCTAGAGAGTTTAGGATTTTGATTCTAATTCTGTTTGTTGTTGTTGTTGTTGTTAAAAGGTCTAATTAAAAATATTTTTAAAAAGAATTTCCATTTAAGGGGCCAAAATGGTAGCACAGAGGGTAGGGCATTTGCCTTGCACCCAACTGACCTGGGTTGGATTTCTGGCATCCCAGATGGTCTCCTGAGCCTTCCAGGAGCAATTTCTGAATGCAGAGTCCTGAGCGCTAACCCCGAGTGCTGTCAGGAATGACATAAGTAAATAAATAAATAAATAAATAAATCTGAAATTTAAAATACATTAGTATAAAAGTTAAAAATTAAATAATTTACCTCAGCAGTAATGTTCTATATTTTATCATATACAGGCTCTGCTAATCTCTATTTTAATTATCTTTCCCTTTTTTCTATTTAAAAATATATCACTGTTATCTCTCCTCTTCCCCCCCACCCCCCTCTTGTTTTAGGGCCACACCAGTTACTCAAGGATGGTCCAGGGAAGCATATGGGATACTGAAGATTGAAACTGAATCAGTCATAGTCACAGTACAAGTACAAGGCATAGTCTCTGTACTATCACTCTGGCCCCTTTTTAATTTCTTGATGGCTATTTATACCGTGCTTTAATGTTTATGCCTTTAAGTTATAACTTTACCCCTTAATCTCTGATTACTTATGATCTTTAAGTTTTTTGCATGGCATATTATTCAGTCTAACGCTCTCTCAACTGAGTGATTTCGGCAACCATTCCATGACATATTATTCACTCAAAACATTTTCTAGGAACCAGGGAGATAGCTAAGATGTTAGGAGTGCATGCTTCACATCTACTAAGCCCTTCATTCTTTGGCACCTTATGTCCCCCGCCCCCAATAGCACCAGTGGGTTGGTTCTGTTTGCAGCCCTGTCTTTAGGCATGTGAAATATTGTCAGGCATGGTTTGCTCATCTCTCTGGCCCAGATAACTGAGTTGAATATCTCCTGAGCATGCTGGTGAGGACTCCAAAATCCATTTTCTAATTTCATTATGATTATTTTTAACCAGTTATTATCATTTAACTAATATTCATAAATATAATTTTTTAAAGTTTTAAAATTAATTTCATTTAACTATATAGCTTTCACAAATCACATAGACTGAATTATTTTAAGTTTGTTAAGACTGCTTTTTGGTGCAATTTATAATTATGGAAAATATATTTGTTGTGCTAAAAATGTTAAATGTGTCTATATATTAAGTAGATTCATTTCTTGATTTTGTTATTCAAATTTTTCTCTAGCCTATTTTTACTGTGTATCTGTTCCTTCTACATTGTTCATAATTATATATTTAATTTTCTTTGTGCTCTCAAGTTGTCATTAGGACAATACATTTAAATAGTTTTATATTCCTGATATGTTACTATTTCAATTTATAATGATGTCTTTTGCCTTAAAGCGGTTCTAATAATATTCATTATAGCTATGCCAATTTCAGACAGTTTTCAATGACAAAATATTTTTGTGTTAAAGTATGCCATTTTCTTTTGAAATTTTTGCTTAACTTGAGAAATCAGTTGTCAATTTAAATTTTGCAACTTTAAATAACATTTATACTTATTTTTCTCTCACTTTACTTTCATCCTTTCAACTCCTATATATCTATCAAAACTATAAATTATTTTTGCTTCTCCAGAAATTTTGCTGACAAAATTTATTTTTAATTCTGGTATAGAATTCATTTACTTTTAATGTGTTTACTGACAGGAGAAATCAACTTACCATATTATTAAATGATCTTAAATGACCTTGTAATTTTAATATCTTTCCCCTCTGCATTTGAGATTTTATTTTTGTCTGGTTTTTTTGAGGCTTAAATATGATGTGTCTCACAGTCCACTGCTTTCAATTTATACTTCTCGGGCTTAATTTATACTCTGAATCGGTTGGTGTCTTTTTTTTTTTAAGGAAAAAAATTTTCATTATTAATTCTGCTAGTCTAGTTTTACTTACTTTCTCTTTTCTCACAATGAGATCTACTTACCTTGTCTCCAATGTTTCATCTCCAAGTTTCACTTTGGATATTTCTTCTGATTTTTCTTTCAGTACAATAACTTTTTATTAAATTATCTTGAATTTCTATTACACCCATCCATTGTATTCTTAAATGGGATTATTACATTTTTCAGTTCTACAATTTTTCTCTTTCCCAAATATGCTCTATAATTTTTTTGTGGTTTTTAGTTCTCTGCCAACATTTCAAATCTTTTCTTTTTTATTCTTTGAACATGGTAAGTTGATAGTTCCAAGATCTGAAACCTCTGCATATTTGCTTTTATTGAGCATTGTTTCCACTGATTCTTGTCAATGATAATTGTTTCATGTATACTTGTTTATCTTTGTGTGACATTTTGTTTTGTTCAATTGTTTTATTTCCACAGATCTAGGATGATATTTTATTTCTCCAAAAATAATTTTTGTTGTTGTTATTCTAGGCATCTAAGAGCATTAGCAATCTGGTCTCATCGTACCTTGGCACTATTGGCATTTCAAGCAGAGAATTCTTTGTTGTGGAAAATGTCATTTTTTTTGTTGTGTGTATATATATATATATTAAAATAATATCTGTACTTAAGCACTATGATTACAAACATGTTTGTAGTTGGGTTTCAGTCATTAAAAAAACCACCACTCTTCACCAGTGCAACCTTCCTGCCACCAATGCCCTGCATCTTGGTCCTCCCCCACCTCCTGCCTGTAATGAAGACAGGCATTCTATTTCTCCCACTCACTATCATTCTAATGGTAGTTCTTGGTATAGTTATTTCTCTGAACTCACCACTCTTTGTGGTAAGCTTCATATTGTGGGCCAGTCCTTCCAGCCTTCATCTCTATTGTCTCTGGGTATTACTACAATAATGTCTTTTATTTTTCTTAAAACCCATAGATGAGTGAGACTATTCTGTGTCTATCTCGTTCCCTCTGACTTATTTCACTCAGCATAATAGTTTCTACGTTCATCCATGTACAGGAAAATTTCATGACCTCATTTCTTCTGATGGCTGCATAGTATTTCATTGTGTATATGTATCATAGTTTCTTTAGCCACTCATCTGTTGTCGGGCATCTTGGCTGTTTCCATATTCTGCCTATTGTACTTAGCACTACAATAAATATAGAGTGGGGAATGCATTCTAAACATAGAATGTTTGGTAGTATCTTGGCTTTATGCCAGATATAACAAACAATGTCTCCAGATATTGTCAAATGTTGTCTGGTGCTCACCAACCATTACTTTGACCCAAAACAAGAAGATAAAAAATAACAAATAAGTCAGGATTAAACATAGGAAGCTCTGATTTGTACTTTTTTCTTTTTTTATTTTATTAATATCTTTATTTAAACACCTTGATTACAAATTTGATTGTAGTTGGGTTTCAGTCATGTAAAGAACACCCCCTTTCACCAGTGCAACATTCCTGTCACCAATGTCCCAAGTCTCCCTCCGCCTGTACTCAAAACAGGCTTCCACTTTCCTCATTCATTCACATTGTTATGATAGTTGTCAGCGTAGTTATTTCTCTAACTGCACTCACCACTCTTTGTGGTGAACTTCATGTCATGAGTTGGACCTTCCAGCCCTCATCTCTTTTGTCTCCGAGAATTATTGCAAAAATGTCTTTTCATTTTTCTTAAAACCCATAGATGAGACTATTGTGTGTCTATCTCTCTCCCTCTGACTTATTGCAGCCATCAGGAGAGATGAAGTCATGAAATTTTCCTATACCTGGATGTATATGGAATCTATTATGCTGAGTGATTTGTACTTTTGAGTCCTCTACGCCTCCAGGATGCCATAAATACAGTCCAATCCTCACTTATCTTCTTCGGAATACCCATATAAAAACCAAACACCATGTTCATCTCTTTAGTTTCTGCTTATTCTCTCACTATCTCAGTTTTGTTTTGTTATTTTGTCTACATCCAGCTGTGCTCAATGAGCACTCCTAGAGGGACTTGGGCACCATATGAAGTGCTGGGGATCAAATGTGATTGAGTTAAGGAATTTTTAATTTTCAATGTTATTAAACATTTTTTCTGGAAACAAATGAATTAAGAGTTCTGGTTGTCAGTGAAAAACAAATTCATATTATTTAGAAGCCTAGACACATGCTTCTCGCTTATGTCTTATCTGCCATAATAGGTTATGGCTTCTATACTATTAGCTTCTTTTCCCATGTTATCTTTTCCTTTGCCATGCCAGGATCCCTTTTGCTATTAATATTTTCTTCAAGACAGAGACACTTTTCACTTTAACTCTTAAAACTTCGATCTCAATATTAATATTGACTTTATTAGAAATGTCTCTTTATGAATAATTTATTTTCTCCTTTGGTGTATTGTATGTTTTGAAGACAAGAGTTCATTGGATTCTTTTCGTAATAGCTCCTCACAGAGAAAACAAAAATCTGTAAGTCACTAATAATAGATATGGAAACAGAACAAAAAAGAGAAGTAAATAATATACTATGACATAACTAGAACTAGAATATATCATCTCTCAAAGGACGAAAAGTATCAAAATGAGTCAACTCACATGCAGAACTAAAAATGAGAGTTTGAATTGAAGAATATTTTTCTTCATAAAACTTAGGAAAAACAAATGCAATATTTACTGGTCTAATTTTTTTAAAAAACAAGAAATAATGTTTACTGATTAATGTAATGTTTGTACTATTACTTTTTACCTTTAGAAATATTATGCAAGCTTATATATACACACACACATATATAAATATAAAACTCTTCGTTTTGTGATGTTAAGGTATCATACATTAAAATTATGTGTTCTAGTGCCAGAGGCATAAAGCATGAGCTAAGATTTTTGTCTTGTGGGAATGCCGTCTAGTCCAACCTCTAAAAACTGAAAATTGAGCTCCCATTCGACCCAGCTATTCCACTCCTAGGGATATACTCTAGGAGCACAAGAATACAATACAAAAACCCCTTCCTCACACCTATATTTATTGCAGCACTATTCACAATAGCCAGGCTCTGGAAACAACCAAGATGCCCTTCAACAGACGAATGGCTAAAGAAACTGTGGTACATATACACAATGGGATATTATGCAGCCGTCAGGAGAGATGAAGTCATGAAATTTTCCTCTACATGGATGTACATAGAATCTATCACGCTGAGTGAAATAAGTCAGAGGGAGAGAGAGAGAGAGAGAGAGACGCAGAATAGTCTCACTCATCTATGGGTTTTAAGAAAAATAAAAGTCATCTTTGCAACAATCCTCAGGACAATTAGAGGAGGGCTGGAACTTCCAGCTCACTTCATGAAGCTCACCACAAAGAGTAGTGAGTGCAGTTATAGAAATAACTACACAGAGAACTACCATAATCATGTGAATGAATGAGGGAGCTGGAAAGCCTGTCTGGAGTACAGGTGGGGGTGAGTGGGATGGAGGGAGATTTGGGACATTGGTGGTGGGAATGTTGCACTGGTGAAGGGGGCTGTTATTTACATGACTGAAACCTAATCACAATCATATATGTAATCAAGATGTTTAAATAAAGATAAAAAAAGAAAAGCTTCTGAGATTCTCAGAGCTTAGCAAAATAAAAAACGATTTTTGTTTTGAAACTGGGGCCATTGGTGGTGGATACTGTGCTCTGGTGAAGGGTTGTGCATATTGTGAGACTGAAAGTCAATCATGAACATCTTTGTAATCAAATTTAAATAAAAGGAGAAAAATATTATTGGTCTTGCATGTTGCTGACCTCAGTTTGACCCAGAGCATCACATATGGTTTCCTAACTACTCCCAGGAATGATCCCAATGCATAGAGCCAGGAGTGGCCCCTAAGCACTTCTGGGTGTAGCTCCAAAATCCAAATTAAAAAATATTAAAAAGAAAAACTTTGTGCTCTAGGGGCCAGTCATATGGAAATATAATAATATAGCACAGTAGTTAGGGCTCATGTCTTGCTGGTTTGATCCCTGATACCACATAGTCCCAGGAATAACAGAGTAGCCCTGGAGACCATCAAAAACCACTAGGTGGTCCCCAGCATTTTAGGGCCTATCAGGAATACATCCTCAGGCACTTGCACTTAACCACTAGTCAACCAGGTTGAGCATCACGGGGAGAGATTCTTGGACTCTCTGAGCACTGTCTGGGAGTCCCCAGCCCTGCAAAAAAAAATGTACTCTACCACAGAGCATCATTCCTGAACACATGAGATACTTACATTTTTTATTCTTTTTTGAAGCCATTCTGATTTACAAAGTTCTTCATAGTTGAGTTTCATATATACACTGTTTCAGGGTCAATTATACTATCAGTGTCAACCTTCTTCCACCAAAGTTACCACAGTGCTTCCCATGACACTACCCCTTACCCCCAACCTGCCAAGAGAATAATAGGCCATTTTAAATTTTGGTTTTTAAAGTTTGGGTCTCATGATTTCACTGTTGTTGACTCTGACTTAGATATTTAGTTCTGTCCTTTCTTAACACCACTAATGCACCTGAAACATCTTGGCCCTTATCTCCCATCATTTCATATTTGTGTTTGTCCTCCTCTGCTCAATTTATTTTATTTAATTAATTAATTAATTATTTTTGGTTTTGGGGCCACACCTGGCAGTGCTCACAGGTTACTCCTGGCTGTCTGCTCAGAAATAGCTCCTGGCAGGCACGGGGGACTATATGGGACACCGGGATTCGAACCAACCACCTTTGGTCCTGGATCGGCTGCTTGCAAGGCAAACACCGCTGTGCTATCTCTCTGGGCCCTCAACTTATTTTTTTCTCTTGGATTTATACTGGGGATTAGAGTGTTCACGACAACCCCTATTTAAACCATTGCATTTTTATGCAGTTATCCTAAATATCACATATAAGTGATATCATTCTATATTTATCTTTTTCTGACTTATTTCATTTAACATAATATCTCCCAGTTCCATAATGTTGCAGAAAATTGCACAATTGCATCATTTCTTACAGATCTGTAGTAGTCTATTGTATATATGTACCACATCTTCATGATCCGCTTGTCTGTTTTGGACATGTAGGTTGATTTCAACTCTTAGCTATTGTACTGAGTGCAGCAATGAATAGCAGTGTGCATACATTCTTTTGGTTCAGTGTTTTTCTGTCCTGAGGATAGATACCCAAAAGTGGGATTGCTAAGTCATATGGCAGATGGATTCTTAGTTTATTGAAGACCCTCCATACTGTATTCCATAGGGGTTGGACCATGCAGCATTCCCACCAGCAGTGGATAAGAGTTTCTTTTTCACCACGTTCCTGCCACACAAATCATTCCAAATATTTTTGATATGTGTTATCTTCACTGATATAAGATGGTATCTCATTGTCTTGATTTGGATTTTCCTAATGATAAGTGAAGATGAGCGTTTTTTTCACGTATCTGTTGACCATCTGTTGGTCTTCCTCAGAAATGTGTCTGTTCATTTCCTCTTCCATTTTTGATAAAGTTTCAGGCTTTGGGGGTTAACCTTTGTGAGTACTCTATATATCCTAGATATCAATCCTTTATCTAATGTGGTGAGTGACAATATTTTCCCCACTCATTTATCTGTCTTTTAATTTAGCCCATGTTTCTTTTTCCATACAGAAACTTTTTAAATTTATGTAGTCCAATTTATTCAAATTTGATCCTATAGTCCTTGCCATTGGCTTCATATAATTAAAGACTCCTTTGAGTCTTGGATATTCTACTTACATTTTTCTCAGTGAATTTTATTGATTCACGTCTACTCTCAAGGTAAGTCTTTGATCCACATTGAATTGACTTGGTGTCAAGTATGAGATATAGATCATTGATCTTTAATTTCTTATATGTGGTTATCCCATTTTCCCAACACTGTTTGTTGAAGAGGTTGTCTTTATTACATTTCATATTTTTCACTCCTTTGTCAAAGATTAATTGATTATATACTTGGGAGTTTGTCACTGGATATTCTAGTCTGACTCATTGGTCTGAAAGTCTCTCTTTGTACCAATGCCATGCTGTTTTGATCACTAGGGCTTTGAATTGGGTAATAATATGACTCCCAGTTTCTTTTTTTTTAAATATGGTTTGAGCTATGCTACGTATTTTATGGTTATACACAAACTTTATAAATTTATTCTTCTAAGTCCTTGAAGAATGTTTGGATTTGGATAGGGAATGTATTGGACCTATATAATAGTTTAGGTAAAATAACCAGTTTGATAACATTGATTCTTCTTATCCATGAGTATGGAATGTTTTTCAATTTCCTTACATCTACTTTAATTTATTTCTTAAGTGTTTTGAAGTTTCTGTGGTATAAATTTCTCACCTTTTCTATTAGTTGATTCCTAGGTATTTAATGGTTTTTGACACTATTTTATATAAATAGTCTCTTCGATCTTTTTCTCCACATGAGGACATTTTTATCCACAGGTTGCAATGAGGATTTTACAGTTTAGCTTGCTGAAACTTGCTCCACACTACCAGTTTAGTAAGTGACAGAGCTGAGACGTCAAATTGGTTTTAATTATAAAAATCCATAATTATTTTTGCCCTATTCTTTGCTGCCCCTACAGTTCTTTTAGGGTTATGATTCTCTCCCATGTGAGCAATAATGCTCTAATTTTTCTTTGGAGGCCAAATAATTTGGTTCTTCAGAATCAGGCTAAAAGTCTTGAAAGATAAGGCAAAGTATGGGAAAATTAGGAAACTCTGATACTTTCTAGAAGTTGAATTATTATGGAAAGAATTTTTGTCTTAAAATATTTTTCTTCCTACTGTCCAGTACAAGGAAACTGAGTATAGGTATGAATTCACTTGCTTTACTAAAAATAAAGTATTCCTTTAATAAAAAAATTAAATTTACATAACACACAAATATCTTTTAAATGAACCTAATAAGAAGAAATTGAATATCAATTTGTCTTTAAATCAAACAAGGGACATATTACAAGATTGGTTGAAAGCTCTGGAGAATTCTAGCACAATATGTTCTAGTTTTGTTCAGATATTCCTTTTTTTCTTCTTTTCTTTCCCACCTTGGTCATCTTTCAGGCCTATGGTTGTGCACCATTCTGGTAGCAAGATGGAAGTATAAAACCAGGAAGGGGCCAGAGTAAGTCCTAAGAACAAGTTAGGCCCATCTGGGCAGAGAATTTTGGAATCCTGGTATTAAAGGTATCAACCTTAAAGGTATAAATGCAAAGAACAAGTCTCTTTTGGCTCAGAGGAACCCTGTGCACTTTAGAAGAAGCAGGGCTGGAATAGTACTGTTGTCTCTTTTTGGGGCAGGGTCTTGAGGGAGAGCATACCTGATGGAACTCAAAGGGTTCTAACAAGGATGCTAGGAAGTCACTCTCAATGCTATTGGGGAACTGTGTATTCAAACTTGGGGTTTTCTGTATGCAAAGCACTTGAGTCACCTTTGGTAATCTTCCCTGACGCAGTACTGATTGTCTTGGTAGAAGGCACAAGTAGATTTTCATCTTTGTGAATTTGTAATATTTTTGTAAAATGTTTTTCTATACACTAAATTTTATTTACTCAAGGTAGGCACAGGAATTTCTAATCATATCTACAAGTGACAATGATTTCTAGAGTGTTTTGTCTAATGTCAGGCTTCAATAATAGGATCATGCTAGTTTTACAATTTGGATACCATTTTTTCCTATGTTCTTTTTTTCTTTTTTTAATCTTTATTTAAACATCGTGATTACAAACATGACTGTGGTTGGGTTTTAGTAACAAAAAGAACACCCCACTTCACCAGTGCAACATTCCCACCACCAATGCATCCCATCTCTCTCCACCCACACCACCTGCCTGTGTTCGAGACAGGCATTCTACTTCTCTTGCCTCCTTGAGGCGAGCTTCATATAGTGAGGCTCATCTCTGGCCATTATTACAATAATGTCTTTTATTTATCTTAAAACCCATAGATATGTGAGACTATTCTTTGTCTCTCTCCCTCTGACTAATTTCACTCAGCATAATAGTTTCCATGTCCATCCATGTATAGGAAAATTTCATGACTTCATCTCTCCTGACAGCATAATATTCCATTGTGTATATGTACCACAGTTTCTTTAGTCACTCATCTGTTGAAGGGCATCTTGGTTGTTTCCAGAGTCTGGCTATTGTAAATAGTGCTGCAATGAATATAAGTGTGAGGAAGGGATTTTTGTATTTTATTTTTGTGTTCCAACGGTAATCCTCAGGCAATGTATAACTGGATCATATGAAAAGTCAATTTCCACTCAAACATTCTTTTGTGAATAGAAAATTTGTTACCTTATAATTTGTATTTCCAGATTGATGCATTCTTTTTTTTTTGCTTATAATAATATAATTTTTATTTTGATCATAGTGGCTTACATATTGTTGACAATAATATTTTAGGTATATATTTACATAAAATCAGGGGGGATTCCCATCCCTAAATTGTCCTCCTTACACCTCCGTTTTTGTCCTACCTCCCATTTCCTCTTCCCTCACCCCCAGGGCGTCTAGAACATGTGGTCCCCTCTGTATCTAGCCTACTACTTAGTAGTCTTGCATCAGTTTGGTCTTGACGCCTCCCTTATTTCCCCCTCTAAGTGGGGGCAGGCCTAGCTAGTTCAAGTTGCGTGGTTTTGCCTGAAAAAGAGAAAATAAATAAACTGGGGGTAAAAGTCTAATACCCCGAAAATGGGCAGAATCCTTCTAGAGGTTCTCATCATCGATTTGGGAAATGAATGAGAGAATGAAGGTGAAACACTCCACCAGTACCAAAAGAAGTGTCAAATATCCAGTGAGGACTCCAGCTATATCGATAAGCACCACAAAAGACAGATAAACAAAACAAAACAAACAAAAAACAAAAACAAACAAAAAAACACGCCGTGGTCTTGAAATAAGAAACATGGCGTAGCACATAACGAAAGAAAAGAAAGGAAGAGAAAAAAAATAAGGATAATTCAGCTAGTGTAGAGATGGCACTGCTCTTACGAATTGCTAGTTCTTATTAACCTTTTTACTCATTAAATAATTTAATAAGGATAATTCAGCTAGTGTAGAGATGGCACTGCTCTTACGAATTGCTAGTTCTTATTAACCTTTTTACTCATTAAATAATTTATTAAAACACCACGATTTACAGTTATTTGTAGTGAAGTGTTAGACATTGTGTTCCAGCACTGATTATACCACTAGCATCAACTTCCCTCTACCAATGTTCCCATTTTCTTCCCATATTTGCCACCCTGGACCCCTGTCAGCCTGCCATCTTGTCAACATTTTTAAAGGCTCATCTGGTAGCTTTTGGGTGACCAGCTTGTGCTGGAGAAACTGAATCCAGGGCTCATGCATGCGATACATTAACTCCATCTCTCTAGTTCTCCTGTTTATTATTTTTTTTTTTTAACTTTTGGTGTGGGGCCATACCTGGCAGTGTTATGTGCTCAGTTCCTGATTCTGTGTTCAGAAATCACTCCTGGCAGGCTTTGGGATGATGATGGATGCTGAGGATAGAACATGGGTTGACTGTGTACAAGGAAAATTCCCTATCGGTTGATTAAAATTTAATTAATTAAAAATTTAACCTGATTCATCTCATTACAAAAGGACATTCTAGGAGTATGCATCAGATGTTCCTTGAGGAGGAATGCACATGCTTATGCATGTATTAATACACACATATCTCTGAATCCTACTTATATTAGTTCCTTTGTTATTTTTTCCCAAAAGTGCTGGTGTAAGTCCCAGGAGATGGCTCAAATGGTTGTAATTTGGAGGTGATAGAAGCACCAATATTCTTGGGATAGATATCTGACAGATATATACTATGATTTGAAAGAGCAACAATGTATGAAAAATAAACATACTTTTAAAAAATGGAATCATACTATCACCCAGGGATTATAGTAATAGGGATATTAAGGCCTAATAATATTTGTTTATGTATACTAGTCAAGACTCATCAAATTCTATTTCTATGATATCAGAGATAGGATTAGTGTTCCTTAATTTTTTTATCCCCTCCAGACTATCTCAAAAGACTTAATAAGAATATTTATATTTTCCTTGTATGTTTAATTTCTTAATAGTATATCTCTTAGCATATTTATTTCCAAATGTAAAGGTAGTCTCCTCCATCCTTTTTTTATTTATTTGTTGTTATTTTTTTAATTCAAGTTTTTATTTTTGCTTGTATTGGTTTGGCTTAGTACAAAATTCTAGTAGAATAGCCTTGCTTGGGATAAAAGCTCAGGTCAAAACAAGGGCACAGAGTTTGTATAGCTTGTCATTTGCACCAACAATATAATAAGGCATTGTTCCTTTTTGCACAGGCACGCTAAAATTGGGAAATATTATGTACAGAAACAAGTTCTTATCTACTAGGGATAAGAACCCATAAATTTTATAATACAGAGGCGCCTTTCACCCTGAACATATGTCATGGGGACTCGACTTAGACCTCATGTGATCAGACATCAACTGAACTGTCTAACCCGGAACTCCAGATCTTAACCTTAGAACTGGCACAGTTCCCTGGCAGCAGCAGCAGGAAGTAAACACCCCCTGGGGGAGTCTCTTATAACCCTCTGTTACCAATCTGCCCAGGGTAGGTTCATATGACACCCTGTGGAAGAAACAGCAACAACTTGATCTAAGGGCAGGTTGCCTGACTTCATTACCTAACGATGAGATGATATCAGAAGACACTCCATCCTTTGATTGGTGCAAACACCAAGATCACTACATATAGGAGACTGACTGCAACAACTGTGACTGAGCAAACTTCTAGAACCATAAGAAAGACTCTATTCTAGACTTTGTCCTAGGGTCTGTGCAAAAACCAAGATCTCTAATTACAGAGGACTGATTTTGACAACCACAACTGAGCAGAATATTTGCTGGAACCACAAAGAAAGACGTTGGGGTTAGACAATGAACAGGTTCGGAGCCTATAGTTGGACTCATGACAGTATGCTTCAATGATGGAGATATCCACAATTTCTTAGACCAAAAACAAAACCAAGAACAAACAAACAAAAAAAAACCCCTTGCCATACCAGCCCCCCTCTTTCTTTTTTAAATTCATATTTATAGCTTTTAGACAAGGGCTTCCACATGCTTTTTTTTTTTTTAAATCAGAAGCTTAGAACATGAATCATCTTGTTCTGCCTCATATTTCTATGACTTCCTATAAACTGAGAAAAAAAAGTGGTTGGTACCAGGGACAAAGCAGTCAAATGAAAAATGATTGGTCTTAAATACCCAACTCAAAGCTAATGACAATTGAAACAAGAGACCCAATTTACAACAAGCTGTACACAAAGGGACCAGTTACTCTAGCAGTCCAGGGGACAAAGGGTGGAAGTATGGGATGCATGCTGGGAAGTGTGGTGGAGGGAGATTATCACGGGTGGTGGGAATTGCCCTAATTCACTCTCACTACGTATCTTAATTAAATATAACTGTGAAAGACTCGAATTCAAATTGGTCTCAAAAACAATTTTTTTTTTTTTTTTGCTTTTTTGGGCCACACTCAGTGATGTTCGGGGATTACTCTTGGCTCTGCGCTCATAAATCGCTTCTGGCTTGGGAACCATATGTGAGGCCAGAGGATCGAACCTTGGCTCGTCCTAGGCTAGTGCAGGCAAGGCACCACTGTTTAGGCCCCTAAACAAAAATTTTTAAAAACATTTTTTAAATTAATTTTGTTTGAATTCTTGTCCCTATACATATTGATTTTTTTCTACACACACTAATTGTATAGGAAAATTAACATCTACAAGAATTACTTATTTTAAAAATAATTTTTATTGTGAACAAAAGTGAATAACAAATATTTCACAGTAATATTTAAGGTACATAGTGACAATGAACAGGGCTATTCCCACCAACAGGGTTGTCCTCCCTTCAACCCTTTTCCCAGCATGTGTCCCGTATCTCCCTCCTTTGCCCCCCTGCAGAGCTAGTGCAACTGTTCCCCCCCCCCCCCCCTTGTACAGCTTGTTGTAGACTGGGCATCGATTCTGCTGTTGTTGACTTTTGGTTTGGTGTTTAAGTCTGATCATTTTTTATTTCCACTCAATGAATGTTCATACAGCTGTTTGGCCCTAGGGTTACTTGAAATCTTTACCCTATAAAATTATAAGGATTGAGCAAAGTAATCTATATAAATTCTTAATATAGCACTTGGCATTCAGAAATATACCTGGATATATAACTTTTAACTATCACAGTAAAACAATACAAAACAATACAAACAATTCACCATGTTAACTTTGCTTTGGAGTCTGACAAATGCTCAGTGATTACTCCTGAATCTGCTCTCATGAATTACTCCTGACAGTGTTCATGGGGCCACGTGAGATGGTGGGAATCAAACCTGGCTTGGTCGCATACAAGGCAAGCACCCTGCCCACTGTACTGTTGCTGTGTAGCGTTAAATGTACAATAACCACTCTTCTCCAGAACCTTTTCATCTTTATAAACTAAAACTCTACACTACATCCTAACATAATAGCTTCTACTACCCTATTCCCAAGACCCTGACACTTTATTCTACTTTATGTCTTTATGAAGTTGACTTCTCTATGAAGATCACAGAAGGGAAGTCAGAAATATTTGTTATCTCACTTAGCATATATTATCTCTAAGTTTATGTTGAAGCATGTGTCAGAATCTTTCATTTTTGAGTATGTATAATATTCCATTGTGCTAATGTCTATACAACAGACATTAATAATCAAATAAAACTATATTTTGGGATTATTATAATAGGCACTCAAAGGTATGATTTCAGTGCTGCCAAAGTCCTCCGCCTATATTCAATACCAACTTGCCTGCTGAAGAAACAGTCAGTCAGCTTTGAAGCTTCTCTGTTTCAGATAACTGTAGACACCAACTACATATCTCTACAATCTGAGATACTTTTTCCTTCAGCTCTTAATAAGAGCCAATAATAACCAATAATAACCATGAGAAATAAGAAACCACGGTTGAATCCTATAGCCCTTGCCATGTCAGCTATCACACAGCTCTATAACTCACACAGTTCTCTAAGGATGTTCCAGCCAAGCAGCAACAATTCTGAGGCACACAGGCCTCACATTTAAAAACTGTGGTGAGCCATTGGCCAGCAGCCTCACTAACACCCCAACTCACTGGCATACCAATGGCCCAATTTTACTGCTCTACTACTAATCCTGCAGAGACATCAAAAACTCCAGATATGCTGAAGCTAAAAACTATGGAGACTTCTCAGAACTTCTCCCCACCCTTCTGTATTTCTGGGAGCCCTGGAAGCCTTAGCCACATCCCACAGACACTGCCATATAGACCCATTGGTGCAGCTCCACAGATCCTAGACTCCTGGAGTGGCTACATGAGTGGCTGCCCAACACCTCCAAATTCCTCACTAATGACACCCCGAAGTAGGAACACATCAAATTAGATAGGAAAGTAGCATAGGAGTCACCTAAGCTCAACACATAAAAATAGCGCAGAATGCATAACCAGCAACAAACCCTTAGTAAACCTTCAGACAATAATTTAATGACACACCATTGTTAATATATAGCCATTTTCACAAATTTTCTGTCACTGAAGTTCTTTGATAATTCCATTACCATTTATTTGTGACAGACAATGTAGTAAATTATTTTGTGGCTATCAAGGGAGAAGGCTTAGGGGTAGATGGGAAAGTGGGGACAAAGTAGAGGAAATGTTACACCGGTGACAGGATTGCTGTTGAAACATTTAAGTTCAGAACCAATTGTTTTATGAACAATTTTGTAAGCCATAGTGTTTAAATGACTTATTAAAAAATTAAATGAAAAGATGTAGTAGTTGTTGACTTATTCCTCTAAAATTGGGGCATTTTTGTTATACAGCAATTGAGAACTAATAGTAACTTTTCTTACCATTCAGCACACAATGATAGGGAAGGGACCAGTATTCATTTGAACTGACAAAAGTAGACGCATCAAAACAGTGCATGCCTGCAGTGCCTGGCCTACTGTGCAGGCCAATCTAAAAATCTTTCATATTTTTGTGAATACAACAGCGAGTGAAAAATAGCAGTAGGGGTCTGAATTGCATTATTTAGACTCAGGAATTTTTGATCCACTAGATCATCAGCATACATAGACTGCTTAAAGAATGGGAAGATGTGTTTTAAAATTTTTAACATACAATCAATATGCTTATATATTATACTTATATAACCAACATTTGGTACACGCTTATACATTTAATCTCAGCAAGAGAAACTACATTTTTATTAGACCAGGGAGGAGACTCTTCCTGAGGTAGACTGATAGTCCTTATAAAATAAATATCCCCACTCTTCTAAGTCTCTTAGTGCCTGCTTCTTAAATTTTGTGTGGGTTGGCGCTCCATATGGGATCATGCTAACTGAATGTAAAATTGTGAAACTTTTTGCACCAGTCAAAGGTTTCTGAACACTAGCCAAAATTTCATTGAAAATAAAATGTGTAATGAATGTGTTGTTTAGGCGACATTCATCTCTGCTGCATTTCTCAGGTGAAAGGTGGTTGCAACTGGAAAACATTTAAGAAATGATGCTCTAATTTAGAGTCCAATTTTATTGTTTCTAACATGAACATTTGGACCAGTGTTTTCCTAAACTGGGCGATAGTGTCTACTGGGGGACTACTAGTATGATTCAGTGGGTATGGTAATTTAGGCTCAATCCGGGACATTGTTTGACTTAAGAAGGTGGATTTCCAGGAGCCTGAGCGGTGGTGCAGGGCAGTGAGGCATCTGCCTTGCCTGAGCTAGCCGAAGACAGATCATGGACCACAGTTTGATCCCCCGGTGTCCCATATGATCCCCCAAGCCAGGAGTGATTTCTGAGTGCCTAGCCAGGAGCAACCCCTGAATATCACTGGGTGTGGCCCAAAACAAACAAACAAAAAAGGTGACATTAAGTATTGTTTTGTTTTGTTTCTGGAAAGATGGCCATTAACCAAATGAGTTTGGGCAACTTTGCTTTAAATTCTTTTATGACAAGGAATCTAGGGGCCAGAGAGATAGCACAGTGGCTTTGAATGTGGCCAACCTGGGAGGGATCTGGTTCAATTCCCAGCCCCCATATGGTCCCCTAGCCTGCCAGGGAACGATTTCTGAGAACAGAGCCTAGCAGTGCTGAGTGTAGCCCAACAACCAACCCTTCAATTAATAAATAAATAAAGTTTAAAAAAAATAAAACAAGGAATCTAGAAAATTCTTCCATAATTTCAAAAGGAAGAGTAGAACAGTATGGCGTTGGCCTGGATGTCAAGTATTTGAGACCAGTCTCGATGTGTTCACTAAGACTGAGTTGGACTTTCCACAAGTTTCTTAAACTTCCAAATTTTTAAAAATTACTTAAATATTTTATGAGCTTGGATCACACCTTACCCAATTGTGCAGAGGAACAACTGGAGCTTAGATCAAACCCACAGATCTCTTACATGCAAAGCATGCATTCCATTCTTTGAGGTATCTCTCTAGACTGAATTTTAGGAATTTTTACTCTGGTAAGAAAAAGATTTGACCTAATGTATTAGAATTTTTTTTTTCAATTTTGGGATGTAGAAGAGAAAATGTCTCCTAGACAATAACTGCTTATTACATGTGCCAATACACACTAGTGTAAATTTCAGCAAATGTCTAACCCCAGGAGCACAGACACGCAGAAACACTGAATATATTAAAAACACAATTGCATTTCTTTTTTACAAATGGGTAAATTGCCCGAGTCATCTATTTTTGTTTAGCCATACTTGGATATGTAATATCACTGCTCAAAAATAATTCCTACTTTGTATTTAATGGTGCAACACAATAAAATTGTTTCTGTTCTGCTTCCTTAGTATATTGTTTATCACTTTCCAACCTGAAGTCATTACTCCATGAATCAGGGGTCCTCAAACTTTTTCAACAGGGGGCCAGTTCACTGTCCCTCAGACCATTGGAGGGTCTGACTCTAGTAAAAACAAAACTTAGGAACAAATTCTTATGCACACTGCATAGATCTTATTTGGCAATGAAGAAACAAAACAAATACAAATACAGTATGTGGCCCGCGGGCCATAGTTTGAGGACCACTGCTCCAAGTGGTTCTCCCTGCAGAAACCTCCATCTTGGGGTGCAGTGCTGACAGCATTTTGGTTTGCAACACTGAGACAACACTGGTTAGGTTTGTTTGTTGCTAGTCTTTAATACCTCGCTTGTACCCTATTACTGCTAGGGGCTACAAAAGAGAAAAAGAAAGTCTGGATGGTGAATTGTGATGTCCTAGCTGTGACAGTTCAACAGAAATGCTACCCCCAAATAGTAGTGGAACTTAGAAATAAGAGATATTTTCCACATTATAGCATCCCTGAGAAGCCCGCTAAACTACATTCTGAAAACAAATCAGTACTTCATGACAGACAGACATGACACTGAGATTTATTAAAATACCCTCAGCATATTTACAATTCGAAGTCACGAATGTGACTCTTGGTAAATTCCAAAATATATAATTCTGTCTTTGAAAACAAATGAAGAGGTATCAACAAATAAAGATAAATATAATCTATTACAGAGATAAAATTCTTTGAATAACAAAAATCTACTTCTTCTAACCAATATATATTATGTACAAAAATACACTTGATATGGTGGCCAAGTAGTGTTAAGGAAGAATAAAATACATATACATACATTTTCCTTATGTACAAATCAATATTGGTTCCATCACCTTTTATTTTAAAAATAAATACTTCATTTGGTTGTAAATAACATTTACAAATTGAACTCAGGGTACTTATTAGCTCTGATGAAATTAAATGTGCAAATTAGAAATACATATTCTTAAAATTTTTAAGGGAAAACTTCCCCAATCCAATTAGCTTATCTTATTAAAAAAAAATCCAAGAGTGTATAAGTCTCCATAGACTTTAAAGTGCCCTCTCCTTTCCCAAAATGCTTTCACTATTGCTGAATACCCATTAGAATTATATTTAGAGATGGATTGACTCGAACATAGAAGTCAATGGTTTTCCAGGCCCAGTGGTTGACTCTTAGGACATGATTACACTTTATAAATGCTTTCCAGAGCACAGCAATTACTGTGGATCTGAAACTAACCACAAACTGTCAACATCCTAGTCCAAATTTGGGGTGAATGTTCAGATCATGAATTATAATGGGGTAACCACGAAAAGATTCAAAATGTTGGCCCCGCATGAAGTCAATTCGTCCAGTGGCACAACAAGTTTAGTGGAGACTTCACAATTTATTCTTACACAACAGAATGGGCAACTTGGGCTAGTATGGAAATGCTCGAATGCATGGCTCCTAATCAAAGTTTCAAAGTAAAAATTCTCTGAGAATCTAATAAGGACTTAGAACGATCCTCCCTCAACCTTCATAAAATAAAGTTGCGTAAACTGAAAATGTATTTTCCATTTCTTGCATGGATTTTTTTTCCTTCTTTGCCTAAGTGATGAGGTGACACTGACGTTAACAAGAGGCAGTCCCGGTGAGCTGTCTCCCATGGTCACAGTAGAGCGCCTTGTGTAGGAGGCTGGGGGACAGGTTCCTGGATATGAGAGGAAGGGGACAAAGTTTTGGGAGATTATTCAGTCAGCTGTAAAGGGGAAACTAAAAAAAAAATGTCTAGGTCCTAAAGACAATGGAAAGGTAAATTGAGGAAAAAAATGCTGTGGGGTGTTAGACAGGAGACCCAAGCAGAAAGTGAAATGGAACAAGTTGTCAAAATGCTTTTAATGACAGGGGTAGAGGAAACAGGAAGAATCAAACCCATGAAAATGCAGCTGAAATCGAATGCGTTATTCAAGCAAGCATTGGCTTGTCACATTCCTTGAGATGCTACTTTCCCTGCCCATTGTCAAGCATGGACCACTATTGGAATCTGGGCCTCTGACAGGTTTCCGTGAGTTTCCACTGCAAATCTGCCTATGACACAACCATGGCAAAAATCATTAACTCCCCAACAAGGCACTATTTCAGCAAAAACTTTCCTGGTCTTGTTTGATTTTCCTCTTCCTGGTCTACTGTTTTACTCTCTAATTCCATTGCTTGCAGTGGTATAAGCAAGGTGGCAACGACTTTGTTGCCTGGTCCAAATACTGCTTGAGTAAACAGTATAGATAATCCTGAGAAAACAATGTCCTTAAAGGACAAAATAAATGCCACCCCCCTTTTTGTTAGGACTACTTCCTATTTGAATGCTGACTACATTGAATACATCTGAGTATTCAAGCTCAGCACTACTTTTCCAGGCCAAAAAGGCATGTCCCTCCAGTTTAGGGCAACCTGCTGCCCATACTAATATAAATTAAGACTCAATAAAAGGAAAAGACTATGAGTAATTACTGACTTGCCTTCTCCAAAGGGCTTTTAAAAAGTATTCCATTTCTGTTTTTAAACATTCTGCTTTTTAAAGGAATATGCTAGTAATATCTTTCAAGGGAAGTTATTTAACATGTGCATATTCTCTCAAGATCCTGCACCTTGCTTAAACCTTCCTGGCAGAAAAGGGAAGGAGGCAAAGAGTTTCAATGTTTAGGGAGAGATGAGAGAGGGATAAAGATGAATCCAGAAGATTTTATGTAAAGGAGGCTGAACCAAGCTTGATTGGCTTCCTTTGTGACTTCTTTGGTAGAATTACCTGGGAACTTAGAGGTTATTTTTATATCTTAACATTTCAAGCAAACAAGGCTATTTGAATCATCAAATTTGACTTGGGAAGACACTTCCTTTTGTCTAGTAAAGCACTGATTTTGAACAGTTTGATAGGCTGTCTACTCCTTAGGGGTGGGGAAAAGGAATTGTGCAACTCACTCTTAGTGCCTCCAAAATGGTGTCAACAACTGTTGGGTGTGCAGAAATGACACAAAGTGGGTCTCTCAGTTGCACACAGCTGTGGCATGGAGCCTAGTCATGCCTGAATTCAGTTGCTAATGGAGTTATAAATAGTTCTGTGAATCTAAAGGAGCCATCTATATTGAAGCTTATTTCAGAAGGTGCTTTTCTTTGAGTCATTTCTGCACCAGTAATAGAGAACTTTCCAAGCAGCTGGACTATTTCTCTCTATAGCTGGAAAATGGAAATATATCCAAAAAGCTATTCGCATTTTGGAAAGGTTAAAAGCTATCCATTCTTCTCAAAAACAAGTTTCAAATATTAGTTTTGCCTCAGACTTGTTTTTCTTATGTTGTAGGTTTCCTTATGATGAATGACAAAAGTAAGGTGAATCAAGTTCATTTCTTCATGTCCTGATATTAGATGGTAAGACAATACATAAAATGTAGTGTTCATAGTCTTCTATGAAAGTTCCACATGTTTAAATGCTACCCTTGAGAGAAAACCCAGGATAAGGAAATTTTTAAGAGCCAAGTACTTTTCTCACTGTATCACATCCCTTTTTCATGTATGTGCTACTTAAGAAATAAACTGTTCAGGACAATCCTTGACTCTTTAGAATCCACACTCTAAAATTTGTTGATTTGGGGCTAAAGTCTAAAATAAATAGACATTTCTTACTTTGTCTATACTCATCAACGCTCACAGCTGTTCACATTTTTTATTTTGGCCACACTTGCCAGTGCACAGAGATCACGAAGTGGGGTTTGGGTGGCTATAAATGGGGTCAGCAATTGAACTAGGGTCAACTATGTGCAAGGCAAGTACCCTACCCTCATTCTTATCTCCAGCCCAACACATTCTTATGCTTAGGGCTTATACAACATTGGACTTCATGGCAAGTACTTTTTTTTGGTGGGGGGGGAGTTGATTTTGGAACTGATAAACTAATTTGCGACTGATCAAACATGCTGATGGTTTTTTGGTCATTTTTTTTCTAGTTAGAACAGGTAGGATAAAAAATAAAGCTCAAATCCAATAGATTTCAAAGAGGTATTATTGTAGGTGTCAATCCATGTACTAGAAAGTCGAGCATGGGTTGGTAGGCTCATTATCTGTGACCTCTGAACCACCACTATAATAAAATTCATCAATGCTTGCCTAACACACTGGTCTGTCTTCCAACCCCAGCTCTCTTATAGGCTGCTTTTTCTTACATAAAAAATAAGAGTATACTCTTCTCAACCTGATTTTAAATACAACAGGTCTGATGTTTTTAGCTAACATGCTTTTGAATGCTTTGTGATTGTTTTCTGTGACTCATGCAAGAAGCTCAACTACTACCTAACTCTGCTTATATGTAATGATTCTTGGCTAAGATGAGGCAATGAACTTGAAAGTTAAGGTCTCTCACGATTTTACTGGCAAGTCAAATGTGAGTGGTTAAACTCAAGTTTGGCCTCTAGTTTAGGAAAGGTCATAACTAGATTTGTCTAAAATGTTCAAGCTGACTGGTTCCCCAATTTCTTTTTCCATGAAAAGTTTACAGGTGCCTATTTCCCTGAACTTAATCTCAACTCACTTTAGAAGGATCATGTTATGGGTCTATATATTGTTTCAAATGGTTTACATGACTAACCTCTTGGGAACCTTTACTAAGCATCACTTTAGGTTGTAAATTAAGACTAGGTCAACAAAGTAGATCATCTTTAGACTTTTTACGGAGTATCTAAACATAGTACAGAATTCATACGGGGTGGGAATAATGAAGACTCTACATTATTCTACAGTTGACTAGGCATAGATCTTCCTAATAGAGGCCAACTTTGCTCTTTAGGAAAAGGAATCTACTGACAATTTTGAGCCTGTTCATCTAGGGTGAAAACCAATTTAGGCTGTATATGTCAACTCTAAATATGAATTTCCACTCAATTTTCTTCAGCATTGGTTCCTGAGAGCAAGTTCTTGAAAGTGACCCAACTACTAGTTTTGCTAATTTTCTGTTATCTACTTGTTAGCTTTTCATTAGGGGATCTTACTGGGTGATAGCAATCCCACTGAGAGCCTTCTGCTCACCAAGTCTCAAAGCAGCTGCAAGTATTTAGATAGCAGCTCAACTCACTGAATTCAAAGTTGATGCCCCGGGCGTAGACAAGTTAGGAACTTGTCTATTATTTAATAATACTACAAATAATTTTACATAGCACAGGATAGTGACAAAAGTTATTTGTTTGAATTTGTGGAAATGACCCTGGTTTTCTTTCAGTTCACTGAAAATCCCTGTAAGCAGTAATAGAAAATTTCTTATTCATAAGCAAATTAATTTAGTCATGTAAGTTTCTTACCATCCTGCTTATTTTATCTTTCATTTTAAGCTAAAAACTTCAACCATGATGTCATATTTCACTCCTTTGGAATATTAGGAAGGGGGATGATGGTTAGCTCTGGCATGAACATGGCTTCTGATATTTGATTTGATCCTTGTGAATTATTGATTCCCAAGATGGGAATTATATCAGGATATGGCACTACCTTAGTTAGTGAACTCTATTAGACTTCCCTAAGCACACTGATAACTGATAGGCATGTTCTGTGTGGTCACTTGGATACCTGGCATGTTAAAATTTTCTGGGACCAAAAACAATTTTCAAGGACAATACTGGGGCAAGGGACAGGCTATATAAAACAGCCTATCAAGAAAAGTTTTAAGGATCTTGCTTATCTCTAGAACATCCTCCACCAAATAAAGGGAAAGGCTCTTTATGACTGAAACACAGTACCTTTATCTTATTCTCAATTCACCTCACGTCATCTCGTTTTTCCTTTCCCAAGACAGATTCAAAAAGTAGTAGCTTAACAAAAAAAAAAACATCAGGGAAGAGGTCAGGGATAGTTTTCTTTGTGACTGACTCAAAGAGTAGTGATTAAATCAGTTCCCAGGTTCAGCAAAAGATGCCTATCCATGATATTGCACACATAGCAATTCAATATGAAAGTAACCACAATTTTCTCAATTTGATGTAAAGAAATTTATCCTACCTTTAATTTTTTTTACATAAAGGCCCATCCTTCACCCAATGTCACAAGCTTTTAAGTTAGATCATGATGGAAGTTTGTAAGTTGTAGAAAATTTCTACTTGTTCTCTTCTGTGGAAACTGTCTCTTGAGACAGATGTTTCCAGTGGTCCATCCCCACATGAAATTTCAAAGAAGCATTGTAATGTTGATCCATGTATTAAAAAGTACTGATTTGTAGTAGGATCATCATTTGTGATCTCTAAACCACTACAATAACAGAATTAATCTCTTTTTGCTAGAGCTCAGCTTCTGTCATTAGTTTTTCCAGTCCCCAATAATAGATGCTCTGTTCTTCAACTCTTTTTGTTTAGGTATTTCTTGTAGAAGTTGGGGTCCAGTAAATCTGTGGGTCCAGTAAATCACAGTAAACTGATATAAGACAAAAAATATTCTGCCTCTTGTTCTGGCTAACATCAACTCACTGGATCAGAACTCACTTTCCAAGATGAAGTTTATGGCTATTAACTCCACTGACAAACAGATGCAATTACAGTCTCTCTTCTTTCTCTTAAGTACAAAATGACAAAATAGCCATTTATTGAGTTTAGAAAAATACCAGGAAGTGTCTTAAAAATAGACATGCTCAATTTAAACAATTTTAGGAATAAAGACATTTCAGAATCTTGTGATCAAATTAAGATCAACATTATAGTAGCTGTGTGATGAAGATTGAAACTGTCCACCTGGAAACTCACAGACAAGTCTCCTTTTTGTCTAATTAAACTTTTCACACTTAGGTTAGAAAACCTGAGAATTTCACTTCAAATTTCACTTAAAATTTGAGAATTCTGGTATTTGGAAGTACTCAGAATTGTAAGAAAAAAAATCCTCCAATAACACCTGCCCCTATAGTTTTCCATTATTGCGTGGCTTTATAAAAGACGTGTTAGGAATACTCTGTGTAGAGAACTTCAGAAAGAGATGTGCAGGACAAACATCAAGAGCTTCCTGTAGTACTGGTGTTGCAAAGGACCATGCAAAATATGGGGTCAGTTGTCATCATTTTTAGTTTGTGTATTAGTTGGTAGTCACACTGGCTTCCTTCTGACGCAGTCTTTCTTTCTGTGATTTAAAAGAAAAATTGAATTTCTTAAACATTTTCTCTAATTTTTCATCTTTCTTAAATTTTGCTTTAGAATATCAAAGTTACATCAATCGCTCTAAAAAAGATATATAGGCCTATATTTCCACCTAAAAACTTGTTACCTGTCCCTCCCAAGTTATTACCCTTTTTCCCCGAAACAAAATAAAGAACCAACAACTAATCACATCCATTAAAAATTACTAATGTTTAACTATTGCATTAATTCTGTTCTTTTCTTGATAAACCCAGATCTTTTTTCTTTGTTCTTTTAATAAATAATAAAATTTAATTTATTATATTAAATGATCAATTATGTTATTAATTATGATATATTATTATATTAAGTGATAAATAATAAATTTTTATTATTATTTTTGTCGTTGGGCCACACCTGGCAGTACTCAATGGTTACTTCCTGGCTCTGTGCATTTATGGGATGCTGGGGATTGAACCCAAGTTGTTTGCGTGCGAGACAAGTGCCCTGTCTGCTGTACAATTGCTGTTCCAACTCTGTTCTTCTGCTTTATTTTTAAAAAATAATTTCTTTACTTAAGCAATGTGATCAAACACATGTTCGTAGCTGGGTTTCAGTCATAAACTGTACACGCCCCCATCATCAGTGCAACTTTTCTGTCACCAATGTCCCCCGTTTTACTCTCCCCTACTGCCTGCCTGTTTTCAAGACAGGCATTCTATTTCTCTCATCAATATGTTCACTAATGTTTCCAGAGTCTGGCTATTGTAAATAACGTGCAATGAATATAGGTGTGAGGAAGGGATTTTTTGAATTGTGTTTTTGTCTTCCCACGGGTATACCCCTAGGAGTGCTATAGCTGGATCATTTGGGAGCTCTTTTTTTTTTTTTTTTTAAGTTTTACTCAGGGACTTATCTTTCCTGCTTCAACTGAGGTCGTCTAATAGGATTAGGAAATGCTCAGGAATGCTCTAAAAAGAGTCTGCATATGAAAAATTGCTATTTGCAATTTGAAAGTATCCGCGTACAATCAACTTTGCAGAACTAGAAAAAGCCGATGCCAAATAGAAGATAAGCAGTCTCTGCTGAGAGGCAGAATCAATTCCTATTTTCCACCAGTGTTCTCTTTTGCTCTCCTATAGCATATATCTCAGGGACCCCTTCTAGGAAGCACATGGCAGTGTGCAGGCACATTGTAAGAATAGCTAAAGGAGTTCTGCACAGAAATATGGATCCCCATTGCTCCTAGGACTTTTGAGATGTAAATATTATTTTTGGGGGGCCACACCTGGTGACACTCAGGGGTTATTCCTGGCTATGTGCTCAGAATCGCTCTTGGCTTGGAGGACCATATGGGATGCCTGGGGATTAGCCGTGTGCAAGGCAAACGCCCTATCACTGCGCCACTGCTCTGGCTCCAAGAAGTAAATATTTTTTAAGGATATTTGTTTTCTCCTCAGGAAGGGTGTATAAAAAGTCATCAAAGGCAGAAATAAAAGCCTTTGGAAAGAATAATTCTTGGACTCTCTCTCATTACTTGTGAGATTGCAGTAAAAACCTAAATGGGTCTGATTTGCATTTCTCAACAGGGGGCTATATTTCCCTGTGTGTGCTTCCAAGGATATTCCAGGAGAGGAAGCACATATAAAAATTGCATAAATGGGAGGTCATGGTAGGATTCTAGACCCTCAACCAGTAAGACAGGGGAGCCATAGGAAGGAAATAGGATTCCATTCCTGACGAGAAACTGAATAAAAAACTCTTTCATTATTTCCACCAAAGAAAGAAAGGAAAAAACTACCCTAAGAACTTGAGTTCACAATTTAGAGTCTATTCACTGTGGAGGTTATCTACAAAAGAAAGCTGTGGACACACTGGTAATCCCCTCTCTCTATAGGGCTCTTCCCAATTTTGCTTCTGGACATAGGGTCTGGCTATAAATTAGGAGAGAGATCCAAATAAAAAGCCTAGGGCAGGGCCAGAGAGAGAGAGCACAGTGCTAGGGTGTTTGCCTTGCATGCGGCTGACCCAGCAGGACGAACCCCGGTTCGATCCTGGGGTCCCATATGGCCCTCCAAAGCCAGGGGCAATTTCTGAGCACAGAGCCAGGAGTAACCCCTGAGCATCATGGGGTGTGGCCCCAAAACCAAAACCAAACCAAACCAAAAAAGCCTAAGACAAGGGTTGAGGCTGAGAAGGGAGGAAGATTAAAATCAGGTTGAGGTGATCTCAGAGCACTAAGCACAGGTTTTGTATGTCAGAGCTCTGGGTTCAATTTCCAGTAGTACATGTTCCCCAAAAAAACCAAACTTAGGTGAGTAACCCTAAAAAATCTTGCAAATGAAGGTACTGAACATACCATCCAATGGGTACAGAAATCATGTTTGTTCAGAAGGCTTATTATGTGCTTGAACCACAGCTTTCTGTAATCCAGAAGAATGGCTCTGACTTCATCAGTTGCAAAACATTCATTTAGCTTCTGATGGGGTTGTTATGAGGGACACCACCATCCATTAACGTAAATAACTGTACTTTATAGTTGATAGACCACGCAGGATGTTAAAAGGATTTAAAGTGGCTGTGTACTTAGAACACAACAGGATAAAATAATTGACTGAGGGACATCAGGGCACAGGAAACGTTGGGTCTGAAAGGGGGCATAGATACTCTCACTTAGCTCTCCATGCTACACCCCAGTGTAGTATCAACCAATCTACCAAAATGAAGTCACAAGAAACAGAGCCAATATCTATTGAGCTCTTGTGTGGTGGGCGCTTTATATATCCCTCCTCAGTTTCTTCCAAATAACATTAACACATTATGACTCGCCCCTTCCACAGAAGAGAAAGCAGCAAAGATTTTACAAGTGTCCCTAAGATTTTACAAGTGGTTAAGTGGCTGAGCTGGGACTTGAACTCTGGCACCTTGAATTTATAATCATTCACTAATACCTGTTATCTATAGGGAATGGGATATGATTAATGATATCCCTATCCCGCTGGCAGTCAACTTCCCCTCAGAGTATTAGGACAAACAGAAAGATGACTTTCCAGCCCGGGGAGCCACATCAAGGTTTGCAGCAGGAGTGGCTAGCCATTGTGAAGTGATCCTAAGCAGACGGTTTCCTTCTTCCTCCTTTCCTTCCTTCCTTCCTTCCTTCCTTCCTTCCTTCCTTCCTTCCTTCCTTCCTCCTTCCTTCCTTCCTTCCTTCCTTCCTTCCTTCCTTCCTTCCTTCCTTCCTTCCTTCCCTTCCTTCCCTTCCTTTCCTTCCTTCCTTCCCTTCCTTCCTTCCTCCTTCCTTCCTTCCTTCCTTCCTTCCTTCCTTCCTTCCTTCCTTCCTTCCTTCCTTCCCTCCCTCCCTCCTTCCTTCCTTCCTCCCTCCCTCCCTCCTTCCCTCCCTCCCTCCTTCCTTCCTTCCTTCCTTCCTTCCTTCCTTCCTTCCTTCCTTCCTTCCTTCCTTCCTTCCTTCCTTCCTTCCTCCCTCCTTCCCTCCTTTCCTCCCTCCCTCCCTCCTTCCTCCCTCCCTCCCTCCTTTCCTCCCTCCCTCCTTCCTCCCTCCCTCCTTCCTTCCTTCCTTCCTTCCTTCCTTCCTTCCTTCCTTCCTTCCTTCCTTCCTTCCTTCCTTCCTTCCTTCCTTCCTCCCTCCCTCCCTCCCTCCCTCCCTCCCTCCTTCCTTCCTTCCTTCCTTCCTTCCTTCCTTCCTTCCTTCCTTCCTTCCTTCCTTCCTTCCTTCCTTCCTTCCTTCCTTCCTTCCCTTCCTTTCCTTCCTTTCCTTCCTTCCTTCCCTTCCTTCCTTCCTTCCTTCCTTCCTTCCTTCCTTCCTTCCTTCCTTCCTTCCTTCCTTCCTTCCTTCCTTCCTCCTCATTCTTCCCCTCCCTCCCTCCCTCCCTCCCTCCCTCCCTCCCTCCCTCCCTCCCTCCCTTCCTTCCTTCCTTCCTTCCTTCCTTCCTTCCTTCCTTCCTTCCTTCCTTCCTTCCTTCCTTCCTTCCTTCCTTCCTTCCTCCCGTTTCTTTCACCCACCCTCCCTCCCTCCCTCCCCCCCCCCCCGGGTATTCTTTCTTACTATATACTTCTTTAAGAGAGAAGCCTAGAATCCTGACACTATTTCTCATTCACCTGAGTTTTAGTGTATACATTTAGATTCACTTCTGGTTGTTTCTTGGTTGAAATTATATATCTTCAGGTTATATGGGGGAAAAAAATCTCACCAGACTAGCCGTAGGATTGATTTTCTTGGTCTCCACTTTCTTCTCTGAAGTCAACTTGCTGACTGATTCCTGAGCCATCTTCAACCTAAGAGGGAAAGAATTCATGAGAAAGGAAGATGAGCAAAAAGAAAGAGGCCAGGTTAGATAAATCCTCGAGTGCTATAATAAATAATCCATCAGCAATTTGAAAATAGAAGTAACTTTTTCATGGTTTTCATTACTAAACTCTAATTCTAATTAGGAGAAATGATACCTTTGCTGTATTAGCAAACTGAATTTACACTGATGGCTGAGATGTTACTTCAGTCTGTTTTATTGTTGTTTGGTTTTTGGGCCACACCTGATGGTGCTCAGGCTTACTCCTCATTCTGTGCTCATAAATCGCTCCTGGCAGGCTTGGGGGACCATATGGAATGATGGAGATTGAACCTGGATAGGTCCTGGGTCAGCTGCATGCAAGAACTTCAGTCTGTTTTTAGGAACTGAAGGAGGAACTATGAAATACTAAACACATACATCTTATTCTCAGAGATCACTTCTGTTTATAGCTCTCTGTTTATAAACCCTGTTTATAAATTGTTTGGCAGATAATGCAGACAATTTTAAAAATGGAATTTTTGAGAAAACACATGGAAATAACAAATAATAAAACCCACCAACTCAACAGAAAAATGAAAAAAAAACTCACAAATTGGGAGAAAATATTAAAAATCATATATATGATGATAGTCTTATATTGGATATACAATCCACAGAAAGAGAAGATTAGTAATGAAAGAGACGGGGGTAGGAGAGAATGGAAGTGAGTCCTATGGGTAAATAAGGTAGTGATAGCTGAACATTCTTGTAAACTACTAAAATCTACTGAATATCTTCTGAATCACTTCAGAACAGTGAACTTTAGAATTTGTGAATTGTATTATCTCTGGCACATCTGAGAAACAACGGCAACTGTTATTGAGGCAACGGAGAAAAAGAATTGCTAACCACTACACTGGAAGTGCAAATTAGTAGAGTTGGTTTTGGCAATATTCAGCAAATCTGACTTATGCACACCCTATGAGTCACTGATTTCCTTCCTGAGCAATGCTCCAAGTTCCAAAAAATTTTTGCACATAAAGATGATTTTTTACGTGTAAAAATTTTCGTTCTGAGTCTGGCAATCTGTGCAATAGTAAGAAGTTAAAAAAGATAATGAGCAGATAATAGTGAATCATAGGGGTTAGAGAGATGGAACAGAAGGTAAAATGCTTTCCTTGTTTGCTTTTTGTTTTTGGGTCACACTCGGTGGTGCTCAGGGGTTAATCCTGGCTCTGCACTCAGAGTTGCTCCTGGCAGGCTCAAGGGACCATATGGGATGCCAGGATTGGAACCAGGGTCCATCCTGTGTTGGTAGCGTGTGAGGCAAACACCTTACTGCTGTGCTATTGCTTTGACCCCAATGAGCTTTCCTTGCATGTGGCGGACCCAGATTTGATTCCCAACACATTTGGTTTCTCCTGAGCTCTATCAGGAGTGATCCCTGAGCTCAGAGCCAAGAGTAAGCCCTGAGCACCACTAGTTGTAGCCCAAAACCCTGCAAACAATGAATCATAGTTAACACTTACTGGGTGCTTGCCAGATATATGTCTATCTGGTTTCTGTGCCTTAAGCCAAGCCCCTGAACACAATGGGGTATGGCCCTCCTAAGAAAACAACCAGGTCAATATTCATCACACACTTCCATACTTACTTACCATTGAAAAAAATTTTTCCTTCTTTACTCAGTAAATTGTATGCCAAAATATTTGCTACTAGTTCTAACTTGTTTGTATGCACACATTCTATGTACCATAGTCAAATGCAAATTTATGCATTAGTGATATATATGTTTATATGGAGAGGAAGAAATAAAACTACAAAGCTCCTCTGAACAAACATTTCTCAACATTAACATAGTTCTACGAATATGCCCCCCACAGATTATTAAAGGTTTTTGCTTGCAGCATTAACTGTGACTCTATTATTATTAGCTGTGATTCACTGTGATCATATAAGAGAAAAATGTACTAAAAGATCAAATCCAGATTCGACAATTTGGCAGTCTATTAAGGGATTTGAAAAACCAAAAGGATGGCGCTGTGTGTCAGTGGTTTTCAACTGCTGGTCTTCAAGTATAAAAAAAATGTCATACAAAGGTATAAAAAAAAAACACTGTTGTAAATGCATCTTCACAACAGCTTATAGTCATCTTGGCTTTTCTCCATTAAGATCTGTTCTCAGAGACCACCTATACAGTAACCTTATTCCAGGAGTATAGATTAGAATGACTATTTCTTCTGGGGCCTCTATCTTTGGGGGGATTTCTTGGAGTCATCTTTGTTTTCATAATTCCCTTTCATTTTTGAATTCTAGTCTCTTATTTTAGAGTTGGTCTACTATGCTGCTGAGTAAATATTTCTTTAGTTTGCTATTAGGACCACACTCAGCAATGTTCAGGACTTACTCCTGACTCAGCACTCAGAGATAATTCCTAGTGGGTTGGGGGACCATGTAAGTTTCTAGGGATCAAACTTGGGTAGGCAGCATGCAAAGCAGATACCCTACCTGCTAAAGTAGCTTTCTGGTCCCAGTTAATATTTCTTTAATTTCTATATGTCTTTAGTGTCAATTTCTTTGCGTATTTGTGAGTGATGGTAATTGCCGGGGAAAAGAGGCAGGATGGGGTTGGGAGCCAATCTAAGCTGCTCTCCCCTCTTCAGAACTTTTCCCACTGGCAGACTAGAAGCAGTCCTCATATACCTCACATTGCCTTGGGTCACTTTGGTAACGGATTCTATTCTAATTTTAAATTCAATTAGAGTGTTCCATGTTCATCGGACATATCTGAAAAACAAAGGATCAAGAGAATGCACAGCATGACTACAAAGTGTTGATAATTAACACTGCAGGCTACTAGATTAATTAATTCTATTCCACATTGTCGATGGAATAGAATTGAAGACCCAGAAACAACCCCACTGATTTATATTTAACTGATAGAAAAGGAAAGATCATATGATAAAGAAGGACCTCTGAAGAAAACAGTGCTGAGAAGACTGGATATTCACATACAAAAGAAAAAGCTCTCTAAACTTGTGGACCAAAATTATTTCAAAAAGAATGAAAGCCTTAGATGTAAGACACAAGACAAAAAGTATATAGAAGATAAATAAAATTTGGGCAAATGAAATGCCCTACAGCAGAAAATAAAAAGTGAAAAATGAGAGTTACTTTAACTTAAAAACTTCTTTATAGCAAAAGAGAGCATAAGCAGAATGTAAAGATAGTTTACTGAAACAGGCATCTGACAGGATATAACTCAAACAAAAAATGTTTTCATGATATTGGCTTCAGTGGAATTCTGAGTGATTTAACTCTACAGGCAAAGAAATCAAAAGCAAAAATAATCAAATGCGATTATGGTAAACTAAAAAGTTTCTGTTCCGTAAAAGAAACTATCACTGAAAGAGACATTCTGAAACTATCACTAAAAGAAAGAATACACTAAGAGGAAAATATCCAAGGTACAGAGTTCAAAATATAAACAACAACATATGGAAAACAAACATTAGGTGGTCTTATTCATATGTCACATACAGGGAAACAAAGAAAGGAATGTCTGCTGAAAATAAATCCTTATATGTTGAATGCAGATCTGTGTAAGCATAGGGGGGAAGAAGAAGAAGAAGAAGAAGAAGAAGAAGAAGAAGAAGAAGAAGAAGAAGAAGAAGAAGAAGAAGAAGAAGAAGAAGAAGAAGAAGAAGAAGAAGAAGGAGGAGGAGGAGGAGGAGGAGGAGGAGAAGGAGGAGGAGGAGGAGGAGGAGAAGGAGAAGGAGAAGGAGGAGAAGGAGAAGAAGGAGAAGAAGAAGAAGAAGAAGAAGGAGGAGGAGGAGGAGGAGAAGAAGGAGGAGGAAGAAGGAGAAGGAGAAGGAGAAGAAGGAGAAGGAGAAGGACGAGGAGGAGGAGGAGGAGAAGGAGAAGGAGGAAGGAGAAGGAGAAGGAGAAGGAGAAGGAGAAGAAGAAGAAGAAGAAGAAGAAGAAGAAGAAGAAGAAGAAGAAGAAGAAGAAGAAGAGAAGAAAAGAAGAAGAAGAAGAAGAAGAAGAGAGAAGAAGAAGAAGAAGAAGAAGAAGAAGAAGAGAAGAAAGAAGAGAGAAGAAGAAGAAGAGGTGTCCTATAGCTGGCTATGGAACACTTTGGGGATTTTGGTGGTGGTTATGGTGGGGTAATACTGTATTTCTAAAACATCAACATTTGCACCTTATAAACTAATGTTGACTCAAAAATAGAACTACAACCAACGAAACTAAGCTAAAAAAGCATCAAAGGGAAATAAACCATACAAATAAAAAATAGAAAAATAAAAAATAGGAAGAAGATATGAATAGACAGTTTTCTAAAAAAGACATTAGATAGACTAGTGGCATATGAAAATGCTCAACAGTACAATCAGAAGACATGCAAATTAAAGCTACAATGAGATAAGCCTCTCATATATATGTGTGAGATATATATATATATATAGTATATATATGTTTAAATAGCTTACATCATAGGAGCGATGACATATATTGGAGAGAATATGGAGAAAAAAGCAATTCACACAATTCCTGGTTAGTGCAGATTAATGTATGTTTTTTTAAAGTATAAAGGAACTTTCTCAAGAAGCTAGAGTTACCACCTGGTAACTCTATCCCACTTTTGGGTATCTACCTGAAGAATAGGAAAACATTAAAATAGTTATATTTATCCAAATGTTTATGGACATACTATATGCAGTAACTAGAATAGGGAAGCAATCAAAGTCCCCTTTGACAGGTTCCTATCAGATATAAAGAATACATTTAGATGATGTAACTCTAGCTATAAAAAAGATAAAAATGTACCATTTGCAGTAAATCTGAAAGTGCTGTGGAAATGTAAAGTAAAACATTCAGAAGAAAAAAGCAAGTTGGAGGATTAGAGGATGATTTCACTTATGAGTGAAGCTGAGAACTGTGGATATACAATTGACAAAATAAGATTAAAATAAATAAATGGACATTTGATTTATATTTTTATTGTATTGGTATGGGTATATTACATTGATAGACTTGCATATGTTAAACCATTCATGAATCTCAAGATTGCAACCTACTTGATCATGGTGTATGAGTTCTGTAAAGAGTCAGGGAGCAAATTATTTAGGCTTTATAGGCCATACGATCAGCTATGAGCCTTCATTGCTCTGGTGCAATGTGAAAAATTTACAAAACATTAAAGCATCACAATGCAATACAGTTGTTCTAATAAATGTTAAACACAGAAATTAATGGTGCACTGGATTTGGGCCACAGGCTACATAGAATATTTATCCTTAAACTACAACATGTGATTCAAAGCCCTTACTTACCTGGCGATCAAAGCTAGTCCTTGCCTAGATTTGGTTTACTTGTCTATTTTACTTTTCCAGACTCAGCTACGGTTTTAGTCCCTTTGAGCCTGAATTCATCTCTTGAAAGCGGAATAATGATACCTAAACAGTAATTAAAAATAACAGAAAATACTGTCTAAAGCATGATATGGTAATTTATCAAGGATTTTTCTTTATTTCATACTATGCGCCCCAGCACCCTTCCTCGTTAGTACAGTGGTGAGTATCCCCGCCTGTCATACTATGCGCTCCCTGTTCTAGTCAAAGTGACTTATCCTCTGTGCAAGGCTTTTCTCACCCCGAATTCTAGCTTTGATTGTTCTCCAAAGACTCTTTTACTCATCTCCATGTGTTAAAATTCTTCCCATTCCTCTAGACCCAGCCGAAGTGCTAAAGTCGTGAAAGCTTCCTTCATCTCACCCACAAGGAACGGCACTTCTCTTAAGTGAAAGGCCACTTTGTGCCTCTCTTAAAGCACTTAGGACTTTTCATCTGAGAGCTGAAGAGGTGTGTCATTTCTTCTAGATCACAGGAGCTACCTGATGGCATTAATCAAGCTGAAGCATATCTGGATATCTGTTTCAATATTTAGCATTGTGCCATGCACAGATGACTTGTTAGCAGATTTCTAATTAACACGCAAACTGTTGGCATGTTAGATCACTTTATCTTCCATACTCTAAGCAAATCTAAATAGCAAATATCTAGAACTGCACCATGTTTATCTTTTGCATTTTTCAGGAAGGGCTATAAACATTACAAATAGTTTCAATTAGAATACTAAATAGGGAAAAAGGAAGGGCACTTAAGCCATGTATCAAATGTGCTAAATATTTGTTTATGTCTATATATGCATATATATATTTATTTATCCCAGTTTCATTATTTTGCTTACAAGGAGACTGAGGCGCAGAGAGATTATATAGTTGGTTCCAGTCTGGAATTTGCCTCTGTCACTTAGAAGGTTACAAACTGTGTAATGTTTTAGACAAAGAAGGGTAAAAACTGTAATGTTTTATACAAACATGAAAAGATGTTAGGCAATTTGTAGCTATTTATAGCTTAATCTCCCCACTGGCTCTATTGCTTATGAACTTTCTGTTGCTCTGGATTAAATATTTACACTATCATTACACTATCATATACAGCTGCTCATAATTATTGGTATGCAAATACCAAGTCCTACTTTGGATTTATCTTGTGTGTGTGTGTGTGTGTGTGTGCGTGTGTGTGCGTGTGTGTGTGTGTGTGTATGTGTGTTTTAGATCACATCTAGTGGAGTCCAAAAATCCAAAGCATGCATTTCAGTCCTTTGAATTAACTTTAGGGACTTCTAGTCTTTATTTTGGAGGTTACATAACACTCACATATCACAATAAAACCTTATATATAGAAGGAGTAAGTCGGAGAAAAAATACTAACATACATATAAGTTAGAGAAAAGAATTGCTCTAAATAATAAATTATTTTGTAAAATGACATCTGAAAAATCTCTCCTTTACTCCTTTCCTATTAAGATGACGATGTTAGTATATTTTTTATCTTTTTTATTTGTTTGTTTTGGGGCCACACCCAGTGACGCTTAGGGGTTACTCCTGGCTCTGCACTCAGAAATCGCTCCTGATTTGGGGGACCATGTGGGATGCCTGGGGTTGAATCTAGGTCCGTCCTGAGTTAGCTCTGTGCAAGGCAAATGCCCGACCACTGTGCTATTGTTTCGGCCTATGCTAGTATATTGCGGTGGATGCCAGAGTTTGCTGAGAAAAGACCCCAGTCAGAGGAGACAGTGATATCTGTTCTCTTATATTTCTACTCAGTCCTAACTCCCTCTGTGATCTCCCTTACTTTCATATTAGAATCAGCTGGAGGGAATTGTGGTTCTGCTTAGCAGTTAGAAAGCAGTAAGAAAATATTACCCCCATTTTAATAATGATAATTGATGCCTCCAAATCATATCATAGAAAAGAATGTTTTATATATACTGGTTCGTGGTACATAATGCAGAATATATAATATAATAATAATGAAACCACAGTGAAATTTATAAGCAGAAGCACCTTAATTTTGGGGGTCTTGGGGCCATTCCCAGCAGTACTCAGTTATATACACTCAGAATTACTCTTGACGGGGTGGGAGGGTCATATGGGGTTCTGAGGATTGATTGTGGGTTGGTTGCATGCAAGGAAAATGCTCTAACCACTGTACTATCAGTCTGGCCTCAACATCTTCATTTTTTGACCAAGGAAAGGAAGCATGCCATCCAATGAAGAGATATGGTGAAGTACTGTATTGAGGATGGTGGCATGGATTGTGTCCAGGCACATATGTACTCCTTTTACATTATCGGAAACCACCAATATTTCATAGTCATGTTTTCATAAAACCTTAGAAAGAGCCTTAACATTCAGCAAAGGTGCTGCAAGATTAGAAGAGTTAGTAACACTAGGATGCCAATGTCTGCAAGTTCTATTTCAATCAGAAAACCTTCTCTTTTTAAATATCTATAATATGTTGTGGTTTCTTGTACATCTTCCCTTTGATAAAGAGTCCTGTTTTTTTTTTGTTTGTTTTTTTGAGCCTTGTTTTTTAAATGTTGTAAAATTTCTATGTATAGAATTCAACAGAGCCCACTAAAGTTACTAGATTCAATTGACAGTTCTTACCACCAGATCACTGAAGCTTTGGGGCTTTCCTAAATGTTTTAAACATCAAAACTTGGTTATTTCTATCCCTCTCTTCGGCTTGTCACTTTCTAGGTATGTTGTAAGCCTTCGAGAACCAGAATTTGAAGTAAGTATGGTGAGGCAATGTAGAAAAGATCCAAATGAGTCAAATGTGAAAAAGATAAGCACCCAGTGAGGGATCAGTTTCTTTCCCACTGAGAAATACAGGAATCAATTAATATATGTTAGGATTCATACTTTTTTCTTCTATGGTCTTACATGGAATTTTGGTTCTCATTTTTGACTTTGACTCACTTGTCCCTCCAAAATCTGCTTCTGTTGCTTTTCATTATTCCCATGAAAAATAAAATAAAATAAATAAAAATGGGGGCCTCAGAAATAGTTCAACAGCAAAAGCATGTGACTTGAGAAGTTGAGGTAGTGAGTAGTCACACATGAAGCAAGCATGGAGGGACCCTGGCAGGCTTTGCTGTCTGGACTGTTGGCCTGGCAATGGTGTGTGGTTTATGGTGCACTGCAGCCACAGGCATCCCAGCACCTGTGTACACGTGTACAACTACAAGGTGTACACTTATACACCAGGTGTACAAGCAGCTAGGTGTGTGATGCCTGCTGAGCAGGAGAGTGAATGCAACTTCAAGAAGGACGAGTAAATTGCAACCAAGTGTGAGCACTCTGGCGAGCACCACCGACAAGTGTGCAACTTCTGCGTATTACAATGGCAATGAGCTAGGAAAATCAAGTTTGCATATTTTCATGCATCATGAACACACACATTTGCAGCATGAAAATGAGACGGCTCCACCTACTTACACCCTGAGACCCTTTCAAATTTAATTCAGCGACTGCAATTCACAATTTTTGGTCAAACTGCTTTTTCCTCCTTTCTTTCTCAAACCAATACAGGTCTAAATAGTAAGAAGGCTGTCAATCTTATACTTTTCAAGAAGCTTTACATATGAGGTGGGGATCTATAGATTTCTTTTGGCCACACTTGGTGGTTATCAGGGTAACCTTAGGGGACCTGTAATACCAGGTACCAGGGATCAAACCCAAGCCTCCTGTTTGCTACACAGGAGTTTGGCCTGTCACACTCTCTCCAGCCAGGATACCTTTATATTAAGAAAATTGATGTAGGCAGTAAATTGGTTTCTGTATACAATGGTGTCAAACCATTTCCTAGGTTGGGGCCAGCTCTCTAAATGAAGGATACATTTTCTGGGAAGGATAAAATTACAGAGATCAAGTTGGAAAGATCTATAGTTAGAGTAGGGAGAAGTTAAAGAATGAAAATACTGAATACAGAGAATTTTTAGAGCAGTTAACAGAGTCTGTATATTATTATAATGAAGCATATTTATCAAATATTTGTCCAAGCCTGTAGGATATACAAAACCAGCATGAAACCTAAGGCAAATCATTGACTTTAGGAGAATGTGATGTGCTAATAGGTTTTTGGTTTCAAAAACATATAAAATGTTATAAATATGGGTATATAATAAATAGATCAAATAATACATATATACACACCATTCTGATGACAGGGAAGATTATATATGTGTGAAAGCAGAAATATCTGTATTTTCCATTTTGTTACAAACTAAAACTATCATAAAATGAAAGCCTATTAAAATATATATTTTTCAAAAGGATAAATGGTCCTCACTAAAATCATTCTGCTTTAAATAGTCTGGTGATATTTATTAGGAAATGCCTTATGGGATAATGATGATTTCATTTTAGCAAGTTTAGAAAATTTATGATATATCAATATTCCCAGGTATGCTTGTTAATAATCCACTTGTTGCCATATAGTGGCTTAAGAATTAAATGATGTGATGAATTTAGCTTCAAAGAGATGGTACTCCTAGACTTCTAGTACAATGTGATCTAAAAACATTAACCACTAAATGACCCAGACCTTGTCTGTATCCTCCCTGAAGCTAGTTAATAAGCTAAGAAAAGGGAGACATTTGGGAGAATACAGTTCATGAAATGCAAGTTGGTAAAAGCATGAAATCTGACCAGTTGTAATGTGAATCTGTTTAAAGAAGACAGTATCACTCATCGCAAAAGATAGGAGGTTAAAATCGTTTAGAAAAGGAACAAGGCAAGCTCTGTTGGCCTATGTACACAAAAATAGGTGTCTAAGTCAGAATGCTTCAGAGAATGTCCCGACTTCCCTTAAAAGAAAGGATACTATGATTTGACATAGAGATCACCGTACTCTGAGACTTTTCTGAAAACGCAGAGTGATGTGAGGCCAAATCTAACTAGTACAACGCTTCATTCTGATGACTATTTTAAAAGACATAAAGGAACATGGTCAACATAGGAACAGGAGGAAAGCATGCCAATGTCAATGGCTCACATCTCGGGCTAGGATAACGCTGGATAAGACGTGCAGAATGGAAAAGGTGTTAGCACCTACTGGAGATCACCTTGCGAAATAATTTTCATGTCTGACCAGCAATGTGGGTTGACTTTACTAGATGGAGTTTCTTTTACAATCAAAACTGCTCTGTTTTTGTGATTGTTAGGTGCCGGAAAAGGGAGTACAAGAAGCTCTTTCAAACTGGCTATTCTAATTGGCTATTTATTCCTTTATAATCTTTGCAGCCTTTAAATTGCAGAGGATCAAGCTAAACAACAAAACAAACCTTTCCTTCCAAACCAACTATCACTATACAAAGATTTTATGAAGCATGGAAGTAAGTGGCTTAAGAAAACACAGTGCATATTATCTATAGTACATATGATGGAAAAACTTGAGGACAAAATCTTGGTATTGTCTTTACTTCAGACTACATAGAGCATAGGTGAAGGCATTAACCTCACAGGGGTATAATGTGATTTGAGAAAGAAACAGCTCTGTCAGACTCCCTACTTCCAGTCATGGTCTGGCAGATAGAACAGTGTAGAAGCAAGGATGTGGACTCTCTAGATCCAGTCATGGAAATTAAAAACTCCTTAAATCTTACAAGAGAACTCTTCTCATTTCCTTGAGTTGGGCTAACTTCCTAACGTCAAGGGAAAGGGATGACTGTCCAGATTTTGTTCTAAATTAGTATAAGCCTGAGACTGTCTAGGGGATGTGGGACTTCTCTTATCCATCACTATCTCTGATCACAAGACTCCCACATTAAGTAGTGTTTAATTCTTGAATACACGTTTGTTACCACGATAAAAGCCCATAAAAAGTCAAACCACTGACTTCAGAGTCAGCAAAAACAGCGCAAAAATAAAATTCATTAACTCCTTGATGTACAGAGAAATTTCTTCCTGACTGCATCAGCTGATGAAAACATCACTGACTAGCCCTTGTGGAATGCTTTCAAAGGGTAAGGAAATAAAACTCAGAGAAGAGAGCCACAGACAATATAAAATAAGGGGGACGCCTTAAATCATTTATCTTCGGGCAGGCCAACAGGGGTAGGTACTTAGACAGACATAGAGTCTCCTATGCTCATTCTTTTGAGTCCCTGACCCTTGACTCTGATCACTTCTCCACCCGAGTTCCTTAGCAGCAGGGTGAGACAGGCAAGCAAGAAATGTTGATCTTAAACTTAAAAGACTTAGCTCCTTAAACATCAAAATGTAGTCTTTAAAAGTCATACCATGATAAACTGGCCCATCACTTCCACTTCCTAACTTTGACAATTTTTCCTTACCCTATTCCTAAAGTCATTTTCTATTTACCACAAAGGAAGTCCTCTTTGGGACCATATTTCACCAGCTACATGTTCAGCCACTTCATAGGTTTTGTAGGATATCACTTGTAGCGCCCAAACACAAATGACTTCGCATGATTAATTGCAGAACAATGGCTGCTTCCCTTTGCAGAGCTTCCCTCCAGTCCACAGGGGAGTGTGTGTGTGTGTGTGTGTGTGTGTGTGAGTGTGTGTGTGTGTGTGTGTGTGTGTGTGTGTGTGTGTGTGGTGTTGGAGGTAGGGGGGGTATTGGACTTACCCTGGAATGCAAAATCAGTTAAAGCCAATCACTCTACACTTGGGAGACGGAACACCCTGAGCCACTCTGGAGATTTAGGTGAGGAGTGAAAGGTAACAGCATTGCCTTTCCTCGTTTAGGGAGAGAGAGGTATCTGGGAGACCAGTTTTGGAAACTGAAAGCCGGCCCCGGTGTCATAAATCTGCAAAGTTAATTGCAGGCACAGCTAATCTTTGGAAAACTTTTTCCGATCCTGATAATGAAGACATGCGTGTGCTTGTAAACCCCAGAGCCCCCCCCCCTTGGGTTTTGAAACCTGTACCACCTACTGAGTCTCACCAAAAAACTAGAACTGATCAGAGCCTGTTTGTACGGGTGTCTTAAAAAAAAAATAGGGTGAGGAAACAGGGGAGAGTAAGGAAAGCAGGCAGCCTTTCTGGCGCCCATCAAATCATATGACCCAGGCAGCTCCCTATTCCATCTATTCTATGCCCAAGGTGGGAGCTGTCAGGAGTCCCACAGATAAGCAATTTAGAAATACTCTAGCTGAATGAAGGAGACTTACTTTGGGTTTCCATTGCAGTCTGCCAAGCTAAGGAAATAGAGTGCAGACAGATGCTCTCTGACTTTCTTATTTGAGTTCCCAAGAGCTTTGAGGCTTGGCATAGCTACGAATACCAAGGATCTCCACTGCTTTTATCTATTTTTTTCCTCCGGTACGTTGAAAGTAACATAGTCGAGATTGTTTTAGGATTATATATGAGATTTATTTCATAGCTAATGGTTAACCAATCTGTCCTGATCTATGCCTATCCTCTTTTAAAAAGCTTACTAAGATTTTAGATGCTGGAGAAAAAAATCCATACGGGGTCTGTTTAGGGAATCTGACCATCATAATCCAAATGAATAAGATTTTTATTAATGTCAGATAAAATATAGTAATTGTTTATTTGCTCTACAAATTAACTGGTTACCTACAACATTATAAGAAAATTCAAGATGGGAGAGAGAACAAAAGAATCTCAAGACATTGTTTTTGTCTTTGGGAGCTTATGATCCTATTGAAAGAAGAAAATGTATATTATAAATGAATAAAATATACCTATGGCAAAATGGAACTATAATAAATCCCTGGCATACTTAAAGAAAGGTAGCACATAGAAAACTGGAAGAAACCAGAAATGAGGCAGTCTATGATTAAAAATTCTTTCAAGATAGGGTTTAGAGCACTTTACACATAATAGATATTTTATTTATAATAGATTTAAAGCACTAAGATAATTCAAAGGCATTTTATATAAGTTAACGTATATTATGGGAAACAATATGGGTGTGAGACAAACATGTGGAGAGAAATAAAAGACAGCCATTAAGCTGGACCCTACAAATAATACTCTGATTCCTCTCAAGGTATGTTGAGCCATGAGTCCAAGTCTTTCCCAATTTATTTGTGAGTCAATGCCCAGAATGTCTCCTACCTAAAATCACAGAATATCTTTTATTTTTCTTAAAACCCATTTTGAGCTTCATATCATGAGCAGTCCTCCCGGCCCTCATCTCCATTGTCTCTGGACATTATTACAATAGTCTTTTTATTTTTATTAAAAGCCATACATTTGGATAATATATGGGTAACAATTGCCCAGCAGGCAATAGAGATGAGGGCCGGAAGGACCAGCTTATGATATGAAGCTTACTACAGAGAGTGGTGAGTATGGTTAGAGAAAAAACTACACTGACAACTATGGTGACAATGTCAATGAGTGAGAGAAGTAGAATGCCTGTCTCAAATGCAGGCAGGGCTTGGGGGAGGAAAGAGACGAGAGGACTGGTGATAGGAATGTTGCACTGGTGAAGAAGGGTGTTCTTTGACTGAAACCCAACTACAATTATCTCTGTAATCAAGGTGCTTAAATGAAGATATTATTTAGGAGAAAGGAAAATCACAGAATAGCAATATTGGAAGAAACTCTAATATCATCAAAAATGGGGCCAGAGAGATAGCCTGGAGGTAAGGTGTTTACCTTGCATGCAGAAGGTCCGTTGTTCGAATCCCAGCATCCTATATGGTCCCTGAGACTATTTCTGAACATAGAGCCAAAAGGTAACCCTGAGCAACTGCCGAGTGTGACCCAAAAACCAAAAAAAAAAAAAAAAAAAAAAAGATAATAAAAAATACAGCAACTCCTAAATTTGGGCTGAATGTGGTAACAATCAGCAACAATACATCCTCTTCTCCTACCTTAAGTATTACCAAAAAAAAAAAAAAAAGATGAAGTTTAAACCCAGAAAATTTACAAAGGCAACCAGAGGAAAAAAATGTTTTTTTTTTTTGCTCTATCCTCTATGTTGGATCTTTATAATAAAGGAATCCAAAGTATTCCCACCCTCTCCTCCAACCATGACTCTGTCATTTGTTTGCTTTTATCTGAAATTTTCTAAGTGATTTGGAAGATTTGCCAGCTTTAGGAGGGGGCCGACCTCTAATAATGCCCTACTGATTTTCTGAAACTTTTCTTATTATTTCTACCAAGGATGGTCCTTGTTTAAAAGCTAAACATCTCAACTTGTCTCTGGACAACATATCTAAGTCCTCATATATGTGAGGTATTTTGTCTTCCACTTGGTATATAACCCCAATCTCTAGTCTCATTCTGAGAGTCATTTTCTCATCTAAACTCATATCACTCAGTATCATTTTGTTATTAAATCACTATGCTATTAAATTCTGTTAATAAACAGAGATTAGTTAGATATGTATGGAGTTAATGATATGAACTTATAAATAAGGAATAAAAGATATAGCATGGAATAGGTTATGCTTTCAAAGGAATTTTTCCCAATGCATCCAAAAGGCAATAATGTGCAGGTGGGATAAAAATGCCTGGTCAGATTGGGCATATGGAAGATGAGAATATGGGGGAATAATGCTGAAAAGTATTGAAGGCCAGTTCTTGGAGATGCACACTCTCATTTTTGGAAGAATTATGAAATATTTGAAATAGCTCAAACTTTACTGACAACACTAAAACCTAGTTCTTTATTCTCATTCAGTTGATTGCTAGTCAAAATTGAGGCACTGCAAATTGATTTTACTCTAGATGAACTTATCTGTGAAAAGAATACCCTCTTTGCAGGGATATTTAAGGGACTGTCTGTAAGTTAATGATCCTAAGTACCGGTGGCTAATTCCCTTCTCTTTATGTCATCAGTAATAGAAAACAATAGAACGTGTTTAAAGAAACAGATGTGATATACATTTTATTTCAGAAAGATGAGTGTTTGTCATGTTAAGAGGCATTAAGGGGAAACAGGAAAACCACATGCAGAGAGAAAGTTTAGAAGGATACGAATGTGAGATGTCTTGAACAAAGCAGAACCACTGGGAAAACAGGTTTGGCTTTTAAAAAAATTGAAAATAACCTTTAGAAGAACGGGCCTCAGTCAAGATACACTAAGTTTTACCTGGGAATACTAAAGTGCAAAAGAGGGGAGGTCCCCTGTAGAAATACATAGTGAGTGTCTAAATATTAGAAGGAATATCTGTTTCTGGTAGGAAGACTTGTGAGATGCCAAAGAGGTGATAGAGAAATTAAAAACTGCTGGATGTAGCTAGGGATAGAAGATAAAGCCAAAAAAAGGAACACAGATTTTCCAGGAGGAAAGGCCCACACTCAAGGAACAGAAGTAAAATAGGACCTAATTAAAGAGGTCCTACACTGTACTTCTGTAGCCCGAGACATAGAAGACTCAGAGTAATGCAAATTTTCAACATGGAAGAAACTATCACGTAGAAGTGGTAGAGTTAGAGCCATGTGATTTCATGGTTGGGAAATGGGAGCATAATCTACTAAAGGGCTTTTTTTTTATTATTTCTTTCACGGAAAATATTTTTAATTAAATTTTTTTAAGGGCCAGAGAGATCGTACAGCGGTAGGGAGTTTGCCTTCATACGGCCAAACCAGGACTGAAGGTGGTTCGAATTCCAGCATCCCATATGGCCCCTTGAGGCTGCCAGAAGTGATTTCTTAGCGCAGAGCCAGAAGTAATCTCTGAGCATCACTGGGTGTGACCCCCCCAAAATTTAAAATATTATTTTTAAATTGAGTCATATGAGATAGTCACAAAGATGTTCATGACTGAATTTCAGTTGTACAATGCCCACCACCCATTCCTTCACCAGGGCACATTTCCTATCACCAATTGCTCTCGGTTTCTTTCCTCCCCCCACCATTCCCCTTGATGCCTCTATGGGCAGACATTTTGCTTCTCTCTCTCATGATGCCCTTTTTCACGCTGTGGTGTTGCAACTGTTACTGAAGGGGGCACCATGTATATCGCTTTACTTCCTTTCAACACTCAAATCTTGTCCAGAGCGACTCCTTTCAACTGTCATGGTCATAGTGGTCTTCTCTCTGCCCTGATTTCACTTTCCCCACTCTTTGTGGTAAATTTACTACCATGGACTAGTCTGCTTTACCCTCATCTCTACTGCCTTTGATTCTATCTGCTTTTTCCCTGGTATTCCACAATGAGTGCAATAATTCTCTGTGCATCTTTCTCCCTTGACTCATTTCGCTCAGCATAAAACTCTCCATCTCATCAATGTTTAACCAAGCTTCATGACTTCTTTTGTCCTCACAGCTGCATAGTAATTCGACTGTGTCAATGTTTCATAGTTTCGTTATCCACTCATCTGTACAGGATCTGAAATACTTTCCCCCCACTCTCATTAGTAACGCAACCCACGAGTCTTTAACTAGATACCAAAATAACTGTCTATGTCCTGGTTTCCCTTGAGGAAGAGTCAAGAAGTGTTGTTTTACCCAAACAAAATATATGAACCAGATAGATGCACACATTAAAAAGGAAAAGAACTGTTCTCCTTCTATTGGAGGAGCAACTGTGGGTGGCAGTGAAAATGACTTGAACCATCTTCAATTTGGGAATGGAGACCACATTTTAGTGATAAAACACAATACAAGAAACTCGTATTTTTGACATCAAAACAACTTTCACTCAAGAATGCTAAGCAACATTAAATAAAATTTGTTTCAGTAAATGTTATTTTGATCTTTGTTATGGCAGTGAGATTTTTCATGACTGAAACAATAAGGAGTGAATGTGTACTATGAAGCAAGTAAGGGAAAAATGAATAGAAAATCTTTTAAGAAGTTAGAAGAGAAAGGAAGGAGGCTGAATGATAATTGATGGGAAAGAAGATAAAAATGTTTTACATTAATTCAAAAAGAAAGATGGATATCTATGCATATTGTAGTGTTATTGCAAAACATTCAGTGAAAAAACAACCTAAAAATCCAATGACAGATAAATGGATAAAAAAAAATCATGTCATGTATGCATAGTGGAATACTATGCACCTGTGAGAAAGGTGCAATATTGCAATTTGCTGTAATTTGAATGGAACTGACAGGTAACATATCACATGAACTAAGAGGGAGAAGAACAAATATCGTGTAATTTCATACATCTGTGGAATACAGAGAAGTCAAATCCATCAAGCATCAACCCTTGGCCTGGGATTATGAAATTTATCCTCAGGGAAGTAGGGGGCAAAATTTTTTTTTATCCTCAAACAGCGAGGGAAAGGATGGGTAGAAATGAAGATGGTACCAGGAAGTGACATAAAGAACTGTGGTTGAGGGGCATGGCCATTTTGGTAGTGATGTTGGTGTAGTAATCTTGTGTATTAATACTATTCACTTAAATATGATTGTAGGAACTGGGGTGGTAGGCACAGAGGGTAGGGCATTTGTCGTTGCATGGGGCCTATCCAGGTTTGGGTCCTCTGCATTCCATGAGGTCCCATGAGCTTGCAGGAATTGACCCCTGCGCACCACTGGGATATGGCCCCCCAACCGAAGAAAAACACAAACAAAACATGATTGCAGCCATATTACAAGATATGGAATAAAAATTAGAGACCATTAAAAACTACCAAGATGAAGTTTTCAATTTTTATATAATTAGTAATATGGTAATTGAGTTAAGCCTACAGGCCCTTTCTTGTTAATGGTATATATTTTATTTTGGCAGAAGTACTTCTAATGTCTTAGCAACATAAATCCTCTTCCTTTCTCCTCCCGTTCCATTCCTGCCTCTCCCTCCCACCCCCACCCCCCGCCTTCCTTCTTTTTTTGAAGGGCAGCACATTCGTCAATGCTCAGGGGCTACTTCTGGCTTTGTGATCAGGGATCACACCTGGCAATGGTAAGGGCACCATAGGTGGTGCCAGGGAGCTGAGCCCTGGGTCAGCCGAGTGCAAGGTCAGAGCTCTAGCTCAGATCCTTCTTGATTGTGATAGCTCTGCTTATAAATTTTACTTTTGTGTTTATATCCCAAACTGATTTCCAATGGAAGAGGAAATTTCAAAATGTTGCCAAATGACTACAGAGCAATGATCTGTGTTACTAAAAGTCATATTAAAATATGAAACTTTTTAGCAGCAAATGTATACAAAACGTTTAATCACATAATAGAAGGTCAGGGAGAAGAAAATTAACTCATTACAAGCTATTTTAATGATCGGAATACGTATGAATTCAAGAAGTAAAAAGAATTCAATACGTAGGAAGGCAGAATTCAATAAGTAAACATTTAAATGGATGGAACTTACCCTAGGAAATCTCATTATATCATAAAGAGAGAAATATCTTCAATGTCTACAATTAAATAATGGTTCCTCTGTGGGTTGAGTGATGGCCTCTCTAAGCCCTCAATGCCTGGCCTGCAGTGACCTGAGCACTGGAAAATTATGAGAACAGCGATGACCCCTCCCCCCCGTGACTTCCTATCCTCCCCTGCTGCTTCTCTTCCCCCAACTCACTTATGGCAGCACTTCTGATCTATAAGCTGTCAAGGACATGGCAGTTACACAATTAACATAATAACCACAAGTAATATTCTTAAACCAAAAATCCTGTTGGCAGTTAGCTACACTAAAACACACACACACACACACAACTTCAAATAACAAACTATCCATGTCCCCATGGTGTAACTAATAGCTCTGTGTATAATAAATTTTTTACTTGTATTTCACATAAAAATTCACCCCAACTCCTTATTCATCCATTACTTATCCATTATGGTTTCTTAAAATGACACATGTAAAGTTTGCTTTTGGGGCTCTGTGGATAATTTGCCAAGACTTTATTCCTGGAGCTTTGATTCCTCTAGGACTACTTTAATCTTGTGCAAATGCAGAGCTTATTTTGTGGGTGGTTGTGGTTTGTGGCCTAGATGTGGGCATGAGTGAGCAGAGCGAGCTGTAGTTTAAAGCATCCAAAATGGTGGTACATTTCATGAAAAACAATGGCCTGCTATCAGAGAGGAAAACTAGCACAGAGAGCTGAATGTATGCTTTGAATGTACGAAGTCTGGGTTTAATCCCTGGCACTCTAGGTTCCCCTAAGCACTTCTGGGAGAAGTCTCCAAGCACAAAGCTAGGAATAGTCACTGAGCACTGCCAATTGCTCCTCCCAGCCCCCCAAAATATTTATTTCCCATTAAACAGAAAAACAAAAGATAAGAAAAATTAACATGGAAGACATTTGTGCTCCTAGGTTCACTGCAGTATTCTTCACTATGGCCAAGGCATGAAAAATTCCCACTGGTAGATAACCAGAAACAGAAGATGTGTTAGTTCAATGGAGCAATCAATGGAGTATTATTAATCTGACTTTTTTTAAGCACAAAAGATTTGTCATTTGTATGAAACATGGGATAAAATATAAAGGGGATTAAACAACGTGAATTAAGTAACAGAAAGTAAAAAATTCTTGCATGATTTCACAAATATGTAATATAGAGAAAGCAAGCAAGCAAAATAAAACTAAAATGGTTAATAGATAACATGATGGTTACCAAAAGAGACTAAGAAGGGAGGGTTGGGAGGAATGGGTACAGGGGGACAACTGGGACTATGGTTGATGGTACATACAACGCTGATTGGAAGGTATGCTGTGGAATGTACATGTGCCAGATTTGAAGCTCTATTTCTGAACTTATATGATGTTTGTAACTGATGGTGCATCAATAAAAATAAAAAAGCATATATGATAAAAAATAGATAATTAAGACAGTAGGGTTGCTCAAGTGGGCAGAGCACAATGCCAAGCACGTATAAGGCTCTCTATGTATTGCCAACCTCTGACAATTAGATGGTCTACTGAGCACTGCTGGATTTAGCCCTATAAATATGATGCCAAAACCAAACAAAGAATTAAGGTAGTCACAAAAATTATGTTACCATCTTACTTATATACTTAAGAAAATTATGTACCTCCTCACATACATGCCTGGAAGTCTAGTTGATTTAGTAGGGAAAAGAAATATATGGCACAAACATTTATTAAAACTTTTGGCTATCAAGAGACACAAATACAAAAAATTCAAGAAAAAGAGAAAAAGGTAAAACTACCTCTGAGAATGAAAGTCTGAGAAAGATGAAATGAAACTACTAAATACAATGTTGAATTCAGGACTAGCATAAGAAAAATTTTTGTGGAGAGCACTTTCAACTAAAAAAAGGATAAACTTCAAGATGAAAACCTGAAGGAAAGAACTGGGGTATGACGAAAGAACTGAGTTATGGCAACAACTTGATCTAAGAGCAGGTTTGTCTTATCTCACCAACCTAAGGATAAGATGAAATCAGAAGACATGTCCATCCTTTGATCTGTGCAAAGCCAAAATCGCTAACTACAGAAGGCTGACTGTGACAACCATGACTGGGAACAACTTATCCTGGGACCAATAAGAAAGACCCTAGCCTAATTCCAGAGGTGTGATTGTGACAACTGCAAATGAGCAGAACTTCTGGAAACATAATAGAAGACTCTATCCTAGGCTTCATCATAGGATTGTTGCAAAAAAAAACCCCTCAAGACTACCAACTACAGAAGACTGATTACAAACAACAGTGAAGGAACAGAACTTCTAGAACCATAAAGAAAGACTTCATCCTAGGCTCCATCCTCTGACCTGTGCAAATACCAAGATCTCTAGTTAGAAGCCTTGATTTTATCATCCACGATGGAGCAGAAAGTTTCCAGAGACCACCCAAAAAAACTTAGGGGAGAGTAAAAGAGCATGTACGGAGCCTGTAGATATTCCCATGACAGTATGCTCAAGGCTGAGAAACCCTGTATCTCTTAGGCCAAGGGGAATTCCCTTTCTAATCTCCCAATATTTAGTGTGCCCCCCACAACACACAAAGAAGCACCAAATTTTTTTATTACTGTTGTTGTTGTTGTTGTTGTTTTTCTTTTTCTTTTGGTTTTGTTTTGTTTTTATTTCAGGATCATGATTATTGTTTGGCTGTTGTCTTTATTGCTGTGGTACTTTTCAGGATTTTTTTTTTGATTGTTTCCTTATTTGTCTGTTTTGTTTTTTGCTATTTTTTTTTGTATTTTTATGTTTTTCTTCCTTTTTCTCTTTCTTCTTTTAAATTGATATTTATAACCTCTAGAAGGACTCCTCCTAGTTTTTTGTTTGTTTGACTTTTGCCCCCTTTTTCCCTTCAAACAGAACCGCATAACTTGGATCATCTTGTTTTTTCTCATAAATTGAGGGGAACTAATGGATGGTACCAGACCAAACAGTCGTATGAACATTGAGTAGAGATAAAAAATGATTATACCTAAACTCCAAACCCAAAGTCAATGACAACAGAATCAAGATAACCTAATCTACAATAAGCTTTACCCAAAGGGGACCTGTTACACTAGCAGTCCAGGGGGGTAAGGGTGGTATAGGATACATGCTGGGAACAGGGGTGAAGGGAGAACAACACTGATGGTGGGAATGCCCCTGATTCAATGTTATTATGTACCTAAAATATTGCTGTGAAAGATTTGTAATCCACTTTGGTCAAAATAAAAATTATTAAAAAATAAATAGTGTGTTTTGGAGAAACCAGGTTGAGTAAAACAAAAGGTAAATATTTTCTAACACGTTAAAAGAATATGGCCCAAAGTTGATTTAATTCTTTAAATCTTGTAGATTTAATTATTTGAACATGAATCTGTCCTCTCGAAGTATTTTTATGGCGTCTTAATTTTCCCAACAATCTTATTAATTTTAGATGAATGAAGTGGGTGAAATTTATTATCTTTTCAGATAAATTTCTACTATCATTTTTCCTCCCTAATGATTACAAGTTGCCAAACTTTCATTTGGTGATTACTTTTTATATTTGAAGATATCTTTATATAGTGATAGTTAATGTTATTTGGATTTATGAAAACATAATAAAATGAGGGGTTCAAATATTAAACAGGTATCAGAGCAGAGCAATCATCTTATTTCTCATTTAGCTATAGTAACAGAATACAGGGTAATTTGCCTGTTTTATTATTATAGAGAATATGTGACGAAGAGTTTACAGCCATTTACAAGCTATTTTTTATGCTAAAAACTTTTTAAAAAGTCATTAGGGTAAGAGCTTAGATATTAATCAGTTGACTGAAAAGCAATAGGACACATGTACTAACATTTCCTAACCTATTTTGTAAATAAAACTGCTTCCAGGATATTTTATTCATCCCCATTAACTTTTAGAGATGTTATTTTAGGGTGGAATCTTGGTGATCCATCTCCAAAGCATGGCTGGAATGAAGAGACCCCTGAAATGCTAAATGACAAGAACTAAAAGGGTCTGGGGAAGTCATGACCCTTGGAAGGTGTTGGTTTACAGAGTGTGAAGTAGGTGATTCAGCAGCTGCACCCAGGAAATAGCTAGCGAAGGCTCATGGCCAGGAATCACCAACAATGCCACTCTAAAGCACAGAGCACAATTCATTTGCTTTAACCTATGACATAGAAAAAAATCCTTAAACTTGGACTTTAGTTCAGTATTGTAAGAGAAGGTTCTTCAAATATAAAGCATTGATTATGCTCTCTGCTGGCTGTGTGTTGGGCCTGCAGAAGGTTAACTTTAGGACTCTAAGTACAAAGACACATTTCCGAAGGACTTATCTCAAAATCTGAGGTGCAAAATCTGAAGCAAATATTGGACATTCTGGGGTCACTGCTGGAATTAGGGCCTCATGAATGAATGAGGAGGGCTGATTGGCTAGGAGTTTCTCTGTCAGCGGAGAAAAGCAAGGCTCTACCATTTCCCTCTGAGTCCTGCAAAACACAGACACTTATTGCAGCTAAAAAGAGCAGTTGAAAGGCAAAAATCATGAGTTGGATGCCAAGAAAGTTCTAGTTATTTTTCTATTTTGTTTTCAAGTCTATTTTCCTTCTTTTATATTTTTTGTTGGGTAGATCTGAGGGTGCTCTGGACACTGTGTGGAGTCAGTGACCAAACCAGCAGTCCAATACCTATAATCTACATTACTAGCTAATTAATCTATTTTCTTAATTAACTCACTTAATTCTTCACTGCCTCCATATATCAATATAAAAGGATATACTCATTTAATACCTATATTTCAAAGGAATCTTACCACTATGTTGATAAGACACAATGATAAACATTTTAAAAACACCTAGGATTCCAAACCAAGTGGCTTCTGAAAAAAAACTTCCTGGGAAATAGAAACTCAGTAATACAATTAAAAAAGTTACATCTGACAAAAATAGTATTTTGGGAGATGTTGGGGTATTATAAAAATAACCTCCAAGAGATGAAAGATATTAATATATTGTATATGTGTAAAATAGTATGTACATATATTTTCTCTGATAATCAAGTCAAGAACAGAAATACTGAGTTTTGGAAGTTAATGAAATGATCTAAAGTTTAGATATAGATGCTGTATTTAAACTACTTTTTTCAATTTGTAGAAATAATTTTAATCTCTTTTTGCTCTGCTTTGAATGATCATAATCCATTGAACAGAAGTGCAAAACTTGCTTTGAGTAGGGGGCTGGAGTATTCCAGCAGAAGAGGTGCTTGCCTTGTATGTGGCCAGCCCAGGTTTGATCCCCAGTAAAAGTGGAGTAACAACTGAGTTTCAGACTTGCATGAAGTTTAAATCCATTTCATCCTTCACAACAGTAAACAGTGGAGGGCAGAGAGACAGTATAACAAATAGGGTGTTTGCCTTGAATATACTTAACTCAGACTTATTCCCTAGCACCACAAAGGGTCCACCAGGCACAAGAACCTGGAGTAGGCTTTGCGCAAAGCCAGGGTTGGCTCCCCAAACAAACCAAAACCAAAACCAAACCAAGGCAACGTGATCAGAACTGAGAGAGCAGAAATGCTCCTGAAACCCCAACCTCAGCCCCACACTCAGTCTCTTTCTAAGGACAAGGATATCTCTCTCTTTCTCCCACCCCCCATTTAGAGCCTAAGTTCCCCCCTCCCCGAACTAATAAAATCGAGAGGCTGCAATGTGGCCTTGCGGCAAGCAGTTTGATGTCCCCAGCAGGATACGGGGAGTCAGGAGTGGAGTTGTAAATCCAGAGTGGGGCTTCAACACCGTGTGAAGTGTGGCCCAAATTTCAGAGATTTCCCTTTGATGCAAGTTCAGTATATTAATAGGAAAAGCATTCACTTTTATTTGTCTGTACTGTCTGCGACAGCGAGGCTGCCTCATTTAGCCTGGGCCAACATGAAAATACGCAGAGAAGCAATCTGTTGCAAATTAGCACAACTCCCTTTCATTTACTAGTTAGTAATTGGAAGGGGTTTAAGAAAGTGTAACTTGTCAGATCACGTGGAGGTATCTGCGGGTGTGGACAGCAAGTCGCCCCCAGTTTCCTTAGGAACTGGGCAAGCAACAATCCTTGCTTCTTGGGCCCTTGTTCTGAAAAGCAAATACTGACACGTGTAAAATGAGCATATATGCAGGTATGAAGCAGCAGCTTCCCCGAGCCCTGAAGGAGCTCCATAGGACTCAGAACCTTACCTTTCTTTTGAGATGCTTTTACTCTCCCGCTTCCAAATTGTCTTGAAATCGCTGCAGAATTCGTACCACACCATAAACACGTAGTTGGGGGTGATGTCTTTCTCTCCAGATTTCGGTTTCATCCCAAAATATTTGACTGTTGTTTCAAAACTGCACCAGGCAAGGAAAAAAGAGAAACAGAAACAGGGAAGGAGTTTGAGCATCTCAACTTGAACCAACCTACTGGAGTGAGAAGAGTAGTCGAAAGGGTCAGTGTCTGCAAAACTTGGAGCCTAGAGTTATCAGAGTTTCTAAACTTCAGAACATTGATTTACTGGAAACCATTCTCCAAGAAATTCAGTGTGATCGAGTTAACTGCTGGGAATAGCCTACCTATGAATAACTCTGGCCATTTCTGTGCAGATAGTAATGGAGAGTAATTTTTAGTTTTCATTAAACTCATGTTATGTCTCTACTTTCCATTAATGGACAATGGAACACTGTTCCATATTAATTCTATAGCATTCATAGTGTCAGATAGTTCATTGGGAATTTATAATATGTTGGGTTTTCCATGTACAACCAAGAGACTGACTCTCTTTATTCTGGCACTGAGTGGTTTTTTTAATCTAGGGTCAACCACTGAATATTAGACTATTTCTCTAGGGTAGAAAAAAAGACTCAAACTTGCTGATAGATCTTTAAGGAGTCTATACTGAAACTTGATAAATAATACACGAATACAAACCATCCATTTTATAAGAATAATTATAAGGATGGTACAACAAAGTTTGGATGAAGCATTAAGTCTTTGATCTTACAAAGTGGCCAGAAAAAGAGCCAAGTTTTCTAAACAGGATTACCAGGTATCAAGGAGAACCCATGACCTGCCCTGTGGAGGCCCTTTTCACACCAGAAAAGGCCTCCCAAGCAGCCCTTCTTGGAGGCACCAGTTTTGTAGCAATTTATAGCCCAGCTTTCAATCTTTTCCTCCACACCCCCCACCTACCCCACCCCTCAAGAGCTCATTTGCCATGAGCAAGAACACTTAAATAAATGACCCCCTTTTCTAGGGTGTTGGAAACTAATCAAAGCAGGAATGGCTGGCCAGGTTTATTACTCGGTGTTCTATCATCTGTTCAGACACGGGGCACTTTTGTGGCCATCCTGAATACTGAGTTTCTAATGGAACTCTAGTGACTGGCAATTGTAAAACCCCGAAGTCCCATTACTACTACAGAGCATACTTTCATCTCGTTTGCAGTTATTGGGCAATATGTATCTCATAAGATTTTATCACATTTCACAGATGAACTGTTAATTGATTCCATTGCTATGATTAGCTAAGATCCAAGCTGGAGCAGCAGCTCTGAGTCCCATAAATTCTTTGTGCTTCTGTAAATAATAAATCTGTTTTTAATGTAAATTAAAACTACTGGTCAGGGAATTCTGGCTCCCAGTTATTAAAAAGACTGAAAGTGCATTAGTGAAGAAAGGCAGTAACTGCAGTCATTTCTGGAGAGACTCTTTTTATAATTCCAAGCATACTTATTCTGCAGCAAAACCAGCAGTGGAAAAAAATATGGCAATTCCATGTTCATCCCAGACACAACTCCCAATTCAGTGTCAGTCCAAACACTGATAAAACCAAAAGTATGTTCTATGGAAAATACTTTTTGTTCATTCAACATTAAACACACTACATGTACAGGAGAAGAAATTTATGAAAACGGGGACGTTAGAGACAGCCCAGCAAGTAGGGTCTTTGCCTTGAACACAGCTAACCTAGGCTCTATTCCCAGCAGCCCATGTGGTCCTCCAAGCACCTCCAGGAGTAATTCCTGAGTGCTGAATCAGGAGTAAGCCTTGAGCACTGCCAGGTATGACACAGAACCAAAAGCAAACAAACATAAGAGAAATTAATGCAAATGACAGAAAGAGACTCTGACCTAAGCTCATCTACTATACAAAACCCTGTGTGTTCCTATGACTTAAAGACAAGGTATTTGGAGGACGATTTATTTTCCAATTTTCTAGCAAAAAATAGTTAAGAAACTATAAACTCCAGTCATTATTTGTGACTTGCATCACAAACCACTATAACACTTCTTTTATTATATGTATAGTCTAGATTATGAGACTAAGATAGTATTAATCTCTTTGCAGTACTGATCAGCAGCATTGTCTTATGGGTATTTGAGAGTTTGAGAAAAGTGTGGTTTATTCTCCTGGTCTCCCCTTCCCAGTTTCATACGGAAATTCATTGCCCTACCTGTGTATTTCTTTATATTATCTCTTGGGAAACAATGTTAAGTAGTCCTCCAGAATTGACATATCTTAGATTTGATCAGCAGACAAAGAGTAGAGGGGGTATGTGTCTTTCTTTTATATATTTCTTGGGGAACTTTGTTGTTATTATTCCTATGTTTCAGAGATAGTGGAGTATGTCATCTACTGAGGGAAAGATACTACAACCTAGCCATAATGTCCTGGTGCCCCAAGAGTATACTCCTATGAACCTATTCCAGTCTCTCATAGAATCCTGCATACACCAATTTACCACCAAAGCTCCCCATCCATGGGTCTTTTAACATATTTAATACTTTGTGGCAATATTATTTATTAATTTTTGCATAGATACAATAAAATGGGATGTCTGATTGAAAGAAAGGAGTTCTTGTCTATGAGACCTAAGAACTCCAAAATTCAAATGTTGCAGGTGGGTCCTACAAAAGCCCAAACATTTGTCATATTGGCTTGACTTAGCTTTAGTTTCTCTGAAATTGGCTATACATCTTAAAATATGGGAACTAGGGCAGGCTTTGTGCCAACCTGGCAATGCCATGGGACATGAGAGAGTCCAAGGGTTCAAGTGTGATGTTTTAAAAAAGATAACCACTAAGAGTAAAAGATCTAGAAGAAGGACCTTCTGGCATTACACAAATTAAAAAACTGGCCTGAATCCTGTTGTTGAAAGTATGATCAAATGCTTCCCCGGAAAGTCTATCCTGCTCTAATATAATCTAGGTTAAAAGTTTTTATCCCAGCTCTTATTATGTTATGAAAATATGACAGAGACTTTTTTACTTTGCAATAAGCTCTGCTCTAGATATATTGCATCTGTTCACCCATGCTGTTGGTAGCACTGGTACTACTGATTTCAGGATCTTGCCTCTTGTGGAGAAAAATGGTTCATACAGAGAGTACAGCCTATCTAGTCCATCTCAATATTTTTTTTGTTTCGCAAACAGAAAACGGGGAGATGTAGCTAAACACACAGTTCACACATCCTGCTTTCCCTAAATCAGAAATTTTGCCCTAGTTTCCTCACTCATTCACCCACCCATTTTGAGAATAAAGACCCACCTAAGCTGGATTAGAGACTCCACTAGGCTTGACTAGCATGAAATAGTACTTAACTACATTCCCCGCCCCCTCCACTTGAGTTTGGTCAATAAAGAATAAAGATCCTAATGGGGAGAACAGTAGGTGGCTCTCAATTTTTGAGAATAGAAGTCATCTGAACTCAGAATTTTTCTCTCTTAAGTCTGTCTTGTTTTTCTTAATTCTTGTGGTGCCCCTGTTTCTGACCCATACACCCAGAATTGGATTATGGCGGTGAAGCCACTACACTACCCTTATGCAAGAGTTCCTCTTTCTCAGAGTTGCAAGCAGTGCTTGCTTACCCCCCTCCTGAAATGGGTGTGGACCACTAAAAGAAATGCTGAATTTCAGTCTTTTTCCCCTACATGTTTTGGAAACTAAAAAAAAAAAAATTGAACCCCTTCAAAAGAATCTAAATGAGAGTTCTCCTCAGGATGCCTGGAATTTAGCACTCTCCAATTTTACCAAAAACTGTTTAGTTGCTCTAATGGTGTGACTTATCTGGTTTCAATGTTACCTCTTTGCTCAATGAAAGGCTAGCAGACAGAATAAGAACCCACATTTCTGATTAAGCTCTACAATATTCTTCCCAACTCCCCTCAACAAAGCTCTATTCCTTTCTAATTTTATTTTGATTTACAGGAGACTGAGTTTTCAAAATCTTCTGAAATCTGGGCATGAAAACTGTTTTCTCCAATAGACAGAGGGCTAATATGCTTTTGAAATTGCCATTTGTCAGCAGGCAAAATAATGTTTAACCTTTAAAGAGAGATTTCTAATAGGTCTTGCTTCATAAAACTAAAAAAATTCATTCTCTTCCTTGTTTATTACTTTTTTTTGCAGTAATTCATTGTCTTGTCTGTATCATTTGATGCCCCTGAACATTTTTAAAAGACAGAGAAATTATGACATCAAAAAGGCCATAGTAGAGTGAACTGTTTTTCTTTTCTAGTATTGCGATGTCAAGGCAGAAAACATCCACTTATTGTCTTAAATGTATATCTTCAGAAACTGCTTAGAAAAAGCAAATACTCCTTAGCCTCAGAGTAAATTGTTTCTCTTGAGAGTAAAACCTAAGAATTTACTAAATCTCACAACTAAATATTGTGAGATTTACCAAATATTGCAACACTGACCACCAACCTCTATAATGAGTGTAACCAAACAACTGTGGTCTCTACATTAAAGATAGAGCTGAACATATGTCATGTAAGACATGAAAGCTGGACTATCTTCTACAAAAAGTCATAAAAAAATGCTGACAACCAAAATTTATGACCTGTCCCCAAACCCTTGGAATAGCTAATGCACAGCAGTAGCTTCAACATGTAAGGGAGGCTCACCACTGTTCCCTAAACAATATTCTTGAAGAAGTAAATTTTCTAAATATGACATTTACCACTACATTTCTGATTGGTTCTCATGTTCTTGTTGATTTCTATTCTCTATAGGATATTTCTATAGTACACTTTGAGGAAGGCAAGCTTAGTCAGGCGTATTAATAATGGGTCACAAAAATCAAGACAACTAATTAAATGTCTTGATCCTCAAGGATGATCATGCTAGGATGACAAACATGATTTCAAGAACATGTCTGCACTTAAAAAATGCCAAATCTGCTTTAAGTTAACCCTCAACTGCCATTTAGCTTTATTGTCAGTTATTATGATGGCAGGAACAGGACAAGTTGTTGGTTCTCGTCAAAGAAGGTCAGACAGCATTGTCAGTCAGCTTTAAGAATGCGTGGCTAGAGTGGATAGTGCTGCAAGGAACAAGCATAAGTGTGCAAGTGTTTTTCCTCCAGTTTGCTTTTTGGCCCTTGGGGTATAGTCCAAGAAGTGGAACTGATAAGTCAAATGGAAGCCTAACTCCTAGGTTTTTGGGAAAAGGTCTATGTTGTTTTTGAAAAGAGCTGGACCAGTCAATATCCCAACCATCAGTGAATTAGTATTCCTTTCTCCCCATATTTACTCCATCATTGGTTGTTCTTATTCTTTTTTAATGTGTGCTGGTCTCTTTGATCTGAAGTAAGATCTCAACATTGTTTCACTTTGTACCTCCCTTGGAAGTTATGGATGGACAGAAGGAAAGTGGTTCATAAAGTGGTTCATTTCTAGAGTTTGATCCTTTATATTTAAATCTGTATCTTGGAATTTCTGCATTCACACATTTCTTTCTTGCCTCTACTTTTCATTAATAGTTCTAGTGTGCTTGTGATTAGAACTAGCAAGATGTATGTAAATCATTTGCCTTGACTATAAGGCAAGTAAATCAGAATATATACACTCACTCTTCTAAGAGGATCAGTCTCCGTGACTAACCCAATACACTGACAATAAGAAAAATCTTTTTAAGAAATCAGAAATTGTGTTATTGTTTGGCCAGCTGTAGGGAAGATACAATTCCACTCTATCATTTTAAGAGAGAACAAAAAAAGAGACCTAAAAAAGTAGGTGAAAGGCTCTGAAGCGTTTGTAATTTCTCTCTTGTTTTCATTTTTCTGGTTTGAGTCACACCCAACGGTACTAAAGGCTTACTCCTGGCCCTTTGTATAGGGAGCACTCCTGGTAAACTAGGGGGTCCATACAATATGCGTGGGATCAAACCTCAGTCATCTGTGAGCAAAGCAAGCGCCCTACTGCTATACTATCTCTTGGGTCCTCTTCCAATGTTTGAGTGAGTTTTCCATTCAGAGGATGGCCCCTTCCCCCTGTATCTCTCCAATTTACAGTTAACTTCTAAGGCCCAAAGAAAGACAAGATTAGTTTCTCAGATGTTTGTACTAATTGGCTTTGTCTCATTGTGACAGGAAGAAGGATCCCATTGTTCTTAATTTCCAGGAAGTGGTTCTGGAGCATAGGGGCAAGGAAATCACTTCTGGAGGATTTTATGCTTCCTGAGGAAAACTTCACATGTTCTGTTACACTACTTTCATGCCAACTCCTGAAACAATCATACTACTTCTGGATGTGTAGTCGTAACAAAATGGAGCTAGAAGAATGGCTAGTTAGATGTTACTCTAAGTGAAGGCTGAAATAAAAAAATACTGAAAAGAAAATATTGTATTATTTCATTTGAGGCCAAGAGAGCAAAGACAGAGAGTAGAAAGACCGAGACTGAGGGAAGGAGAAAATAAGGTCATTAGTTTTAATGGATGCAGATGAAAGGATTTCAGGATATACGTGGTGGCAGTGGTTATGCAGCCATGTTAATGTACTTACTACTAATAACTAATATCCAATAGCTAAAAGTTGGTTTAGGGCATAGGTCAGGTGATGGAGCTCATGTCTTTTGCATGTGAGATTCTGAGTCCATTCTTATTAACATATGCCCCGCCTCTACCTCTACTCTATTATTGGTTGTTGTCCTAGGGGCCCCCAAGAATTGACAAGTCTAAGAACCACTGGGCATGACCCTCACATCAGTAAAATAGATCATTAAAGAACTTTCTAACTGTTTAAACATGATGGTTAATGAAAGGGTTGGAGCCAAGTTAGAGCTGCTTACCTTCTCTGTGCATTCTCCAAGTGACTCACTTCCATTTTATGCTCATTTTTGGCTGCAAATGAGAAACAGTGATAATTTAGACAATGTTTCCTTGTTTTCTTCCATAGAACCATCTGCATTAGATTCTAACTTTGATTATGCCTATTTATTATCTAAGTAATTTCAAATCTAGGGGTTTACGGACTCTCTGCTACATATCCAGGGAGAGCACTGCATTCTTTTGCTCCATCGACCCTCAGTGCTTTCTTGATAACAATTACAGAATATGGGAGTCATAAACTTTGTTCTCACTGGATTCTTGTAGATGCAAAGAAATTGATATTAATTATTATGACCAGAGGAAGGAATAAAATATCTCAGTTCTCTGCCTTGATTAAGAGATATTTAGAATATTTTCTCTAACTCTTCTAATAGGGAGGGATAGTCATAAATCAGAAGGATTATCTATGCTGTGAAAGGCATTAAAGGATTTAAATAATCTTCATTGCACCAAACTAACCAAAATAATTCTACTATATACTACTGTGTACCTATCGGTAAATGGTAACCAGTTGTGGTTATTGCCTTATCTGTCATGTGAGAACAGCCCTAGTGACAAGCATGTTTATAAAAATTAGACAAGTTAATACATGTCAAGAGCTTAGTTTTCAATGCATTATCAATAAAAGACAAGCCAGGTCTTTAGAGTGCCTCATCATCATTAACTCCATTGAGATTTTACATGTAAAATTTAGCCAGTGACTCTCTTGTCTAGAACCTTCTAATGAATGGTGATCACCCTTAACACAAACTCCTAAATCTTCACAAGCCCCAAGAGGCCCTGCAAGTCTGTCTCTTGCTCCTTTCTGACACGACTTTCTCTCTACATGCTTGTTCTTTCCAGGCCTGGCTGGCCAGCTGGCTGAGGGTTATTTTCACTGGATATATGCAAGCACTGGAATCTTCTTTCTGGACATTCCATCCAGTCTACACGTCTGACTCCTCCCTTCATTCAGGTATATAATGATGTTCAAATATTTATTAACTCTCTAGATAAAAGGCCCCTGCTTACTTTGAATCTACTACTTCTACTCTCTTCTTTCTGCTCTCTTTCCTCCTCTATAGCTTAACTCTACTTGAAAGACTATGACATGACAACTAAATCTTAAGTTCTGGAGAGTAGTTGTTTCATCTGTCTGTATTCTTCTGTGACATTTTAAATATAAAAAAGTGCCTATATATGATATACATTCGTATAATAAATCTAAGAGTGTACAAATCATATAGAGAATATTATGTGATTACAAAGATACATTTTATAGGCACAATTTTTTTTAATACAAGCATGATAGTAGTTGGGTTTCAGTCATAAAATGAATACCTCCCTTCACCAGTAGGCATACAATTTGTATTTAGAATATAAATGTAGACAATAGAAGAATGGGAAGCTTAATATTTCACATTATTGTCTATTAGAAAACGATGAAAACAAGAATTTTCTTCTGGTCCCAGGAACTAAGCTTAGGGCCTCTTACATGGGAAGTATGTATTTTACCAGTAAGCTATAAGCCCAGCTCCCCCAAATAATATTTTTAATAACTTAAATGTTTAAGTCAGGGATGTAGCTCAGTACTCAAAACACTTGCCTTGCATGAGCAAGGTTCTGGGGTCTATCTCCAGTGCTGCAAAATAAGACACCAACAAAGCAAACAAAAAGAATCTACAACCACATGACTACATATAAAGTCATTGCTATGATGCCTGTTGAAATATGATTTCTACCTACCCTGCTAGCAGGCATCTCTTTGAATTAGTCTGATTTTTAGCCAATCAGATGCAGAGATGTGAAAAACTGCATCTGTCAGCCTACTTACTCCATTTCCTAAAATGTGCCACGAAACTAGTAGTTTGTCCTTATTGAGTGATTCTTAAATATGGGCTACCTTATAAAGTCCTGGGGGCTGTCTACACATATTTGCCCTATAATTGCCACCATGTCAACAGTCCAGCCTCACCACTTATCCACTCATCTCTATAGAGACTCCTAAATGCCAAACTTCAGGTATGCCAATTTTGTGGCTGCCAACCCCAGGGTGTTGTGAAGCCAGGATGGGCCACCTCCCTCTGTGCCTCGGTAATTCCAGAAGCCCCTCTCAGCTACATCCATAACCAGAAACTTTGCCACATCATTGTGAGCAGTCAATGTCATAAACTCACATAACTGTAGAAAGAGAGGCCCAACTAGCAGAGAAAACTCATTGGCATACTGGCCTTGCAATGGATCATATTTGGGGTCCTTCAGAGGGCCCCTACAAACTACCACTGTTGAAATGAACTCGTCAGCACATCGCTTCAGATACTCAAATTTGTCTGTACCCTCATAATTTTAATTACTTCCCAATACACTAACTAAATAAATACTAAGTAAATTATTCCTACCTATCAAGGGGCAGGCTCCAGGGAGGTTGGTAAACTGATGACCAGGGTGGACAGAATGCTATATTGGTGGTGAAATACTGAATGCCAGAAATCTGTATGAACAGATCTGTAAACTGGTGTCTAAAATAAGGAAATTTAATTAAAAAATGTGCTCGGTCAAGCAAAAGGAAAGATTCCTCTGAGGCTGGTGTGATCTTCCTGGAGCATCTCTTGCTCCTCCTCACCAGCTGAGATCTAACTTCCTATTTCTATGCTCTGAATAAGTAGAGTATGTTAAGGCCAAGATTACATACATACTTAATGATAAGAAATACTTTCTTCAAATGGAATTACATCATATTATTTCATAATAATTTAATGACTAGGTCTTAAAAAAATAACGAAGCGTACACATGCAAAAAGAGACTTTATATCAAGAGGTAACGCATACCATTGCCAAAGGCCTAGCTTCCCCACTCCACCACGAAGATCTGCAGAGATGCCAAGCTGACCAAAATGCCAGGTATGCTCATATTTGGACTGACGTGAATTTTTTAGAGTGAATTTTAGAGTGAATTTTTTAGACTCGTCTCATAGTCTAAGATTCTGGAAGTCTGTCAGCCAAATCATACCCCCACAAACATACTCATTATGTCTGCATGCAACCAGTTCCATAGACTCACTCTATTCTTGAAAAAGATGTAAACAAAATAGTGAATATTCATGGGTATACTGGCTGCATGGCTGAAAACAGGAGGAAAGGACAGGCCAAATCTCTACTTTGCTGGATGTATTCAGCCATATCCATCCACCATCCACACCACTGCTTTGCCAATTTCACCAGTCAACCATGGGGCTCTGAAGAGACTCCAAACTGACCAAAACTCCAAGTAGGCCACTAAATAAAAGCTAATACATTAATTAGCAAGGATTAGATTTAAATAAGTAGCCTGAGAGCAAATATTCTCTTTAGTTCTATGCTATGGATAGTAATTTACAACCACTTCAAACAAATTGCCAGCTTAAATGGCAAACTGATTGGTGAGAGTCACTGCTTTTTGTTCCTGAGGCTTTCTCTTTGTCCAAAATTAATTACACTTTATTGCAAAGTACATCCTCACAACCCATCCCTTTCTACATCCTCTAATGCCCCCCTGTTCCTGTCAAAGTTTAGTCTTTATTCATCTCTCAATCATTTTCTTGTACCTTTATTTGGGGCACACTGCTTTTTCCTCTTTAAATGCCCCCTCCCTGCAGATGGCCATCACAGATGTCTTTCCTTTCTTGAAAAATCAAGTTTCAAAGTGCTCACTGTGAAATATTCTACAACTTCTCTTCATGGATCAGATGTGGTGATACAGACCACCTTTTCTGTGGTTCTTTCAGAACACTGTGATAAAATACCTGTAATATTTAGGTAATGCAGGATCAGACCAATACGTTCACTATATTCCTAAATTTAGGAAATTATTAAGTTTAGAAACCTTCCAAGCAAAGCAAAAACAGTCATTTCTATTCTGTAGTCATCTGCTGGCAATTGGCTTTTGTACCAGACTGCATAACCATGAGGGCAGCAACCAAAATCTATCAGTATCTTTCAATGTACACTAAGTATACACCCCATTATCTTACAGAGAGAAGCAGATGTTCTCATGCTAACAAGACGCAATTCTTTATTGGCTTTCTACTGGTCAGGGGTTAGGGCACAGCCCATTCTGGGAATCGCAATATCTACTCGATTTTCTTTTTGCAACATCAACAAAAACAATGCGATAGAATCAAACACTGAGACACCATCATTTTTCATCCTGTTATCTTTGTTTTAGATATGATTTTAGATTGTTATATCACAGGCATACATAAAATAAAACCTTAAGCTTTATCATACCGGATTGTTTTGATATATGGTAATTAAAAAGTCTTAACTAATAAATTACTACTTCTAGAACACAGGAAAACTAAAAATGTGCATTATCTAAATTCACCAAAATACCAAAAGTTTCATCCCTCTGAATGCTCTGAAAATGAACTGAGGGAGGAGGTTATTAAATGATAGTGTTTTTAAATGCCAAACATAATTAAGTCATGCTTATGAATACCCATATGGGAATTAGTGAATTATGAAAAAAGGAGAAGGAATAGAGGTTAAATATCTTCCTACTATTCTTTACAATCTATTACTCTTTAATATACCAGGGTTTATGGACTTGGAATGGTTGGTATAAACCCACAGGACACATAGTTAAGAAGCTGTTTTTATAATAGTTTTAAAATAGAGGAGTTGGGTGATGCTAATGAGGAAACAAAAGGAACTCACTCCTTCAATGTAGTAGTCATCTGCTGAGAACACAGCAGTTGTTTTTGATTTATGTAAAAATCTCCCTGTCATATAGTTTCCAGAGAAAGTTCTCTTCTCTGCCTTCCCTCTAATAGCAGCAACACTACACTGACATTAGAAGGAGAAATGTTTTTTTTTCTCACATTTATCTGAGAAGGGAAATATTAATATAAGGCATCTCTCAGTTTGGAGGGGCATTACTTTGCACTTTCCTTCCTCTTTCTTGGTAGATTTTCCAAACAAAAGATAATGGTTCTATTTAGTTTGGCTATTTTATGAATTTTTCTGGTTGTGGTTAAATTAACAGAATAACAGGCTGAGGGAACACAGGCTTCTTCTGTCCAGACAAAAATAATAGCAGCATGAATCCCAGCTCTGCCCGAGGCTGGCAGAAGCACTGAGAAACTGAGGAGTAAATGCTCTCTCCCCCAAGGAACCTATTTAACCTGATAGGTGCTGTCCCTCCTCCACTGAGGGAACACAGGCTTCTCCTGCCCAGAGACCCCAAAGCAGAGGAGTATCTGTGATTTGCTCTGTGGCTGCACTTATTCTGTGATCAATGAAAACCAGCACAACACATAGATAAAAAAAACCACACTACAAAGTGACACTATTGGAAAGCATCACAGAACACCACCATCCTTAGAGAATGAAGATGATAGATCTGAAGACCCAAAAAGTACCACCCACCAATATAGCCTCTCTGAGACAGACTAATAAGAAATCTGGAGGATGTTCAAGGAAATCAAAGAATCCATGGAACGAACCAAATGAACTACAAATGAGAAATAAGAGGACATGAAAGTAGAAATAGGAAAACTCCAAACTGAAATACCGGGGCTAAGAAATTCGGTAGCCAAAATGAAAACCTCACTGAGAGCCTCATTAACAGAGTAACAGCTGCTGAAGACAGCATCAGTGAGCTGAAAGAAAGATGAATAACAACTCCATACAACAAAGGAGGCTGGAAAAGAGCTTTAAAACAATCAGATGATGGAAAAAATCATCTAAGAATGTGAACAGATAAAAATAGAAGTATGTGATAAACTAAAAAAAATACCACAACAACATAAGAATCATTGAAGTTCCAGAGGTCCAGGAAGAAAACTCCATGAAAAATCAGCAGTCAAGGGCATCATTGCAGAAAAACTCTCAGAGCTAAAGAGTGCATGCAACCAAATACTATATATCCAAAGAGTACTGGCTAAAAGAGATCAAAGAAAAACATCATGAGGCATATTCTAATCACCATGACAAATCTCATATATAGAAATGCGATACTGAAGGCAGCAAGATCAAAAAGAGAAAATATGTACAAAAGCCCACCCTTAAAGTTTGTAGCAGATTTATCAAAAGCAATCATAAGGCCAACAGAGTAGAGTATAGTGACAAAAGTCAATGAAATAAATGCTTTACCAAGAATATTTCACCCAGCCAGACTTACATTCAAGTTTGAAGAAAAAAGACACAATTTCACATATTTATAACAGTTGAGAAATAGACTCAAAACCAACCTTAAAAGAAGAACAAAAAGGTCTACTTTAAGGCAAAGGTAGACCCAAAACCCACATCAAACTCACAAAAAGATGATAATCATCACTCTCAATAGCAATGGACTTCAAATAAACCAGTTAAGAGACAAAGAGTGGCCAAATTGATCCAAACTATGAATTCTATGTTTCGTTGTCTTCAAGAAACATATTTGAATAGTCAGAGCAAACATAGACTCCAAGTCAAAGGTGGAGAACAATCATTCAAGCAATCAACTTTCTTTAAAAAGGCAGAAGTAGCCATACTTCTACCTGATGACACAGATTTCAGCTTTGAAAAGGTGGTAAAGGACAGAGATGGACACTTCTTAATAGTCAAAGGAAGATGATAATAATAAGGAAGAAATCACACTATTTAACATATATGCACCCAATGAGGGACCATAGAAAATAGTTAAAACAATTGCTGACAGATCTTGAGAAAGACATCAAGAGCAACGCAATAATAGTAAGACACTTCAACAATGCTCTGTCATGCCTTCATAGGTCAACCAGGCTAAAAGAATATAATATATATATGTATATATATACACACTAAGCCATTCTATATAAGTATATATACTATATAGATAAGTATATATAATATAAAGTATATTTAAGTATATATAGATATACTTATACACATATATGGCTCTCCATTCCCATAAAACTGTACAAACTTTTTTCTTCAATGTGCATGGGTCATTCTCCAAGTTAGACCACATACTGGGCCATAAAGCATACCTCCATAAAATCAAGAGGATAGAAATAGTCAGAACCGCCTTCTCAGATCATCATGCTGAAATTAGAGGTCAATCACAAACAGAGAGAAAAATTTTAACAACTAGAAGCTAAACAACTTACTACTGAAAAAACCAGTGGGTCAGAGACAAAATAAAAAAGGAAATAAAAAGATTCCTTGAAGCAAAGGAGAACGAGGACACAAATGATCAGAATTTGTGGGACACAGCAAAAGCAGTACTAAGAGGATAATTTATAGCTTAACAAGCATTCATCAGGAAGGGTGGAAGAAAGACCTACAGAATAATCTAATGTCACAGTTTAAAACTTTTGAAAAATCACAACAAAATGAACCAAAATAGGCAGACAGAAGGAAATAATAAAGAACGAATTAAGTGGAAATCCAAAAAACAATCTGAAAGATTAATGAAAGCAAGAGTTGACTCTTTGAATAAATAAACAAGATCAACAAAGCATTAGCCAAACTCACAAGCAAGGAAGACAGAGAAACTTAGTACACCAAATTAGAAATGAAAAGGGGAGGTTATTACAGAAATTCAAAGGGTAATCAGAGATTACTTTGAGAAACTCTATGCCACTCATAACCTCCCAGATTAAACCAAGATGATCTGGCATATAAGAACAGACCTATCACTATTGAAGAAATCAAAATGGTACTCAAAAGACTTCCCCAGAACAAGAGGCCAGGTCCAGATGAAGTCACTTGGGAAGTCTTTCAAACCTTTCAAGTGGAACTACTTCCAATCCTTTTCAGGATCTTCCAAAAAACTGAAGAAACAGAAACAAACCGAAATTATTTTATGCATCTAACATCACCTAAGAACAAAAGCAGACAGAAATGACACAAAAATACGGAACGACAGACCAATATCCTTGATGAACAAAGGTGCAAATAGCCTAAACAAAATCTTAGCAATCAGAATCCAATGTCTCATCAAGAAGTCATAACCTTAACAGAGTCGGATTCATCCCAGAGATGCAAGGATGGTTTTTAATATGCAAGTCAATCAACATAATACACCATTTCAACAAAAAAGAAATAAAAACCATATCAATAGATGCAGAGAAAACATTTGATAAGGTCCAACATCCATTCACGATAAAAACTCTCAAGAAGATGGGATTGGAAGAAACTTTTCTCAAATAGTCAAGGCCAGTTACCACAAGCCCATAGCAAATATTTTATTCAATGACAAAAAAACTGAAAGGCTTTCCTCTAAATATGGCACAATATAAGGCTGCCCTCTTTCACCATTTCTATTCAACATAGTACTGGAAGTACTTGCAATAGCAATTAGGCAAATAAAATATAGCAGGGCATCCAGATAGAAAAGAAAAAAGTCAAGCTCTCACTTTTACAGATGATATGCTAGTATATTTAGAAAAACCTAAAGACAATAAGGTATATAAAAGAAAACATAGACAAAATACTCCATTACATTGAGACTAAAGGCATCATCAAAGAGGAAACATCAAAAATACCAATGGCCAAAAGACACATGAAAAAATGTTCCACATCACTAATTACCAGGGAAATGCAAATCAAAACAATGATGAGGTACCATCTCATGCCACAGAGACTGGCACATATCATAAAGAACAAGAACAATAAGTGCTGGAGGGGTTGTGGGAGAAAGGAACTCATTCACTGTTGGCGGGAATGCCATCTAATCCAGTACTTATGGAAAATTATATGGAGATTCCTCAAAAAGCTGGAAATTGAGCTCCCATATGATACAGCTATAGCACTCCTAGGTATATACCCCAGGAACACAAAAAATGCAATACAAAAATGCTGCCTGTACCCCTATGTTTATCACAACACTACTTAAATAGCCAGACTCTGCAAACAACCAAGATGCCCTTCAACAAATGAATGGCTAAAGAAACTGTGGTACATATGCACAATGGAATATTATGCAGCCACCAGAAGAGATGAACTAATGAAATTTTTCTATACATGGATAGACATGGAAACTATTATGCTGAGCGAAATAAGTCAGAGGGGGAGAGACACACATACAGAATAGTCTCACTTACTTATGGGTTTTGAGAACAATAAAAGACATTATTGTAATAATGACCAGAGATGAGGGTCGGAAGGACTGTCTCACAATATGAAGCTCACCTCAAAGAGGGTTGAGTGCAGTTAGATAAATAATACACTAGCAACTACCATGAAAATGTTAATAAGTGAGAGAAGTAAAATGCCTGTCTTGAATACAGGCAGGAGTGGGGGAGGAGAAAAATGGGGGTATTGGTGGTGGGAATGTTGCACTGGTGAAGGTAGGTGTTCTTTTTGTGACTTAAACCCAACTACAGTGATGTTTGTAATCATGGTGTTTAAAAAAAGATATTATAAAAGAAAGCAAACAAAAATACCAAAGAGGAAACATCACTCTCCAAAGAAGTGGTAACAGAGACAAACAAATGCAAATACATTAAATTGAGACTTCTATACCTCAAAGCAAACAGTAACTAGGATACAAAGGCCACCCCTGGAATGGGAAAAATTATTCACTAAAAACCCATCTGTAAGGGCTAATATCCAAGATAGACAAGGTACGAACAGAACTTATGAAAAAAATCTAACCCCATCAAAAAATAAGATGAAATGGACATTTCCTCAAAGAAAAATGAAAATAGCCAACAGGGACATGAAAAAATGCTTCATATCATTAATATCAGGAGATGCAAATGAAAACTACAATGAATTATCACATGCAACAGAGACTAGCAAACATCACACAGAATAATAACAATCAATGGTGATGGAGATGGTGGGGGGAAGGAACTCTCATTCACTGGTGGGAGTGTTGTCTAGTCCAGCCCTATGGCAAACAATATATTCTTCAATAATCTGAAAATCAATCTCCCATATGATCCAGCAATACTACTCCTAGGGAAATACCTTAGGACCACAAAAACACAATACAAAAATGCCATCTGTACCCCTATGTTTATTGCAACCCTAGCTAAATAGCCAGAATCTGGAAATAACCTAGGTGACCAAAACCAGATGAGTGGCTAAACAAACTCTGGTAATCTATGGAATGGAATACTATACAGCTGTTAGAAAAAATAAAGTCTTAAAATTTGCTTCTACATGTATGATATAAAGATCGTTATGCTGAGTAAAATGAGCCAGAGGGAGAGGGATAGACATAGAACAATATCACTCATCTGTGGGATATAAGTAAAATAAGACAGCAATAATATCCAGAGACAACAGAGCTGAATGTGGGAAGACCAACTCATGACATAAAGCTTGCCACAAAACATAATGAGTGCAGTAGAGCATTAACCACAATTACAACTACCATAAGAATGATAGTAAAGGAGGGAGGCAGAATGCTTGTCTGAGATCCGGGCAGGGGACTGAGATGGAGAGAGAAATCAAGAACAATGGTGGTGGGAAGATAACACTGATGAAGGTTGGTATATATTCTATGACTGAAACCCCATATGAAAATTTTTGTAAACATGGTGATTAAATAAAAATAAAAAAATAAACCCTACCCTACTCCTTCTCTAATTCTAACCCAAACCCTAATGTCAACCCTAACACTAACATTAGCCCTATACTTTAGCCTACCCCAACTCTAAACTAACAATAACACACTAACCTCAATTTATCCCTAACTTTAAACCTAACCCCAAAACAGCCCTAACCCTAGTACTAAAAAACAAATCAGAAGAATAATAACTTCTGTTAAATGTCTATTAAAGTGTCTATCTTCATGGGCCTTCTGCCTGCTGATCAGCCACTGACTTCACTGGGCCTAATGAAGAAGAGGCAGAGCCCACTGGGTAGCTCCCAGCAGCCTCTATCCTTGACTAGCATCATAGAAATAGGTCCATACTACAGATCCTGAAGCCTGTGGCTGCATAAGAGATAAACCTAGTGGACAAACTGTATGTTGCTCACAGGAATTCTTCCTGTCATTTGGTAAAGATGGGCAGAGAACAAGAGAGCAATCTCAGCTTAATCCCTTAGCATCTTCCAGTGAGACAACTACAAAGACTCATCCACAGAACAGCAAGAACACTAGAAAATCAATGGGGAAAACACGTAGAAAACTACTAAGCTCGATAAGAGGAAAACATATCATTGAAGACATAAACCACACCAATAAATTCCCAGACTGTGCTTTTAATCACACTATGATGAGGATGCACAGAGTTCAAAGAAATGATGGTACAGGTAGTCATCAAAGATAGAAAAGTATGAGTTCAAATTTCAGAAATGACTGCAATAGAAATAATAGAAATGAAGAACACAGTTGATTATATTTTACTTGTTTGTTTTTATTTACTTATTTCTGTTTTGGGGTCACACTGGCAGTGCCAGGGGGTTACTTCTGGTTCTACGCTCAGAAATCGCTCCTGGCAGGCTCACGGGACCATATGGGATGCCGGGATTCAAACCACCATCCTTTTGCATGCAAGGCAAATGTCCTACCTCCATGCTATCTCTCTGGTCCCATGTTGATTATATTTTAAAAGTCATTAGAAGCTTCGAACAGCAGAATAACAGAAACGTAACAGCAAACATAATAGCAAAAGACCAATAAACTCTAAGAATAAAAGGAAGAAAGCAGGTGGAAAATTGTTTGGAAGTGAATAGCATAACATATATCCATGGGATAAGTTGAAGGGGAAAAATATAAGAATCATCAGAGTCCCTGAAGAACAGGAAGGCAAATGGGAAATACAAACAACAGTTAAAGAAAATAACATAAGAATTTCCAGAGTTAAGGAGTATAGACACTAAGATCCAAGAGGACCAAAAGGTTTCCAGCTACAAAGGACTCAACCAGGAAAACTCCAAAACACATTATGCACAAAATGACAAAATGACAAGATAGAGTGTATAGTACAAAAACATAACACAATAAAATGAATACCACACCAGAAATATTCCATATATTGAGATTCATTCAGACTTGAAGTAATGATAAAGGGCTTCAGTGACAGGCAACAGTTCAGGGAATTCTTAGTCTTGAAACCAGTTTTGCAAGCATTTAAATTTTGTTATATGCCTTTCAAGGCGTCAAGGAGGAACCTGGGGGACATTGCTAGAGAGTGATGGTTCACTGTTGGTAGGATTGGCATTGTAACTTTGTATGAACACTTTTGTAAATCATGGTTTCTTAATAAATTTTACGAGTTTTACCTTTGCAAATATCTAGCTAGATAGCAAATTTGAAGATACAAACTGGTATGAGCTTGAGTAGAGTTATGATATCAAGGTTCTTAATATTTGGGTATCACTTTATTTCCAGGTCATTTGACTGTGGCTAAGGTCAACAAGGAACCTCAAAATTATGATAAAAAGCATTAAGGGCAGTATATTATAAGTTAAAGAAATCTTTAGAAAAAATTCATATGATAAATGGATTTTTATGATAAATGGATATGATAAAAGGATTTTTTATAAAAAACAGATATGATAAAAGGCTTTTTTTTAGTCACCAAAATCATTGAGAAGATGTCTGAGCTTGGATCCTTTTATGTTCAAGTAGCTTTTATTTTATTTATTTTCATCATTTCTATTTGCTATATTCAGTTGTCATTTATAAGCTTGAATATCCTTATGGGCATCAAAAAATTCTGCATTTTAGTATTGCCTGATTAGGTAATTATTTGTGTAGGTAATGAGTATAAGGATTATAATATAGATTTATCTGTTTGTTTTGTTTTAGGCCACACATGGCAAAGCTCAGACTTACTCCTGGCTCTGTGCTCCAGGATCACTCCTAGCAGAACTCAGACGACTATATGAGGAACTGGGGATTGAATTCCAAGCACATTGAGCACTCTACCCAACATACTATCGCTCCAACCGCCTACAATATGTTTTTAAATGTTAATCAGACTAAGCTTCTCATTTATTCTCTATGTTAACTGCTACAAAAGTAAGCATTTAATCTACTCATGATTAGGTTTCCTCATCTGAACTGCAAATGCAGTAAATGATTTGGCCAGCTACTCTCTCAGTCCTCTCTTCACCAGTCTCTTCAGGACTGTGAAACTAGATACACTCAATATGCATAGAGATATTAGACCCACCACACATAATGGTGATTCAGGGCAATATGTCTTAATTCTCTCACGTAAGGTTGGAACTATCAAAAACAAAATCAGACCCGATGCAAACAAACTTTATAAATAGATTCTGATCTAAAAATCACATGTTTTTTAATCCCTTGAACACAAATGTCAAATATCTCATTATAATAATTTGAAATTAAAAAGACTTCTGGTTGGATTATAAAAGAAATTAATTCATTCTTGTACCTTTGAAGGCTGTAATAATTTTTGTGGAGGTGATGAGTGCAGTTGTCAGGATTCCAACATAATTCTAATGTTTATCTGATCATGTGTCTCATTTGTTTTCTACAGTGACCGTTAAGAACCAAAACATTATCTACCACAATTTCAGGAGGTAATCAGACTATGACTGTAATAAGAATATAAATAAAAGTAAATTTATCTAAAATAAAAAAACCCAAACCACTCCTTCCCCATTATTTTCCATCTACTCTTGTTTTTCCTAGGTAAAATCTTCAACTACTTATAATCTTGATAAGCATCTGAATTTCAGCTTCTATGAAGAATTCTGTCCTTAAAAACATTATTTGATTTCCTAATATTTTTATTGATGTCTTTATTTATACAATATGATTACACACATGATTGTAGTTGGGTTTCGGTCATATAAAGAACACCCCCCCTTCACCACTGAATCTGAGTAGTCTAGAAAAGTGCCTCAAGGAACACAAATACCCAAACACAGGAGTTTTGGGGGCTCCAAGGGATGCCTTCACTTAAGATGGTAGAAAAGGCAGTATAATCTAGAATCTCATTACAACCTAGTTGAACAACTTAATTTTATAGAAATGAGAAAATGGATATCTAAGCTGACAAAAGTTACTTTTCTGAGTTATGCTAATAGCAATGAAATCCTAGTCTCTTGACTCATACTACAATATACTTTCCAATGCCCCTTGAGGTTTCCCAAGGGACAGTGCTTTTCTCCTGAACTTTCTAATACAAAGATGTTATTTTCAAGCCAAACTGGACTGCACATTTTCAGACGAGATCAGGGTGGTATGACCATAGTCATGCCCTGCATATTTTCAAAAGAAGTAAATACATCACAGAGAAAGTGCCAAGATGGAATTTTAGCTTTCACTCTACATTTCCTGAATTTTGATGTTTTAAAACAGATCAGGGGGGTAAAATTTTAAAATGATCCAGTGAGAGAGTCATTAAAATTAATGGGAGGCAGGTGGGTACATCCCCAACCAACGCATGAAATTCTGCAGGTTATCTCATCTTCTAGCCCTTACAGATCTTTATTGCCATTAACAGAAGTGACATCTTTTGTAAAAAATATATTTTCTTATTTCCAGATACTTTTCAACAAGTATGTTTATAAATTACGGTTTTCTTTTAGAGAATGATGACATTTAAATCCTGTTTCTCATGAAGTCTGCCCTGTCTCCTTGCCATCTCATTCCCAGGGGGAAGATTTAAACCTTCTGTGATACTTTAGAATTTTTTAAGGGATCATGTAGGGATAGAGAACTTCATTGCCTTCCTATTCAAGGAAGAGCCACTAAGTGAGTCCTATTAGGAATGGCAAAGACACTAGATCCATTTGCTTTATCAAAAATTTGGCAAAATTTTAACAGGGGTCTTGTGATAATCTGTGGCCCTATCAATTTAGAAAGAATACCTCCATTTCCAAACTGGTCCTATCTTGATATTACAATTTATCTAAAGATATAAGATTTCTGAAAAACATGGTGAGTGTTTTGGGGGGTTACTGTTTTAAATTTTGCAGTCAAAATGTGTTACTTTGTCTTTTCAACTTAACTTTCTGCTTCATTAGTTGGCCTAATGACTATAAAATAGCCAAAAATTTAATTGTATAAAGCAATTGGAAAACAATGTGGATATTCCTCAAAAAAACTGGAAATTGAGCTCCCCTGTCATCCAGCAATACTACTTCTAGGGATATACTCTAGTAACACATAACAAACAATACAAAAATGCCCTCTGCACTTCTTTTTTTTGTTTGTTTGTTTTTGGGCCACATCCGGTGATACTCAGGGGTTACTCCTGGCTATGCGCTCAGAAGTCACTCCTGGCTTGGGGGACCATATGGGACGCCGGGGGATCGAACCGCAGTCCGTCCTAGGCTAGCGCAGGCAAGGCAGGCACCTTACCTCCAGCGCCACCGCCCGGCCCGCCCTCTGCACTTCTATGTTCATCATAACACTATTTATAATAGTCAGAATCTGGAAAAAATCTAGATGCCTGACACAGATGCATGGCTAAAGAAAGGGTGGTACATCAACACAATGGGATACTATGCAGTAATTAGGAAAAATGAAGTCATAAAGTTTGCTTATACAAGGATGGTCAGGGAGATCATAAATTATGCTGAGTGAAATGAGCCAGAGGGAGATGGGTAGACATAGAACAATCTCACTCGTCTGTGGGATATAAAAAAATGCAGTATGGTAATAATATCCAGAAACAATAGTGATGAGGGACAGGAGGACCAAGTCCATGGTTGGAAGCTTACCACAGAGTGCTAAGTGTAGTTAGAGTAGAGTAAGGTCCGCTAGGACAATGATAGTTGAAACGGATCACTTTGGAGAAGAACTGGGTGCTGAAAGGGAATAAAGTGATAGGCATGGTACCCTTTAATTAAGATAGTGCAAATGGCAGTGTGAAAAAGAAAGAGGGAAAGGGAGAAGGAGAGAGACAGAGAAGCGGAAGGAAAGGTGGAAAGAGGGGAAGGGGTGGAATGAAGGGTAGGGGGAGAAAAGGAGAGGAGGAGAGAGAAAGAGGCAAATTGCCTACCCCAGAGACAGGCAAGGGTGGTGGGAGGGGAAATGCAAGACATTATTGGTTTTGGGAAAAGTGCACTAGTGAAGGATGGCGCACATTCAATCAATTTTGTAACCACAGTGTTTAAGTCAACAATTAATATTTTTTTTAAAAAATTAAAGCAGATTTGGGAGCCAAGTGGTGATAAAACAGCTCGTGCTAATTTTCCTTTTTGATTAAAAAATGTTTTGTGGGGAGGGAGGTTGCTGGACCACACCTGGTGGTGCTGGCGGCCTCAGAAATTTCTCCTGGCAGTTTTTAAGGAACCATACATGATGTCTGGGATCAACCCAGGTCATCTGCATCTGCGTGCAAGGAAAGCACATTACTTGACATACCATCTTCTCAACAGCTACAGCAATATTTTTGTTTGTTTTTGTTTTGTTTTGTTTCAAAGAAAGGATCTCAAAGTGAACATTTATTTAAGTTGGAAATTAAGGCTTTTTCCTAACATTTAACTGGAGGTAATTATAGTTCCTATATTAAACAGTAATAATCATTAAATGAGACACTTGCAAGGTGTCTAGCCATTTCACCTCAATGTTTCACCCGATACACTCAGTTAATCACACCATGATTACTGCCACCGCCACAATTCTTGGTTGTCCAATAAAGCTTGCTTTTTCAACTTTTCATTGGTTCCCATGAGACTTATCTCAGTAGTTAAAGATTCTGGTTTTCCTTTGGTAACATGTGCATTCCTCTGTTTAACTCCCTCAGACTTGAGGCAAATTTACTAGTTCCAAATAAGGCTTTCAAAGGCTAGAATAGAAAAATGCTGTGACATAGTCTAGAGTAGAAAAAAATTCAATGCAAAGCAGCAGTTATGGAGAGACTAAACAAGTTAAATATTATAATGTAATTTATGTAATATATACAATACTACATGTCACAATGGGACACTATAGAATAAATGACATTAAAATAACAAGAGATAATAAATTAAAATATTGATTTATATTTGTTTTTTCTGATAATCTTTTTGCTTTCAGTTTGATTTTACATTTTATAGAATTAGCATTGCTTAATATAAAATGCAAAAGATAATAGATGCCTTTGGAAGGTGTAGTAGAGATACTGAAAGGGATTTGTTTATGTACATGACTAATATGGGGGATAAAAGGAAAAGTATTCCCGTATTCCTGTCTAGTTTCATAATACTATTATTATTTATGGGATTCAGCTCAAAAACCATCATGAGATTATAGAGTGGAACAACGAAGAAAAAAGTGTCATCTGAAAAAATAAGCATTTGGATAGGCTGAACTTAAATGCAGTCACATACATATTCTTCATTTACATCTTACATATGTACACAAAGAAATCATATGCTCTCATAACAGAACTATTCCTGGGGTTGGAGTGATATCTCAGAAATTAGAGTACTTGCCTTGCATATGGCTTACCTCAGCACTGCTGGATACCATATTGTCAGTCATTTGCTATAGCCGGGGGTTTACATTGGCCAATGAGAAATGGTATTTAAAATGTTCCATAATTTCAGTAGCTGTGAAGTTAATATGTCTAGGTGCATGGCAAATAAGTCTGTTTATGTGGAGATACTTTATTTATTTATTTTCAAATAATATCTTTATTTAAGCACCATGATTCCAAACATGATTGTAGTTGGGTTTCAGATATTTTAAAGAAAAGAAAGCGCCAAAGGAACTGGGATTCTCAAAGATGTTTTAGAAAATATTTTCCACATAAAAACACATTTAATTTATTCCACCAGTAGGAGTTAAGCAGACAGACCATTAGTAGCAGTAGAGATTATTATCAAAGCCAGTTCAAGGAAACAAAGAAATGTAACTTGGTTTTAAAACGAATCACAGCACTTATGAGTCTCTGGTGGATGTAGAGAACGCGTTAAACAAATTCAATGCAACTCCTCTTGCCTCGCCTCTCAAATAAAAGAAAGTCCTCTCCTGTATAAAATTTTTTATTGAAGAAATATTTGCATAAATATTGAATAAACCTTTCTAACCATTTGGAAAAATGTTTAAAAACTCCTTTAGAAAATCATTTGAGGCTTGTTCTTTGAGCAAAAACTCCCTTGAACATGTCTCACTTGCTTGTCTCTGTTTGCTTTTATTCATTCCTGGAAAAGCCATGTTCTCTCTTGAACAAGTATTTTCTCTCTTTCTCTCCTCTCAAATTTTTCAAAATAAGTGTTACTCAATAAAAAATATTCTGATTTTCACATACTATTTTAAAAATGAATTCAATCACAAAGTAAAATCAAACATTCCCCTCCTGCCCCTTTAGATAGTTCTTGGATTTTATAAAGGATAAATTCTTATTATTATACATTTTGGTATTTGATAAAAAAATAAGAATATGTGACTCTTTTAAAGCTATAGACCCTACTACTAGTATCTTGGTTTATTTTCACAAATGTAGGTAATATCTATAATTACAACTCATTTGTGCTTTCATATATTTTGAAGTCATAATTAATATTAAAGCTTTTCATTTTGATTAGTCATAGCACAGTTAGTTGTTAAAGAATATCTTGTTTATCTCAAGGTGCAGGGGTCAAACCTCGGTCATCATATATGTCAGAAGTGCTCTACAAATACAAGCTTATTTTCAATAGTTATCTTCAATACTTACATAATTATTAAAGATTACTATTGAAAATAAGCTTTTATTTCAATATGCACATGGAAAAACGAAAAAGACTTGCTAGAAATCCAAGCTAGAGATATAAAATAATTTGAATTCAAATATTTGAATATTAAAATCAAATTAATTATTAAGTCAATATCAATTAATATTATATTCAAATGGAATTAAATTATAATTGAATTTAAAATAATTCAAAATTCTGACAGTATTTATTTTTCAATTTTGGAGTCACACCTAGAAGTAGTCCAAGACTACTACTCTTCCAGGATCACTGCTGTTAGTGCTAAGGGGACCACAGGCTTGTTGAAACCTGAGCTCCTACAGTGTATTTTATTTCTGTACTATCTTCTCAGTCTCTTTTTTATGATGCTGGGGATTAACTCAGAGATACATACATGTTACATGCATGTGTGCTTTACCACTGAGTTACATCCCTGCTCTGAAAAGTAATTTTCTCTTCTAAGGGTTTGGACCAAATCCAGCAGTGCTCAGTGCTTACTCCTAGCTCTCTGCTTAGGGATTACTGTTGGGAAGGCTCCAGAGACCATGTGGGGTGTTGGGGTTCAAATCTGGATCTACTGTGCGCAAGACAAGCAGCTTACCCACTATACTATCTCCTTGGCCCCCAACAGTATTTGTTAAATAAGATCTTACAGAAGAGTATGTTTGATTAAAGACTGAATTGTCATATATACTTAAAACAGATTGTATCTCTTGGTTTCCTTTAAACATCATCCATCACTTTACCATTTTTTCTTCATTTTGATACATAGTAAGAATATTTTAGATGGCCACAAAAATTAGTCTCTGGGGCCGGAGAGATAGTATGGAGGCAAGGCATTTTCCTTGCATGCAGAAGGAGAGTGGTTTGAATCCTGGCATCCCATATGTTCCTCCGAGCCTGCCAGGAGCGATTTCTGAGCATAGAGCCAGAAGTTACCTCTGAGTGCTGCTGGTGTGACCCAAAAATCAAAAAAAAAAAAAAAGTTACTATCTAATGCTGTTAAAAAAAAAAAGCTAAAATTTCTCTCCATTCTGTTTAAGTCTAATCTCTTCAGTGTTTGGAGAATAGAGAATAGACAAAATCCCCTTAATAGTGAAGCAGTGAGGGTCAGTATATTCTTGGAAGCAATATGAGGCCAGTAAAAGCAACATACAAATGTGAGAACGTAGCAGGATGCATGGATGTGCTCAGACACACACACCTGAAGAGAAAATAGCTCTCCCTTAAAGTCTATGCAAGTTGAAAACTTGCAGATATTAGGAAAAAACAAGAGAAGCCTCAGTCTCTTCGTGAGGCAAAAATAATTTGAACCTAATTGTGAGAATGATTTCAGAAAAGAGAAAAGAAAGGAAGGAAAGAAGGAAGGAAGGTTTGGATGATGGAAAGGATGGAAAGAAGGGCAAAATGGAGAGAGAGGAGGAAAGAAAAAAAAGAGAAAGAAAGAAAGAAAGAAAGAAAGAAAGAAAGAGAAAGAAAGGAAGGAAGGAAGGAAGGAAGGAAGGAAGGAAGGAAGGAAGGAAGGAAGGAAGGAAGGAAGGAAGGAAGGAAGGAAGGAAGGAAGGAAGGAAGGAAGGAAGGAAAGAAGGAAGGAAGGAAAGAAGGAAGGCAGGAAGGAAGAAAAAAAGGAAGGCAGGAAGAAAGGAAGGAAGAAGAAAGAAAAAAGGGCAGGAGAAAGGAGGAAACAAGTAAGGAAAAAGGGAAGGAAGGAAAGGGAAGGGATCCAAAAGAGGGAAGGAAAAAATAAGGGTGGGGAAAGAAGGGGGAAGGAGGAACAAAGAGGGTATGGGAAGTGAGATGGAGGATATAGGAAAGGAAAGAGGGAGAAAGGGAGGGAGAAAGGAAAAGAATAAAAGATGGAGGAAAAGAAACAAGGAGGGAGGAAGAGAAAAATAAGGGCGGTTCGTGAAACTAGTGGCTTGAAATATTTTACTGGAGAAATACCATAGCATTGCCTCTGCCCGTGGGATAGCAGTGATTTATGGAGCTGAAGTCATTTCTGGTGATTATGCTTTGGAGAGATTGGTTTCACATGATCTGTGAAGCCAAAGCAATGTGCACAAGAAGAACCCCACATGTTCCACCGTGGCTGCAATCTGCCTTCTTCAAGGGAATTCCGAGGCTCCCAGAGGGGGAGGAAAACCTAGGGCCTTCTAATCCATGCAACTCCCTTGGTCGTCCCTCCCAGCAGCTCATTAGGTGGGCACAAGGCTTTCTCATTCTTTCTCCTTTTAAAAGTATTATTACTTGTGCTGTGCGGGAGGAGACACTCATTGTAAATACACAGCAGGATAGCAGCAAAGCTGAGATTAATTCCCCACGGATTTATATGGGTCGTTCTCACCCACGATGACTTGCACCACTCAAAGGTGCTTATGCTGCTGTTTTTATGGCTGGTCACTAACTTTATGCTGGCATATGGCAGTTGGCGCCATGACACGGAGTGAACATTTTATACCTGAATTAAAGTGGATATTTGACAGTTTCTGTCAGAAAGTTCAGAGCAAAGAATTTGTGGGACAAGATTTATTACATATTTTATATGGGGCACATCTGTTTCTTTGTTAGCTTTGTTCCTTCCCTTAAAAAAATTTAAAGACGTTTCCTAAGGAAATACAATGACTGATAGAAAAAAAAATGTCCAAAACAGAAGAAAAATACCATCAAAGTTGTATATTTAGGATTAAAACTTGAAAAGCACTCCCCCCAAATAAACAACAAAAAACCCCCAAAACAACCACTTCTCATTTTGCAGAGGAAAAATGACTCAGTCATAAATAAAAGCTCAGTTAAACAATGATGTTATCATTGGCAATTATTTTATGGTTGGTTTAATGTCATTTATGTAATGAAGTTAAAAATTTAAGTGCATAACCTACCATTTTCTGCATACTTGAAACAGGACTGGAAAGAATAATCTGCCTTTGATGTACTTTTTTTTTTTTTGGATTCCACCAGCCCACATAGAGGACTAAATAATAGGGCTAACCACAAGAGTATTCAACAAAAACAATTATAGATATTTGAAAATTTAAAATTGATTTTCCTGAAGATAAACACAGACAACTCCCAACCAAATCCATCTATCCAATATGAACAGTGACTATAAACTTCATTCTCATTAACAATGCTTCCTACCGCAGCAAGCATTTCACAACAGAGATTCTTTTTTCCTGTTTTATAAGAATATTTTTTTAATATCAATGATTTGTGATTACACAAACACTGGGTCAAACCTGGAACTGCCTATTACAGGCAGGCTACTTTGAAAATAAACTCTAATGGGAGAGTCTTAATACTTCTTAATACTACAAAAAGTGAACATTAAATTACCTCCTTTTAAGGTCTGAAAAATTTGTAATTTTTACCTTGGCTAACTTTTAATTAGTTTAGGTAATATGTGTTCTCCTTACAAAAACATTAACTTATAGCTAAAGTCCTTATTGATAACTCAGCCACTTTCTCCCACAATATACATTCTCCTTTTCTCCTGAGATTTAAAAAATTAGGATTTCAGGTGTACATTTGCAGAATTTATCATGGGGGCCTCTATGCAATGGTACCAGGATTTCCTTAATCAGACACAGAGAAATACACTTACTTACTCATCATATATGCATGTTTTTAGTTTTACTTGAAATAGTCAAATTATTAATAGTTCTCCATTGTAAGGGTACATTTAAGTACTTTTTCAACTTTCAGTGTTTGCATTTCATAGAGCTTCTGGTACACATCCGGAGTTAACATTTTGCAAATTTCTTTTTCTATGCTTTGCCTTCTAATTTTGTTTTATAAGTTAACCTGTAACTTTTGACGTAGGCAAATACTTTCTTCATGCCTTTTGCTTTTAAAATCACTTAACACTAATTATATTTTATTGATGGCGGGACGTGGCCCACATCCAGTAGTGCTCACGGACATCTATGTTGGTTCTTGAAAATACTCCTGAAAGTACTCTGAGACCATGTAGTACTGATGATCGAACATGGGCCTCCTGAATACAAAAGACAGGCTTAGTTCATTGAACTATCCTTATGAACCTCAAGTCGGTTTTTTCAAAAGCTTTGCTACTCCCAAGGTCATACAGAAGAAGTCTGATTTTTTTTACAACACTATTGTTTATCTTTTTGTGGCCTCTTTATATTTGTCTTTAATTATTAGGAATTGTATGAAATAGGACATTTTCTTTCTCTTTTTTTCTTTTGAAGTGGTTAAATACCTGTTCAAATGTCACTGATTTCTAAAAGACAGTCATAGTATGCAAAAATTCAAAGTTTCATCCTGTCCTCTCAAATTTAAACATCTCTTTTTATAAAACATTACGTGTAATGGTTTTCAAACATTTTCAGAAACAGTATTTTTAAAATTCTTACTATATATTTCAGTAACATGTCAAACATGTTCAATATTGGTCATTGTGTACCTAAATTATTTTGATGACTCTCTCCCCTCCACTGGGTTTTCTTCATGTGCTCTAAATACATTTATCCCCCAAGTCTTTTTTATGACTCTCCTCTCCATTTTATACAATGTTTCAATTCATTTTTCTCAGTATAAAAATCTCCATATCCACCTATATATAAGCAAATTTCTTGACTTCATTTTTTTCTAACAGCTGCATAGTATTCCATTTGTGAGATATTTAAAAAAATAGTAGAGGAGAAAGAGAGTAAGAGAAAACGAGAGGTAGAGAGGAAGAGTGACAGAAGAAAAATATCTGTCCCAGAGGCAGTAGGGGACAGAGAAGGAGAGAATGTGGGTGGGAAATTGAGGACATTGGTGGCAGGATATATGGACTGATGAATGTTGTACATTTTATGACTGAAATCCGATCATGAACAACTTTGTAACTGGAAGAAAAATCAACTGTATTATGAACAACTTGTAACTATGATGTTTTAAATAAAGCAATTAAAAAATTAAAAAAAAACGCAAAAGAAAACTATAGATGAATCCAGAATGTTTTAGAGTTAGAAAATACAGGACTTTGGGTGATAATCTGGTCCTTATAGTTGAAGAAACCAAAAGTAGTTACCAGATTTAAAATTTCTTAATAAAGGGTGCTGCCCTTTACTGAACTGTGAACAACTGTAAAAAGGAACAAGTTATATTTTGGTGAAAATTTAGAGGATGACTCTTATGCCTAGACAGCAATGATTGGTCTGATGTTCATCAAGGTAGGAGGAATGGCAGTCTTATGTTGAGAATGCAATCTGGAATTGATAGTATAGACTTGAGATTCATCGTCTAAACAGTGGTAACTGTGTGTCGAGACATTTCCCATGCTATCTCCCATATCCCATGTCTAGATATCACCCATCTTAAATATTGTTTCTGATTTTAGGCAACTATTGCTTTTAAAGCTGGTTTCTTAAAACCCTGTTTCACAACAAATCTAAACAGTTATCTTTTTCTCTACCTGCAAGTGCATTAATTTCTGTCCATGAATAAGCTGTCATAGTATTCGACATAGGCTCTCAAAAATTGGCTGAATACATTTACTCTGTTCCTTTTGTTTGTTTGTTTTTGGGCCACACCTGGTGACGCTCAGGGGTTGCTCCTGGCTATGCACTCAGAAATCGCTACTGGCTTGGGAGACCCTATGGCATGCTTGGGGTCCATCCTAGGCTAGTGCGAGCAAGGCAGATGCCTTACCACTTGCGTCACCTCTCTGGCCCCTACTCTGTTTCTTTATGTACTGCTGTAGCCCAAATATAGTGTAATTTGTTTAGAATAGACTCCAAGCTAGGTTGCAATATTTTAAAATAAAAAATATTCTTTGCATTTACTTGACAAAAATTCCTCTGTACCTCATGTCTATAACTTAATGAATGAATGGCTAAGGCTAAGTGGTCACTATCATACTTTTAAATTAAATGAGCACTACACACACCTTGGGGGAATGTTGTTTAAAATAAGTATGATTGAGAGGTATTAAAAAAGAAATAAACAAGCAAAGACTAGTGGAAATAATCAGGTGCTATGCAAAGCATGTTTAGATTATAACATTTGATTGAATGATGGGAAAGGTTTGAGACTGTAATTAGAAATATCTGAAAGACAACTTCTCATGGACCAGACATGGGAATGCAAAGACCTCTGCTAAATATCAGAATTTTAAGAATATATACAGCAGAAAAATATCAAATATATTCACAGATCCTATGGGATTAAACAAAAGCAGTGTTAACAGGAAGATTTATCACTGTAACGTAGATATAAACAAACAAGAAAAGTCTCAGATTTATCACAATTTAACTTTATGCATCAAGGAGCTGGTAAAGGAAGAACAAATAACAAACCTACCATAAAAAAGTATTAATAAAATTAGTGGGAAAATAAATTAGAAAATGATATAAAATGAAAAGAGCAGTAAAAACCAGTCCTTTGGGGGGAAAATCATAATCAATAATCCAAGAGAAAATTCCAGTAAGAGCTAACAGAAGTGAGAGGTGAACAAAGAATCATAAGAAAGTTTTATAAACATCTATATGCAAAAAAGTGGTAAAATCTTGAAGAAAATTATTATAATCATGTAATTTTCCAAGTGTCAAATAAGAAGAAATAGCAGCTTAAACAGAATAATCACTAGTAGAGAAGTTAAAATAGGAATCAAGTTTCCCCAAGAAGAACTTAGGAGGCATAAGAAAAGACAAGAATAAAAAACTACCAGTAAATTTTATCAAACCTTCAGCAAAAAATTCCAATATTTATCCTGTATTAGAACCAAAACCCACCATTTCTTTAAAATAAAATCAGAGAGGAATTTTCATAAACACATTCTATGAGGCCACTATGATTCTAATTACCAAGGCAGAGTAGATAAAGCAATTTTGAAAAGAGAAAAAAAATGAAAACATCACATTCCCTGTTTTCAAGCTATAAACAATAATAATTAAAACCACATGGTATTAGAACAAAAGTGTGTGTGTATGTAGACCAATGGAACAAAACAGAGAGCCCAGAGACTTTAGCATTACTACAGCAGGTAGGGCACTTGCCTTGCACATGACTGCCTGAGTTTGATCTTTGGTACTACATATGGTTTCCCAAGCCCACCAAGAGTAATCTTAAAGCGCAACACCAGAGTAAGATCTAAGCACAGCAAGCTATGACTCCCCCAAAGCAACCTCCCCAGAAACCTCAAAATTAACTAAAGAAAAAATCTGTGACAAATACCTTTGAGAAAAATAAACTTCTGGTTCTTCTGAGGAAGCTGAGGACCTAGAGAGAACCCTGTCCTGTGCTCCTCTGTCTTTCCTGAATCCTTGAAGCTCTCCTCAGAGCCCTGGGATGTGGACCCTCCAAAAACTGCATTCTGAAGCTACCCATGGAGCGAGTGAGTGAGTAAGAAATGGCTGACTATGGGGACTGCAGGTGAAGTGCTGATTGCTTCACCTGCGGAGTCTCCACCCTGCTTTGCTTCTTTTGAGGAAATTGAGGACCTCAAGGGAGCCCTGTCCTGTGCTTCTCTGTCTTTCCTGAATCCTTGAAGCTCTCCTCAGAGCCCTGGGATGCGAACCCCCCAAAAACTGCATTCTTAAGCTACCCAGTGAGCAAGTGAGTGAGTAAGAAATGGCTGACTTTACAAGCCCAGAAAGGGGAAGCCACTGAACTCTGCTGGAACTCAGATGCCAGCAACACTATCTGTCTGTCTTCTGTGCTGTGCTCCATCTCTTAGGCCTGATTTCATCCTGTGTGTGGCTCATCTGCTGATGGCTTGCTTTCCCTGGAGCCTTCCCTGGAGGTGAGTTTACAATCCCAGAAAGGAGAAGCTGCTGAACTCTGCTGGAACTCAGATGCCAGCACCCCTATCTGCCTGTCTTCTGTGCTGTGCTCCATCTTTGGCCTGATTTCATCCTGTGTGTGGCCCATCTGCAGACAGCTCGCCTTCCCTGGAGCCTTCCCTGGAGGTGAGTTTACAAGCCCAGAAAGGGTGGAGCCAGAGGAGCACTGCTGATCTGCTTCGCTTCAAGGTCATGCACATCATTTAGCCAATGAATACAACCACAACACATAGAAAAATCCACAATACAAGTGTGACAATGGGGAAACAACGCAGGCCAGTGCCAGATATAGAGAATGAAGATGGCAACTCTGATGACTTGAACATGACCAACCAACTAGTCAGTCTCTCAGGTAAGAAGTTTAGAGTCGCAATATGGAAGATGTTCAAAGAACTCAAAGAAAGTATAGAAGAGAACACTAATAAGAATCAAGAGAATATGAAGATAGAAATCAGAAAACTCCAAACTAAAATTTCAGGTCAAGTAACAGGTCTGAGAAAAATAAACTTCCATATGAAAAAAGACAAAGCATAATCATTGACAACATACACAAATATTAACTCAAGCTTTAGATAGTAGAACCAAACTGATAACATGCACTGAAGGAAACATTGGTGATACACCCAATATCTCAGCATTAGAGATGTATTTAGATAATTAATTCCAATGGCAAGAGAAAAAAAGAAAAGAATAAGTGGCATGACATAAAATTAAAGGCATTTTAAACTTCAAAAATAAACAAACACAAATAAATAAAACCAGTCTAAGGTACATAGAGGTATAATAAGCTTTAAGGTGTTTGTCTAGGTACTATTCTGACAACTCTGGTTCAAATCTCTGGCACCACATATGGTCCCTGGAGCACTTTTAGGAAAATCCAGAGCATCTGCCAGTAGTAAGCTTTGAACACTGTCAAATATGGACCCAAGCCCCCAAACTTTTCCACCCAATTCTAGCAATTGGGACAACAAATTTGCACGATACACCTCACATGGAGTTAATATCCAAAAAATATAAAGACAACTCCACAAGAACAAGTACCTCAAACAAGAAATGAGTAAAAGACACAAATGTACATTTCCCAAGAAGACATACAGAGGATCTACAGACATGTGGAAAATATTCAGTATTATCAGGATGATGCAAATCAAGCCAATTCAACTTTTACCTCACACCCATGAAAATGGGCTATATAGGAAAAAAGTGGAAATAACAAATGTTGATGAGGATGAAAGAATCTGGTTCACTACTATTTTTATTTTTTATTTTTAAAAAACATTTGATTGAATCCATTGTGATTTACAAAGTCCTTCATAGTTGGATTTCAGAACATGTGATAAAAAAGGGCCACCACCAGTGTTGACCTCCCTCCACCTGTGTTCTCCAGGTACATCCTATACCATCCCTTTGGCCCCTCAGCCTGCTAGTTTAACAGGCCCATTTTAAGTTTAGATTGGTAAACTTTAGATCTCTTGATTCCATTGTTACCTTTGGCTTGACTATTTAATTCTGTTCTTTTTTTTTTAACACTAATAATGTACCTGAGACCTCTTACCCTCTGGTTCCCATCCTTTCATATTTGTGTTTCTCTTCTTCTACTGAGTTTCTTTCCTTCTCCTCACTATACTCTGGGGCCAAGGGGGTTAGACCATTGCATTTCTTCATGCAGTTATTCTAAATGCCACATATAAGTGATATCATTCTGTATCTTTCTTCTTGCTTATATCATTTAACAAATATTTTTCAGTTCCACCCATGTTGCTGCAAATTGCATGACTGTATCATTCCTTATCGCTATGTAGTATTCTGATGTATGTTTGTGGTACACTATTATTGAATAGAATGCATATTAGTAAAATCTTTAAGAAAATATTCTTAAAAGCTAAGAATGATAATTCTTCGTTATATATCAATATTATTTCCAGATAATAAAAAGAAAATAGCTAAATAAAGTAAAAACAATATTTGAAAGGTTATTTGTACTGTAATCATAGAAAATTCATAGCCAAATTATTCACTAAATTAAAACATTGAATCAACTAAATGTTCATCAGATTATTGAGCAAGAAATTGTGTTGTGGAACACTAATATGTCATAAAAGAAAAAAAATCATGACTTTTACACTACAATGACTTGGATTGGACAAACTAGTTTGCCTGGTGCCTACAGTTGGTCTTATGCCAGGAAACTTCAGGGGTAGGGTCTCCTAGTATTTAGGACAAGGCTTTTCCTTTTCATGTCCCTCATATTTTGGTGGGTCTATGCAAACAATAACTGCCACTCTAACACCGTTTTTACGGTGCTCCTTTGACTCTAATCCTTAAAAACAAAAACACTTAAACTTTTGAGGTTAACTTAAACTGATTTGCATATGCATGGAAATGTAAAAAAAAGACTATGCCTTCAATGTTTAAGGAGTTACATACATTTTTATGACCTTATATTACTTTGTATACTGCTAAAAAATGTTATAATGTACTACAATTTGGGGACTTTAAGGGTCAAAGTAATTGTACATGGGTTCTGTTTTATTTTTCTTAATGTTCTTTGGCTGAAAGTTCAAAATTAAGGTATTAGCTAGGGGATTTCTTCTGAGAATTCTGTTTGTGGGTGATTGTCCTTCCACTTTAACTTTACCTTGTCCTCTTTCTTTGTATCTTTGTTCTCATAATTAAAAATAAAAAAATTAAAGAAACATGTCTCTTAGGGGCATAATGAATTGATCTTCAGGTGATTTTGCTAAACATTATCTCAAAAAATGTAAGACAATTCCAAGATAGTTTTAATCATATGAAGACTATAAATTACTCATGCAACAAAACTGGAATAAAATCAACTTAACATGGAGAGAATGATAGTGATTACAAGATGGAAAGGAAAGAGTTTAGAAACAAGAAATAGGACCATTTTGGTGATAGTTACAACTACATTTAGTTTCATAAGTCATGCTTAGTTTCACACGTGATGTAATTCAATAAAATTGTAAACCCGTATTAAATCAAGAAAAAACATAAAGATATATGCATCAATGGACTTTCATTTTGGATTTTTAAGGCTAAAATGTCTTAGTGGTACCGTTCCAGGCAAAGGAGCATGCGTAAGAGCACAGCATCCCTTCCCTGAAGAGGAGGCTGCAAACTGCTAGGAAATCTGACACAAGGATAGTGGCAACAGTAGAGGTGGAGCAAGGTCAAGTACTTGGCAGGTCACCACAGAAAAAAAATCCCATGAGAAAAGAAGATGTTTTAGGGACCCTGCTTATTACAGTGTGAAAGGCAATGTGCCAACATAAAGAGTGGTAGAAAGACTGAAGTTGAATTCTCTGAGAAAAAGACATCCAATTTGGAAATATATTATAAAGCTATAGTGATTAAAACTGCTTGGCTCATTTATTAATGGGTTATAATAAAATATCAAAGGAGAAAACTTCATATATTTGAACGATTAATTTTTGATAAAGGAGTTGAGAAGATGAAATGGAGTAAAGATAGACTCTTCAATGGTGCCAGGAAAACTGGTTAACTACATGTAAGAAATTCATCTGTATCTATATCTCACAGTTTACACAATTCAAAGTGAATTCAAAGTCAATCAAAGATATTAAGATCCTACCAGAAACTATAAAATATGTTGAGGAAAATATAGGTAGAAATTGTCAATACTTGGACATCAAAAGTGTCATCAAATGTTTCAATACCACTTGCAAAGCAACAATATCAAAACTAAACAAATGGTACTATATAAAATTAAAGAGTTTTGGCATGGTAAAAGAAGCACAGGTTAAAACTAAAAGGCAACTAACTATTGGAATAATATTTGTATTCAACACATCAGATAAAAACTTGATATCCAGGATATATACAATACTCACAAAGATATAGACAAACAAGTACAAAGGCAGAAACATAAGCACACAAATGACATGTTTGTCCATCTTTAAATTAAGTAAAACTAGAGAATTAAAATATTCTGAAAGAATGGTATTTTCTTTTTTTACTAGTAAATACTTTATTTAGAGTATACCAATTTTTCCATTAATATAATTTATTTCTCTCCCAATATCCCCAATATCTTATTTATTTGCCTCCCTCTGGTCTATGACAGTTCCTCAATCTTTCTTGGTTTTCATGACCTTGCCAATTTTAAGAAGCACTGATCAGGCAATTTTGTGATATTTCCCAATCTGAGTTTAATGTTTTTTTTTTTTTCTCATGCTTGAATTGTGGTTATGGGTTTTCAGAAAGAAAACCATTCTATCTGATCACATCCTATCAAGAATTATCAATAGCATCATGACTCTTTTTTTTTTTTTACAAAGGTTGTTTTTCTTGATCACTTAGTCAAAGCAGCACTTGGGTGCTTTCTGAGCTGTGAGTTCTATCACTAATCCCTGCCACACTCAGGGAGTTCTATCTCTGTAAAGTGGTGTCCTCTCGACTCCCTTGTTTATTTCCCTGTGAATATGTGTCCATCTTCCTTCCTTCCTATTTCCCTTTCTTCCATTTTCTGAAGCACAATGTACCACATTTCTCTGAGGAAGACCAACAAATGTCCAACAGACGCATGAAAAATTGCTCATCACCTATAATTAGGGAAAACTAAATCAAGACAACAATGAGATACCATCTTATACCAGTGAGAACGGCACATATCAAAAATACTAGGAACAATTTATGTTGGCTGAGATGTGGTGAGAAAGGAACTCTCCTAGCTCCTAGCTTGGGGAACCATATGGGATGCCGGGGAATCGAACTGTGGTCCCTCCTAGTCTAGCGGGGCAAGGGAGAAGCTTTACCCATGTGTCACCACTCTGGCCCCTTGGCTCCCCTAAATTCTGACTAGACCAAGCTATACTCAACTGCGAAATCACCTTTCCAGGCTACAGGTTGACTCACCTTGATCTTTAGAGCAGCACAATGAGCACACCAAGAGCAGGGGTGGGCTAGTAGGGGGGCGGTGGCCTGGGACCCCTAGTCATCCCCTTGGCAAAAGGCTCCAGGGAGGGGAAACGGGTGGAGGTTTGAGAGGTTTTTCTGGTTTTAGGGGAAGGGGGTTTAGGGCCTTGGGGGGCTTTGGGAAGAAGTGGGAAAAGGAGGGGTTGAGGGGTGGGTTTGGAAAGGGAAGGTTTTGTGGGGGACAGAGGAGCTGGTCTTAGATGGTTGGGGGAGATTTGGGGGCGGTTGAGGAGCCTTTGGGAATGGGGATGGTGGGGTTGGGAGGCTGCGGGGTGTGGGTTGGGAAGGTGGGTGGAGGTCTTGGGAGAGGTGGTCTTGGGAGGAGGTTGGGGTGCAGGAGTGCTGGGATGGGGACTAGGGGAGGTAGTTGGGGAAGGGGCTCTGGGAAAAACAGGGGAGAGGTCTTGGCGGGGAGGGAGAGGGTGATGGAGAGGGGGAAGCTTCCTTTCCTGACAAGGACAGGGAGGGTGTTTCGATTTCCGAGACATGTCTCTGAAAAGCTCCAACTGGCAGTTCTCTCAGATGGAACAGGAGCTGTAGGGCGGCACCTGCCTTATATACCCTCCAGTGACCTCACAACTGCCTGTGACACAATGATCATTATGACATGCCCGCTACTTCTGCTTGGCTTTCAGCCTGATGGCTGGAGAGCCTTGTTTTCTTTGCTGACTCTAAACGTGAAGTAGCCAAGTTCTTAAGTCTAGGGAAAGACTTTCATTTCCTCCAGAAGTCTGGGTTCCACTCAGACAACTCGCAGGGTCTGCATGACTCTTGCGTGGAATGGCAGCTTCTCTGCTCGGCCTTCCTGCTGTCTCTAAGCTTTCAGATTCTCATTAGATCTCACATCTGGGCTAACACCCCTTACAACAGTTGCAGGGATACAAGCTTGGCCCAGTGCCCTGGTGTGACTTCCAGTCCCTAAGGTTGTCTCCAGTGCTGCCCCTCCACTTGCCCACTTTTAATACTTACTTGATTTGAGGATCATGGATTACACAGTGCAGGTAATACATTAGCTTTAAGACCATGAAACGGCTTTTTCTTAGCTCCTGATTGTTCTTATTTTTTGTGATGTGTGCCAGGCTTTGTAGCATGAGATGGTACCTCACTGTTGTTTAAACTTGCACCTCCTTGATGATCAGTAATGCGGAGCATTGTTTCATGTGCCTTTTTGCCATTTGTATTTCTTCTTTAAGGAGTTGTCTGTTCGTTTCTTTTCCCCATTTTTGACTGGGAATTTTTGTATTTTTCTTGTTAAGTTCTGTCAGTATCTTGAATATTTTAGATATTAGCTTCTTATACGATTGGGTGAATACTTTCTCCCATTCTGTTCATGGTCTTTTTATTCTACTCACTATTCACTTTGAGGTGTAGAAGCATCTCAGATTAATATAGTTACATCTGTTTAACTCCGCTTATATTTGGATAGTTATCTTTCCTTTGTGAAGATGTCTTTAGTCTCATTGTAATGAAGTGTTTTACCTACATATTCTTTCATATACCTTATGATTACAGGTCTGTTATCAAGGTCCTTTTTTTGCATGTGGCTGGCCAATTGTCCGAACACCACATATTGAAGAGGCTTTCATTACTCCATTTTGCATTTGTTGCCCCTTTACACAGATTAATTGATCGTATGTCTGGGGAACGAGGACTGGTATTTTCATGAGGTTTGTTGTCACATCACCATTAGGTTCTGCATATATGTTTATTTACAGTTTTCTTTAAGGAGTAGATGGGATGAGCTAGGAGTCTTATTTTCAAGGTTCAGTTTACTTAATGGCCTGTATTCAATCTTTCCAAGAATAATGGAAAATTATGTTTCAAGAAGCATTGCTGTCTGTTTAAGAACCAAGGAGAACTTGAGAGCTCATTCACTAATAAATCTGATATTTATGAGCAGAAAATGATTTGTGTATCAACAATCTAATACTGGTATAGATTTGTAGCACTCACACTCAATCACAATGACATCACTACATTTCAATTCTGTTCATATAAAGAATATCACTTATCGAAATAAGGAGAAAACGCTTGAAATTATCTTTCTAGATGAGAAGTACAAGGAAAGAGAACTAATTTTTGCTTGTACCACTTTATAACCAAAGAATTCTAGTCATTTCATGTTATTGTCTGATTTTTTTCAAAAGTCTAAAGGAAGAAGAAAGAATGCACCATCATAATAGGGTTTTAGATTAACACAACTACCTCCATGACTAAAGGAAAGGAGGTATAAATAGAGGGAAAAGAGTTTATTAAAATAATGGAACAATCCATAGCAATAAGAATTATATAGCAGAGCTAGATTTTCAAGCAATTATGATGATAAAATTAGGATGCAGCATGACAAATCTATTATGATATATCATTTTCTTTTACTGTCCTTAGGAAGGTCAGGATTTCTCATTTTTCATTTGTCTTATATAACGTGATCTAGGGAAGTTCATACATTTAAAATAAATTAATTTAATTTTCCAAGTGATGCTCTCTTGGAGATGTAGGGGTCCCACTAGCTATTCTCAGTCAACTAGGTATTTGTTCAGTGGTAGGGCCCAGGGGAATCATAATGCTTGAAATTGTAGTGCAGGGGATATGTGGGCCATGCTGGTGTGTGTGGTGGGGGCTTCCGGGCTACAGCTGGCAATACTACAGGTAGGAGGGGATCATTCAGTGCCATGAATTGAACCTGGGTCATAACAAGACTCTATATTATCTCCCAATTTGCTTTATTCTAACTTTAAAAATTATCCATTGGAAAGTTCAGTTTTCTAAAGTAATAAAACCAATGGCAAAAATACTTGTTAACTCTTCATCATTTAGTTTGCTTTCCATACTAGTTGTATAGCAGAGTAAAGAGAGTTTAGCCTGGCTACCAGGTTTAAGCATTTGGATAGTAATATTGTATGCATAGCATCTAGTGAATTCTGCAGAAGAAAGCCCAAGGAGGCACCCATTTCCTTTGAGAATGAAAAGCAAATATTTATGGTTCAAAATAATAAAAAGATAAAAGAAGAAATAAAAGATAAAAGAAGAGATTAGGGATTTACTGCTTCCATCATGCTTCCTTCCTTAACAAACCATGACTTTTTAGTCACTGAATAAAAATCATTGGGGACAGGAAAGCATATCCTCATATTTGTCATACCAGGGTACTAATATGATAAAGAAACACGTAAGAAGTTTCAATCTTTTAATATGTGATTTCAGAATTCCTCCCTAGGTAATTTGTGCTATCTCCAGTATCTAGTAGGTAGAGCATACTGTTTGTTAGGAGCTGACCTCAGGAAAATCTCTTTATCTCTTAGCACCTTCAAATATGTGCTATATGCCAAATGCTTTACCATGTCTTAGATAAAAGGCTCTGCTGAACGACATGCTAACAATTCTTGCTGTACTAGACATTTGTTTGAAAACTAAACACACAATTTATAAGAACACAGAAAGCATAGCAAATTGAAGAAAACTTATTTTTTCTGCTTCCTCCAGTTCTATTCTAAATGATATAGCTAGCTAAAGATCCAAGAGTGAAAATTTGTCATGCAAGATGTAGTATACAATTATATATAGCAATTTTACATAGTAAAATTACACAGAGACTCTAAATATTCCCATTTCATTGAAAACATATATACTGAAGCAAAATTTCCATGAACTCTATCATTCTTCAGAGTAAAGAACTAGAAGAGGACAAACTCTACTATTCACCAGTTGCTACTTTGTTCGAGCTGGTGAATGATTCAGGCTACAGGATAAGGGAGTAGGGTGTAGTTTATTTATAATGAAAAACTTCCTTCACTATATACACTTCCACTATGCGACTGTTGAAGTGGTACAGTGGTGCCCATGCGCCCCACGCTCAGTACTTTTTCTTTGAAACCCATTTCCTGGGAATTTTTCTCTTCCTATCTTGCTGAAGCTGAAAACAAACAGATGCAATTACAATCTAAGCACCTTGTTTGGCAGCCTTATTGATCAAGTCTACTGTTTCAGTTTTTAAAAGTAACGAGGATTCTTAGATACACACCAATCCATATAAATAACCTTTTTATTTGTTGAAGACTGAGATTCCTAAGTAATGAACAGTTAGTGCTCTTCTGTTGCTGGCATATAAAACCATTTGCAACAACTCTCCAAAGTCTGAGACCTTAGTGATATAAAGGAAACAGAAATAAAAGAGGGTGACATGTGACAGCAATAGGCACTAGAACCAAATTCTACTGCAATTCTGTTCACTAAAAGGAAGGAAAGGATAATTAAAAAAGTATTCTATTTCTAAAAATCTGCAACTCATTTTAATATACATATATATTTGTATTTAAAAGAACAAGGAAACAAGTAAAATAAACCTGACCATCTCTCTTTGTCGTACAAAATACTACACTCATTTTATCTAAAAATTGGAGGAGACTAGCAGCCTAAAGACTGGCTTCAACACATTCTGTCTAGAGCGACAGGAGATGATAAAAATCTCTTAATTCTTGATACATGACCATCAGGTCAGTGTTTCCCAAAGTGAGTGATACTAGGGGCGGGGGTAGCGTATGTATGAATTCTGGGGGGGGGGGCAGCAGAGATACAGTAAGAATGGAAGGGTGGAGTTGCCACGTGAAATGGCTAATTTAGTTGGCCATTTTACTTTTCACCTACTGAAAAGGTGAGAACCCTGCAGAATCAGGCTGAGTTGTTCTTCCCAGAAAGTGGCAGACTACAGGAGCCTCAATTGTGACCTCACTTCCTTGAGTAGAGACGAAGAGAAGTCAGGACAATAGGGAACGTCTTGGGTATATTCCTAGAGAGGCCCAAGTGACAAGGTACAGAGACCAAGGAGAGCTGGGAGGAAAGGGTACATTTGGGATAACAGGCCCAGTGACAGTTCATGGAGCTGCAAACTTCAGCAAGGAGACATAGTGACTCTCAGCTAGACAAAAGTTCAAGGTAGAAATGCATAGTGACAAGACCAGGTCATCATTCATTGGAGGTGAACAGATGGTGAGGGTCTGAACTTGGGGCATCATGTACTAGACCGGGCATCAATGGATGAGTGATGATGCTGCATACAAGTATTTGTTTACACTGGGGAGGGAACCAAACCATCTACTTGAATTGTACAAAAAAATTAACCTTTCAATTTTTGTATGCAAATCTTTAATACAATCCTTAACAGAAGAAAACCCACTTTTGCAAAGAGTAATAGCCTGGAATGCAAGCTGAGAGATGCTTAATCTCTTTACCTTAAAAAATGTAGATTTTCAGCGAGTTGCTGAGTAGTTTTATTTATTTTTATTCTGAAAATGAGGTGATAAGCCAAATAAATTTGGGAGCCACTATCACAGAGAGACAAACTTCAATGAACAATTACTCTGGCCCATTGCTCACTCTAGCAATTTAACACTCATTAATTCTTTCTTCCTTATTTGGATGACTTGCCAGTTCCCATCTGCAATACATTTTTGAGCTTTACCTTCTGCTTGGATACTTTAAATTTCCTTTCAAAATCTAAAATTTTAATTAAAACAAAAAATTTTAAACTTCCTTTTATATTTCTCAATTTTTTAAATATCAAAAGAAAAGGAATGGGGCCAGAGTGACAGCACAATGGTAGGGCATATGCCTTGCACATGGGTGACCCAGGATAGGATGGACATGGGTTTGATCCCCGACACCCTATATGGTCCCCCGAGCCTGCCAGGAGAGATTTCTGAGTGCAGATCCGGGAGTAATATCTAATGTTTTGCTACTGGAAAGTGTGCTTCAGCATGGAGAGAGACTAAAGGACCATGGTGAGTTTGAGATGCTGCTGTGAACATTTTCAAAGCAAAAAGAAGAGATGTGAGGGATGAGTCAATGTTTGAAGCATACAATGATTCAAGGCCTGATAAAAGGAAAGTACTTTGTGGAAGACTCTGCTTCATCATCTCTCAGCCCAGATCCAAGATGACCTCTCTAGGATATTGTGTTTTGTGTACACACACACACACACACACACACACACACACACACACACACACACACACACAACTGGAAGCGGAAGCCCTCTGGGTGGGAGCCAGGTTAGCATCACCATCCCTCAATAAGCTTTTCTTCATGGAAGTGAAGGCTGCTGAGAAGGCTAAGCTCTAATACATACATACATACATACATACATACATACATACATACATACATACATACATACATACATAAAAAATGAAAATATGTTATATTTTGCCACTGGGATAAAATCAAATAAATAATAGATTAGTTTGGTCCAGTCTGTCTTTACTTTAGAATAGTATCTTTAACCTCCTCCCTCCCAAGATCTTCTTTCCCCTCCTCCAACTTCTTTTGTTGTGACCCTCATTTTTGTTTAAGTGCCCACTGTAAACCAGCATTATAATTCTAATTCTAACAGTTATATTATTTTTTTTAAATCACGGTTGTGTTAGAAGGCAATCATCTGCACAAGCAAGACATATCCATTGCTGGAGGGGGTAGGGTGGGGGGATAAAAAAAAAGACATATCCATTGTTGACAAAGGTCAAGTGAGACTCATAGAAAGCCAACTAGCACTAAAATAGTCTTTATAAAGGAAGGAAAATTTTGTAATATTTTGTAAATTTGTAATATTCCACCACTAATCCCAAACTGTACTAGACTTGTATTTATAATTAATAGCTGAATTAAAGAGATTAAGAAATATGGATATTTCTCTAAAACTTGATGAGATAGCGAAATTATCTGAAGGTCTTTAGACTATATTTATGAAATTTGTGTTAACTGATACTTTCCATACACATCTCTATATAACCATAAAACTCTTAGCTAAAACGCTTAAGTTTTTAAAGACAAAAAACTGTCCAACTCAAGACTGACCTCTGGCATCCATGGGGAAAGGAATATGCCTTGTCATATTTTAATATGAATCTTCTTTTTTCTCACTTTCCATGTCCAGAGCTGGATCCACTTCTAAGATTTCATCAGTATTTGGACAGTGATAGCCTTCTATCATCTCCATCCTACCCCATCTCATTCTTTCCCTTGGGTCTCACAGCCTCCTAAAATTTATTTCCAATTGGTTAGTACTATTTTCTCTTAATTAGCTCTTGGTAATTAATCCCAGACCCCAATAGGCCTGTTTTGCTACACTCTCATGGAAATGAAATAAACTGTTGGATGATGAACTTCCTCTTATTAAACATCTGTTTTTTACCTCATCAGGGAAATTAGAAAAAAAATGTTTGTGCTACGTCAATCATGAACTTCAGTTCTGTTTAGAGTTCACAATCTTGACTAACAAGCTGACCAAGTAACCTAACTGACCATCATCAATTTTCCCTATGCACATAACTTTTTTTATTAATAATTTTTATTTTGACCAAAGTGAATTACAAATCATTCACAGTTGTATTTCAGGTACATAGTGACATTGAATCAGGGGCATTTCCACCACCAATGTTGTCCTCCCTCCACCGCTGTTCCCAGCATGCTTCCCATAGCTTTTGAAATAGAATGTAGACTTCTCTTGGATTTTGATAGCAACAAACTGAGGATATAAGTTATCTGATGGTAACTGTTTTCTTGCCATTTCTTCCTGGACTGACTCAAAGAGGAAGAAAAACTCTCACGCCACACAGTCAAAGCCCCCAAATGAGACTATTATCAATTGCCCCAACCAAAGGAATGCTCTTGCCATTACTTCAGTTGTATTCATTTGGTACATCTAGTCCCCCAAATTGTGCCTAAGCTTTGTCAACCCCACCTTCTTTCCCTTTCAGCATGATCATTTTTAGCCTTTTTATTGTCTCCTAGGAAAGATACCATCAAGAAATGAACAGCTAATCTAGGTAGAATTTTTTTCTTTCACTTATCTTTTTTTGTAGGATAATACTTTTCATCTATCTTGATAAAACATACTTTGTAATAGTCTACTTATAATTTGGGTATTACTTAGGTATACAATGTTATTGCACTCCCCACCACTGTAGAATCCATGAATATGCCTCCATTAGTGTTCCTTGGTCCAATTTCATATAGTCCCTCTTGGAAAGGTTTTCTCTGAACAAATTTTCTTACATCTTTTTTTCTATTTCTACCCATCCTAGAACAAAATCATTATTCAAAGGGGTGGTGATGGTTGGGGCTAATAACCATTAATCCTCTTGCCAAAATTTATATTTCATTTTCTCTCTTGCCAGCCCTTTGTCTCCTCTTTTGCAATGACTGGGGACCACTTAATATGGTCATTGCAATCATGCTTTCCAGAGCTTGCAATGGGTGGTGGCAGTGCCAGAGGTTTCCAGGCAGCAGAGTTACAGCGACACATATTCAGCACACATGAGTGCCATTGGGTTTCAAACTTATAACATCATGCTTACACCGCAGGCACTCTCTGCCACTAAGTCAACCCTTTGCCCCTTCTTTTGGTTAATACTAGAACTACTGTTTAATAGTACACAAAGAGCTTTGAGGCTTTTACTCATTTATACCCTTCACAATATGACTATTTCAATGCCCAACACATCTCAAAATTTCCATAAATATAACCATCATACAGTTGGTACTGTGGTTCTGGATGTTCCTGGAAGAAAAGCATTGTTTTTGTTAGATTGTGAATTTGAACCAATTGAGGTTGGAAGTCATAGCATCAGGGAGCCCAGCCACTATTTTTCTAGAAGCTCATAATGTAAGAAAATTCATGAAGCAGGACTGGGGGTAAGGGTGTATAGGTCAGATCCTGACCACAGAATCACAGACACCCATGCGCTAGGGCTCACAAATCATTCAGATAAAATGAAAATAGACAGATTTTAAATACAATGCATCCCATACTTTAGTTTATCACTTAAAAAATTCATGACTCTAAAAAATAAACTAAGAATTATTCTCCTCCTCCAAACTGAAAAATTTCTGGCTCAGACCACCGACAAAGTTTTTGCCACTGGAAGTGGGAAAAGTACTGGATATAGCAGTGAGGAAGCCTGTTAGAATGCCCTATTCTTTCCATATTCAGACCAAAGATCCTTGGAGGTGAAGCCAGAATTGCTTTTTCTGTGTGTGGTCTAAGCTCCAGTCAAAAATCTTGGCAGTTTTCTCATCACAGAGTTTGATTTTCTTGATGTGATGGTTTGTAAAGGCAATGTTTTGAAATAGATATGATGGGCAATTCCATGGGAATCCTATTTCATGTTCTCTAAATTGGAAACTTCATCTTCTTAAGCATGACCTTGGTGTTCGAATAACCTTGAGACACTGATAAGGAGGATTCTCAGTGAAAATGTCTGGTGCAGAAGGGGAGGGAAAATAGTAAAGCTATAAACTCATAGAAGTAAAAACCAAAGAACTTTTTAATGCTTTCCTTCTCAGACTTCTTATGCTTTTATATGGTTTGATTTCAGAGTATATTAATACTCATTACTTCTCTTGTTCCATTAATTTCACTTATTACAACTTATAGCAATAGTTTGACTTCTGTTTTCACTGAATCCTCATCCTCTTCAACTTCTTTGCAACAGCTAAGACTACTGTTAGCGCTCTTTGAAATACTCTTCTCTAGGGACCTCTAGTACATAATAGCTGAAAATGATCACTCTGGACAAGAACTAGGTGCTGAAAGGAGGTAAAGTGATATGCGTCATACCTCTTCAGTAACAATATTGCAACCACAGTGCATAAAAGGAAAAAAGGAAGAGAGAGAAATGTTTACTATAAATGTGGAGATGGGCATTGGTGTGGGAAATGTGCACTGGTAAAAGTGAAGGGATGGGTGTTGGGACTGAAACTCATGACTGAAACTCAATCATGATAAAAATTTTGTGTATCGAATGGTGATTCAATTAAAATTAATTAATTCTTAGTTTGATCTCTAGCACTATAATGAACTCTTGAGAACTGCATAACTGGGTGCCACAAAACATGAAAAACAATAAACCAAACCAACAAACAAAACAGCTACCCTAAAAACCATAAAATGCAATAAAGAAAATAAACCAGTGAAGCCTTTGGGAATTTGACATCATTGGTAAGGAAAAACAAACACCAAAATAAACAAATGGAATTACATCAAACTAAACAACTTCTGCACAGCAAGAAAAATTATCATTAACACAAAAGTCCTCCTACTTAATGGGGAAAATATTTATATATCATACATCTGACAAAGGCTAACTAATGCCCCAGATATATAAAGCATCCATAAAACTCAACACCACAAACAAAAATCCCATCTATAATGAGAAGGGCTCAGCAGAGACCATCACAGAACACATAAGATCAACAGATATATGGAAAAAGTATTTCTGATCACTTCTTTCCAAGGAAATACAAATACAAATAAAAATAAGATTGCCACTTCAGACCTGTAAGAATGAACTATTTCAAAAGGGCATGAAAAAAATAAGTGCTGGAATTTGGGAGATCATATGGGATGTCAGGGTACTGAACCTGGGTCGGCCACTTGGAACTCAAGTGCCCTGCCCACTATACGATGGCTCTCTCCCATCTGTCTCATTTTTAAGATACATACTTGATATCCAATTGTTGAATAAATAGATGTACATACAAATATGAATTTGGAGAGGCCCATCCTAACGATATAAACTAGGGAATCACCCCTTTCCTCTACCAAAATCGGTAAGACTAGAGACACAGGAGATCCATTGATATATATTTCTAAGTGTTTGGGGGCAGTGCTCAAGGGCTAGTCTCTGGCAGTGGTTGGAGGATTAGGGAATACTGGGGATAGAACCCAGGCATTTTACATGCAAAGCATGTGCTCTAGCCTGTTGACTTTCTTTCCAGCCCACCAAGTCTTGCTAAGTGTAGAGATGATCAAATGAAGAACCAATGTGAACATCCAAAGAGATTCTTTCTATGAAGTAAAAGAGGACAAAAGAATATAGATTAAGGCCAAGAGAAGGGGTTTTTGGTTTGCATGGGTTGCTTAGCTCTTAACTAATGCTTCTGGAGGGAGGTTACAATATTTTGACAATCGAAGGGTTCATAAAGCTAGAGATTTGTATATTTTTTTCTTTTGGGGGGAAGGGGCACACTCAGCATTGCTCGGGGGACCATTTTGGGTGCTGTGGATCAAACCTGGGTTGGCTGTGTGCAAGGCAAATGCCCTACCTGCTGTGCTATTTCTTCACACATTTTCCTCCCTCAAGGCCACACACACAGGAGATAACTTCTAAATGTTGAGTGAACATGAATAGTTATAGTCAGTCACAGGAAAAAGAAAGCGGTTCCAATTGCTCTCCTTCTTTCAACAAATGCCTGCCCTGGGGCAGAACAGGGCAAGCATGGCCATTTCCACAGTGGCCTTGCTGAAAGGATCACTGAGGGTCTCATCCTTATGGCATAACCCAGAGAGACCTCAGAGTTCGAATGTCAAAGGCTTTAGGAGGTGAAGGGTAAGTGGAAGAATGAACTTAAGAGAGATGGCAGGGAGGGAAAAGGATCAGAGTGACTGGAATGAGCCCAGAAGAAGCTGATGATTCCAGAATCAGAGAGAACCTGGGGAGCAAGTATTCAAGAAACCACAACGCAAGGGATTGATTGAGAGAAAATAGCAAGCTAGAAAAGAAAGGCAGAAAGTCCTGAGGTATGAAGGAAAAGAACATTAAAAGCAGAGAGAAAGGTAAAACCTGGGAAGTGATGCAAGATTTTGGAGAAAGAACAAAGGAAATCCAGCACTTCTGGAGATAACAGCCTGAGTACCCAAAGGGCTGGTGTCTGGTTTCCAAGTTTTTTGAGAAAAAATAAACAGTAAATTGGGGCGGGGGGGGGGGGTCCTCTACAGAACCACCAGGCAGTCTGAATCCCACAAAGATTGCTGCCAAGGTGAATCACTCAGACAGACACAAACAACAAAAACCTTGGGGTTACCACAAACTCAACCACCCATCTGACATGTGAAGTTCCAGCCCATTTCTGGCCTCTAGGCACAACACACAGCTACCTCAAGGGTCAGGAGGAAGACAAAGCCTCATTCCACTAGGTGTCCTCTCTTGTCAGAGTTTGACTACTTAAGGAAAGATATTATTCATAGATCTTTTTGTTTTGGACCTTTTTTTTCTGTTTATTAAAATACGGTTTAATGAAAAGGAAGTCAAGGCAACAGAATTGAAATGATTTTTCTCCCCAAATGAGACGGGTGGCAGTGATGGCTACTGCCAAAATTACTTGAACAATATGATGTTGACACCAAGACTGAAATCTACACAGTGTGAAGAAATCGAGAGAGCGGAACACTCCCATGATCTCATGCATGTACAACTATCATCTCAAAGATGAGCGATGATGCTCTGTTTGTGCAAGCAGAGTGGTGGGCCAAGGCCCTGACAGTCACTAATTGCCCATCTGCTTGTTTACACAGGGCAGAAATGGTGACTGGACAAATAGCTCATTTCCCTTGAAAGTGGTCCAAACTGGGGGTAGGCTGTCATATGTGACAGAGGAAGATCAGACAAAACACTCACAGGAACATGACTCCGGAGCAAAGCAGGGACCAGCAGGTTGCGTTAGAGTAGCAGCTGGTTTTTCCTAAGTAACACAAGGTTCACCACTTTCTGCATCTTGTTCGTTCATATGCCCTCTCTCCCAGGTAAGAAAAAATTGAGGTGTTCAGGTGCTAGGATAGAAGGGAGAGTGTCAACACCATAGTGATATCGAAGACTCTTGCAGCTAAACAATTTTAGTTAAGTAAACTTCGGTGCATCTCAATACTTCACTTGGCATTTACTACACTGACCAATTTACCATTTGAAGGTTTCTCTTGTCCTCTATGCTAAACTGTTGCTACTTGAGGGCAATGATCAAAATCCCTAAACTTCACAATAGGAATTCCAAACGAAGGCCATCAGCTAAAATTTCTTCTTGTTCTTAACAGTAATCAAAAACGTTTTGTGTTACACATACACCTACATACATATGCTTATTTGCATACATTCGACGATTTTATAATTCAAAAACTGTACTGTGGTTCAGGTAACATTGTAATACTAATGTCAATGTGTGTGATTTGTCTGCATTTGGCTTTCTCCTGGCCCTGCACTTAGGCATCTCTTTTGAATGGTGCAGGAGACTCTATGTGGTGCTGGGGATGAAACACAGGACAGCCACTTGCAAAGAAATGACTTACCTATTGTATTATCTCTTCAGCCTCTGTTCATAGTTTTGATGGAGTGATAACTTCCTCCACCACTTGGCTGACTGTGGAAATCAATAATGCCTGTGGCCTATCCAATTTCCTGAAAACAGGGGTGACAGGATTCTCTTCAGAATCCATTCAATCTCAAAATGAGGCTAAGGTTAAATGTACATGCTGACCATCTGTCTATCTGTCTACCCACCTGCCTCTGTACTTCCCAGAACAACCCACAGCTTTTATGTTACTGGGCAGCAGTGTAGCCATGAAGTAGGAAGCAATGGAGAAAAAAAAAATTTGATCTCTGAATACTCATAATTTACTGTTGTAAATGGAAGATTATATGCTTAAGAGAGAAACTAATTTTAAGTTTATCCCTCTGGGCATTTAAAGCATATTGGAACTAATTAGTGTTAAACAAACAAAAATGACCAAATATTGCAAGGCAGCAGGACATGAACTCTAGAATCTAAAGCAAGCTGGATGAATGTAGCCTGAGGCCAACAGGAAAGACTTCATGGTCTCAGCTTAACATACTACTCATCATCAACTCAGCTCCCTGCTGTCACAATTGTGTTCCAGACTTTGGTGAGCATTTTTGTGGCCCCCTCTGTGATTATTGGAGCAATTGTGGTAGTGGGAAAGCAGAGAAAAGCATTTCTTTTCTGGAAAGTTGGAGGACTGGATATTAATATTATTCTATTCTTTGGAGGACCCGTGACACTATTTGAATATCTAGTGCTGCTTTTCCCAAATCACCAGAAGAATGGGAACATTTGGTCTTGGCATTTTATAAACAATACTAAGAAATTGACAGCATGGTTTCAGCCTCTAATATCTGCATATGACTGAAGGTATATGACTAAAACCATGTGCTTCAAAAGCACAGTAGCTGTGTAAAAGGCATTTCCAAGTATGTGGGGTTCCATATGTAAGGGGGTTACAAGGATCATAAAGGCTTGGCTATTCACTGGACACCAGAGCAAAGATGACTGACACCAGATGGGAGAGGCAGTCATGTGGGTAGCTGAGCAATCTAAGTTTATCCCCAAGAGGGAGGTGAAATGTCTGAAAACCTTTCACATACAAGAGGAAGTTGTATTGCTGGGCTTGCAAATTCGATTTATATAGAGAATTAAGTAGATGGTGATTTTGGATATCTTGAGTACTGGGAAGAGATTATATATAACTGGTCAAGTCCTAAATGTGAGAAGTTGGTGTTTAAAGAATAAAAATGATCCCTCTTTCACCCTTTCTAATCTTAAACACTACCCATCAAAAGTAGTGTCATACAGGACAAAAAGCTTGCATTGCACAGAAACTTTCACTTAGAGGGAGTAATACATAGGAACAACATTTAAAAATCAAGAAACCATCAACATTTCTCAAAGTTTATATAGTCTGTGGTTTTCTTTATTCCATTGGTTATTATTGTAAGTATTTTTGCTTCGTGTTTTTTTCTATCTCATCTCCTAACAGCTCATAGATCTTTGTAGTGCGGAACATGACAGTTCGTGAAAAACTATCTTGAATATTTTGCAGGCTTGTTCCTGCTTAAATGCCTCTTGGATGTTGTCCATTTAATATTTTTGAGAAATAGAGACACAGAGCTATATAAATATATATATATGTAATATATATATGCTATTCTATTATCTGGGTATATTTGGTGTGTCCCTAGAAGACATCATGTATATGCAAGGGAATAAAGTCATTATTTTAAGTTAAAACAGGTGATGTTTCAAATTGACCCACTTGGGCTATGTAACCAAATATTACAAATGTTAATATAATTTCCAGATTCTGTTTTTTGTCTATATATTCAGGAAGAAAAAAATGCAAGATAAACGAGCAATTTAAAAATTAATATTTTCATTGTGACTTACAGGGCTATTAAATCTATATTTTCCACCAGCCACTCCAAGTCCCATCTTTATCACAGACTGTTATCAAGCTTATCTATGCAACTGGTCAAATTTATCTTCTTTATAATTATCTGGTGGTGAAGACTTCATCTATAACAGCCCTACCCAGCTCAAGTAAATGTCCATATAAGTACAAAAGGCATATATTCTGAGCATAATTTTCTTGCTGTAGATATTAAAAATATCCGAGTCTGTCTTTTACAGTATTGTTTACTTTATTGAGGAAAATATTCAATTCTATTGATTCATATTAGATCAAAATATGCCAACAAGCACCTCTTTGGAAGCAGAGTACCACTTGCTCTTCAATTACGCCCACTAACTCAGGACCAGACATTGATCGGAGGCAAGACAGCATATTCTCACAGATGGTCCCACAGTTTATCACAGAAGTTTAGAGTAAGCTTTTTTAAAATTGACAACAAGAGAAAAGGAAACACTCAAGTTCCTGGTGTTCAGTTAGAAATGGTTAAGTTTGAAACTGGTAAAAATGTATAACTTAAAATTTCTGTATTTCTTAAGCCTCTGCCGGAAAAGTTTGCTTTTGTGTATTCTCTGAACCACACTTAAAATTATATCACCGAGTTGTAGGAAAGAAACTAGGAAAGGAGGCCAAAGGTCATTTGTCCTTAAGTAAAGAAGGGAGGAAAATCTCTTGTGTTTCAAACACATGAAGGGATGAACACGTTGAGGATTGATATTTTTTTGAGACTCCAAGTCCAAGGAGAATATCTCAGATGGTGATGAGTAGAACCTGCAGTAAATAGTACTTTATATTGAGACCCAGAAAAACAGAGCTGAGCTAATACTGATGATTCGCGTGTGTTAATATAGGCAACAAGTAAGCTTCCTGGTGAAATGAGTTTGAAAAGTTCCTATCTGTGAGCTTATTTCTATCTTCCCATGTAGCAACACAGAAAAATAAAGGGCTCTCTTTAGAGTGTGGTTGAAGAGAATAATAAAAATCTCATTTCCTGGAAATACTATCTGTCTAGATGAAATGTTTTTGCCATTTAAAAAAATGTATTGAAACCACTGTGATTTACTAAGGCCTTCATAGTTGAATTTCAGGCATATAGTGACAATGAATTGGGGACATTCCCATCACCAGTGTTGATTTCCATCTACCAAAGTTCCCAGCATGCATCCTATACCACCACATTCAGTGCTCTGGCTTGCCAGAGTAACAGGCTTATTTTAGATTTAGATTGTTATAGTTTGGGTCTTTGGATTCTATTGTTGTTGACTTGGCTAGGGTATATAGTTCTTTCTGTCCTTTTTTCTTCCCTCTCCACCAATGTACCTGAGAACACTTGGTCCCTGGCCCCATGCTCTTTTTTTTATTCTCTATTTTATATAAAAATGCATAAATATGGGGTAAAACAAAGTAATTCATGTCCCAAGATTCTATGAAAAAGTTGGGAGCCCCTATCTAGAAGATAAAAAAATATAATTAAAAAAAGGGGGTGGTGGTAGAGTCATTTTTGTTTCTTTGTTTGTTTTTGCAGAGGTACAACAAACTGGGGAACTTAGAGAGGAAAAGCCCATGGCCTAAGAAACAGGGTGTCCCTACCATGAAGCATCCTGTGATAAGACCAACAATAGGCTCAGGCATACTAACTGTCTAACCCCAAGGTCTTTCTTCATGCTCCCAGGAAAAGTTCTCCTCAATCATGGTCGTTAAAGTCAGGCTTCTGTAATTAGAGATCTTGGTTTTTGCACAGATTCTTGGTCAAAGCTGCAGTGTCACGGAGCATCTTCTGATTTCATCTCAACATTACGTGGCATGGCAGGGAAATCTGCCATGAAAGCAAGTTGCTGTTTCTAAGTCATCAGGATGGTATATGACCACACCTTGGAGCAAGTTGGTGCCAGGGTGGCATTTGAGTCTCCCCAGTGGAAGTTTGACTTATGGTTCTGATGCAGAAAATGGTGCCGACTTCAAGGATGGAATCCAAGGTTTGGTCAATGTCTAATCATCTGAGACTTAAGTCACTAACAAATGTTCAGGGTAAAAGGAGCCCCTGCCAGAGCATGAACTAGTATTTGGCTTTATCTATGACCTGAAAGACAAATTGATCTCTTTTTCAAAGGAAAACATTAATGCTCAGCTTTGCAAAGCACAAGCTATTAAGCCATGTACTATAAAAATAAAGATCAAAGTTGATGGTATATTGCTCACCATCATTTCTTTCCTTCTTCCTACATTTATTTGCACTTTTCTTCATTGCGGAGTAGAATCTATAACTCCATTTCCTTGAAGGTGGGGTGATTTTTGACTTCTTTAAATAAAAGTGACATATGTTTTGATCCTTATCCTGTGAGAGCATTAGCAGTTTCTATTTCCTTTTGGGTGGGTGGAGGTCATTTGCCTCAAAAAGCAGGTCATGTCTAACCATTCTAAGACAATCATGTGATGAGGAAACCCAACCCTGGTAAAGACTTTATGGACTTCAAAATGTCCTGAAATTCCACCTGTGCAGGATCGATAGATACATGCACCTCAAGAGTTCAGATCACTCTCACTTGTGCTATTTGGGAATTCCAATCTTCTGGGAAATCAGAACACGAAATACTCAGTTGAGGTTAGTCACACAGAAACAGAAGATTCAGTAATAAAGACCTTCCTTTCTATTACTTTTTGTGGTAGTTGGTCATGTAGCAATAGACAACCAGAATATACTCTATGAATATCTAATTTCAATAGCTATAATCTCCAAACTTAAATATGAACCTTAGTATCAAGGACCATGTGTATCTTCCTCATCATTCATCAGTTATAACAAATAGCACAATGTCTAGAACACAGTAAAGTCTAATTAGTATTTAAATAACAATTTAAAATAACTATCTGTACTGGTATGGGAAAAATTCTTAGTCACTTAGACAAAATTAAATCTGATTTTGCTTAAGATATCAGGTAGGGGCCGGAGCTGGGGCAAGCGGTAGGGTGTTTGCCTAGGATGAACCGCAATTCAATCCCCCGGTGTTCCATATGGTCCCCCAAGCCAGGAGCGATTTCTGAGCACACAGCCAGGAGTAACCCCTGAGCATCTCTGGGTGTGGTCCAAAAGCAAAAAACAAACAAACAAGAAAACAAAAAACTGATATCAGGTATATTTTTATACATAATTAGACATTTTACTGGATGGTTGATGTCTATTAGCTGACTTTATGATCACAAAAAATACTACAGTATTGGTGATATTTCTGTTTTTAATATAAGAGAATGTAGCTTTGTTTAGATGAGGTTTATCTCTCCAGGTCAGAAACACTGAGAAAGGATTTGAGCCCAGATATGTATAATCCTAAAGCCAACTGTCTTTTCACTACATTCTCCCAGGAGACGATGACAGACACAATAAGAAAACAACCTGAAAGACGCAATAACCATTCCTTGAACTGTTCTTGAGACTATTTAATTGAAATAATTGCTGCCAACATGTTGGGACCTTTTTCACCAAATGAAGCTCAGACCTATTAAAAGTAATGCCACAGCTATGATTACAAACTGGAGTCCAATCTTGGAAGAAGCTTGAATTTAACAAAGCAGATCATCATGTACATATATTATGTTCACCATTAGGCTTACCTCTAGAATCATGAAATCCTAAAGTCGTGAAGACAGAATATTAAGGGAAGAATAGTGTTCACTTGGGATGAAAAGAATCGCAAATAGAATTTTAGTGGGTTTCTGCATTACTTACTCTAATATATTACACTACATCATATTTGTCATATTACAAGTACTCACCACACATTTATTTATAGAAACACAAAACTGGGATAGTGTGATTAACTCAGTAGGCAGATGGTTTGTTTATTGTAATGAATAACAGAAACATCAACAAATCAGTGGATGAAGCTAAGGAAAGAGGGGAGTGGTAAGTAAGCAAGGTCCTGGTTCTGACTTCTGGGATATGATGAAGATACTTTTTCAAAGACTTACTTAAATTTTGATAATAATTTTGGTAATAATAATCTTGTCATTGTGTACTTCAAAAACTATGAAAAACATTGGCTATCCCTGTTGAAAATTATTCATATTTTCTCAAATACACGTTTTTAAATTTCAGAGGAAAACTATGTGAAGTGAAACAAAAGTGAAACACAAAAATGGTAGAAAAAGGTATCTATATGTCTTCTCAAATGAAGTGATTAACAAAAGGGCTAAAGGATTAAAACACATTTGATACCTCTGCCCATAACCTCTGTAAGTTTTGACTTCTTAAAAAAGTGGAACAGTAAATTATCATTGTTTCCATCTTCTATAAAGAAGTTGAATGTTGTCATAATTAACAGAATAAATTTTATCAAGAATAAAGTATCTTACTCTAGTTGCCCTGCCTGTCATTTTTAATTTTTCTAGTCACTGACAAGATCCCAAGGACCATGTATTTGCAGTTAAATTTATTGGCCACTAGGTGGTAATATTGCTGATGTAGGTAGTGAGGATGAGAGCCATAAATATACTATTTTGAATGAAATTATGGGAAACACTTCCTATCATCTGGATGTATCTGAAGAACTTAAAATCATATTTAAAATATATTAATAGTGCACGAATATGATTTTGTATAAAAACTTCACACAATATCTAAAGTTAATGCTAATTTTACTTATTTTTTAACTTACATACATTATCATTGATCTATAGATTATAACAAAAGGGAAGGTTCAGTTTATATTTATTGCTTTTGAAACTTAAAAGCTGCAAAAAACATTTAAAAAGAATGTAGAAATCTTTCCACAGTTGTATGAGTTGTATATTATCTACATAACCACCTATTACAAAATTCCTACTCTCTGAGGATAGTATAGGTGTTAAAATTTCCAGCAAGAAGACAATCATTGTATGATTCAGAGAGAAGCCATGTGATAGCAACTAGAATCAACCACTGATTAAAACCTCATTGATAGTTGTCAAGAAATCAAAGAGGAAGTGGTGACTGAGCCAACAATTACATGAAGCAATTTATCATGAAAACAATTGTTATGCAAGAATGCACCACTTAGTGCTGATTCCATGAAATTCTATCACAATTCTTCCCAAGAATAAATGAAATGCCTTAGTGTTACTCTTGAGTTAGAGAAACCTTAGTAAGACTCCAGGAATAGGAGCTCTGGCTTTAAGGGATGGTGGGTAAGTCTGCTATTCTTACATTTTTCTCCTTAAGATGGTAAGAATAAATGTTTATTTCTAGTTACCAACAAAAGTCCTGGGATGCAGAGAAAATAAATGATTCCATTTGGGTAATACAGTATCAACATTGGGGTTGAAATCCTACTCATCCTGAATAAGCTACTGAAATTCTCATACTTCGTTTCCTTATCATGAGTTAAAAATAATAAAATTATCCTCAAAGAAATTTAATTTACTTCCTTCCCTCATCACCCCTTCCCTTCCTTGTTGTTGATGGCAGTGACTGGACATCGGCTGTACACAAAGCTGGCTATAGTGTTCACAAGAAGTCACACATCAGATTACATTGTTTACCCAGTCAGCCATTGACCTATGGAGTTTTGTACCCATTTTATTGTTTCACTTTTTGGGTTACCCTAGACTTACTCCTAGAACTGGGCCCAAGATTTCTACTGATAGAGCTAATTCACCATATGTGGTGCCAGATATTGAACTTACCCCTAGTCATTTGCCTTACTCACTGTATTATTTCACCAGCCCTCACCCTCTTTTAAATGCAGTTCTTGCTCTCTTAATCAAGGCACAAAATTATGATGGTGTCACTTGACATGGATTGCTGTGGTACTCATACATGTCTTTGGTAAGGTTACACTTACTGGCTACACATTTCTTAAGTAGTGGCTCTTGATGGGTTCACAAATCTTTTTTGTTACATTTACCAACACACAAATTCCACTATGGCTGAATACTGTTTGTGGAAATGTGGGTCTCAGAGACCAGAGTCACTAGGCTTAAACTACAGAACCGCTAGGATCATTAGTAGATACTTTTATGATGGCGAGCAAGAGAATGATGGAACCATAAGTAAAACAAGTTATAGCAATCTGAACTCAGAAAAAAATGTCTTAAGTAGCTGTGTGTGTGTGTGTGTGTGTGTGTGTGTGTGTGTGTGTGTGTGTGTGTGTGTGTGTGTGTGTGTGAAGGGATAGGGGAAGAGAACCATCACAGAAGCAAGCAACTGACAGCTCTGATTCTTAACCAGAGAGACAAGAAAAATACAGTGGACCCTCCAATTTCCTCCCATATTGAATCCAATGCCCAAAGAAGGGGAAATAAGTTGTGAGACATTTTATTTATAAAAATTTCCAGGCCTAGAAGGTTGAACAATTACAGTTGGTACCCAAAAGGATAAGCACTGAATAGGGAAGCAGTCATAGGGATTCAAAGAAAAACTGCTAAGTGAAAAGTACCCTACGAAGTTGTTTATTTATTTATTTATTTATTTATTTATTTATTTATTTATTTATTTATTTATTTATTTTTTAAATTAAATAATTTCTATTTTGACCAAAGTAAATTACAAATCTTTCACAGTAATATTTTAGGTACATAGTGACATTAAATCAGGGGCATGGGAAGAGGTATAAATAAGTTAAAATTCTAAGAGTTTATGTATCACCTTTGAACTTGTTCCTGTCATTTTATATATCCTACCACAATGAACCTATTTAATTATTTGGGGGTTCTGATTATATAAAAAGGCAACTTGCTTGAACATTATGGTGAGGATCCACTACTTATTCATTATAGATTAGCTTATTATTTGTTCTTAGAGATTTTTGCTAATGTAATGTCTATTTTCTTCTTTTTCTAGTAATGAAACAATATACCCACTCTTAGAAATAATATGTAATGAAATACTCATTAAAATACTATACCTACATTTATACCCTTGCTGGTTTAACTTAAGATATATCTTAGATAACCCTCTATTTCTTACACTCAGACTCTTCTTATTCCTTTTCTAAAATTTTAAACAGATGCTTAGAATTTTATCATATGGAAGTGCCTTGATTTGACGATCCCATGACCGATAGTCACCCAGGTTGTCTCCAATCTTTGACTATTACGGAGAGTGTCACAATAAGTAACATGGCACATAAATCACTTTGCATGTGTATCCTTGAGGATCTACTTCCAGAGGTAGATATGCCAACTCAAAAGGCTTGTAACATGAATAGATACTGTTAAACTGACCTTCACACAGATTGTAATAATTTTCTTTCACGATTCCGATGAGTGAAGTTTTACCCCCACGGCACTGCCAATCCCGTTAATAAATAAATGAGATCCAGTACTGTCAGGTAAAAATTCAATTATTTTTTAAATTAAAAATGTGTTACATGGGCTGGCGCGGTGGCGCTAGAGGTAAGGTGTCTGTCTTGCAAGTGCTAGCCTAGGACTGACCATGGTTCGATCCCCTGGCATCCCATATGGTCCCTCCAAGCCAGGAGCCATTTCTGAGCACAGAGCCAGGAGTAACCCCTCAGCATCAATGGGTGTGGCCCCCAAACAAACAAACAAAAACAAAAATAAAAATGTGTTACACATTTTAATTCTTTTCAATGTCATTTATGAAATATAAAATTTAAATTATTTATTATGTATATATTTTGGGGCTTTGGGCCAGTTGTGCTCAGAGCTTACTTCTGACCCTGAATTCAGGGGTTACTCTTGACTGGCTCAGGGACCATCTGTGATACTGTGGGTTAATCTACATAGTTGGGTGTATGCAAGGCAAGTGCACTCTCTGCTGTACTATCTATCTCTCTGGCCCTACAATGCCATTTCTATCTCATATCTCCTATTTTGAACGTGGCATCTTTTCTCTGTTTAAAGAACTGTTCCAATTCATATTATTCACATTTCTACTAAATGTTTGTGTTTTTCCTAATGATAGTTAGGAGTTCATATAGAGAATGTATAAATATTAAGTGAATGGATATTTGTTTATGAAAAGATTGATATTTGTTAGAGCTATTAATAGTGATAAAATATATAAATAGACTCCCCAATATATTGTCTTTAAAATCTGGGAATAAGTTCTAGTTGTCCATGAAAGGTGCCGTTTAGGAATTTTATGTTATAGTGAGATTGATCCATAATTTCTTTTTGTCCTGAGGGGGAGAACACAACTTTTTAAACATTTATATTAGCATTTTTCATTCATAAAAGGATCTTGACATTTTTATTCATCTTGCAAAATCAATTGAAGAAAAGGGAAAAACAGAAAAAACGAGTCAGCAGATGTCTAGTCAACGAGAAAAACAATATGAAGGGAGGGACAAATGAGAAAAAAAGGTATGTATGGGGTATATGACAAGCAAGAGGGAGCATAATTGTGGGGTTTTGAATATTTGAAAAATAAACAGAGATTGAAACTAATTCTTTCATTGAAGAATACACTTAACCCTCGAATGAGATGGCTTTTTCTGTCTTCCAAGGATTTCTGAAGTTACTTCAGTAATTCAGGATTCACAACCAATTATCCTACATATTGACTTTCTGATGTTATTAGCTGCTAGCTTACCTAATATTTTTTGTGAGAATCAGCCATACTTGCTTTTACATGTTCTGTGAAGAACATAACAGTACTGTATCTCCCATGTCATAAGACCGATAACTGATGCTTCTTGATCTTGTAACCTGTTGACAGTGGACTATGATGGTTAGCTTTCTACACTCTGGGGTTTGAAGTGAGATTACCAATAATTATTCTATTTCTTAGAGCTCTAGTTATGGTCCCTTCTTCAAAAATATGATTAGAGGGGCCAAAGAGAGAGCACAGTGGTAAGGTGTTTGCCTTGCACGTGGCTGACCCAGGATGGAGCTGAGTTCGATTCCCGGAATCCCATATGGTCCCCTGAACCTGCCAAGAGCAATTCATGAACACAGAGCCGGGAATAATCCCTGAGCACCACAGGGGTGTGTGGCCACCCCAAAATAAATCTGATTAGATGCATTTTTGAAGAATTGATTATAAGTTATAATGAAATAAATTTTTATATCCAAGATATTCTGCTGACATGCATTATAGATAATCAGGCTATATTTCACTTAATTTTGGTATGATTTTCCCTAAGAGGATTTAAATAAGAAAACCAGTGAGAGGGAAAAAATGTCTTTGGGTACTTTACAGGATTCAATCCTTTCTCCATTAATTTAAGTGAATAATATGTATACCTACCATGGACAGGACCGGACTTTTATTATATAGAAATGAGAAAGTGAATAGAACCCAAAGATACAATGCAGATATAATGGAGTACTAAGTTATTGTTAAGATCATTCTTTTAGGGGCCGGAGAGATAGCATGGAGGTAAAGCGTTTGCCTTTCATGCAGAAGGTCATCGGTTCGAATCCCGGCGTCCCATATGGTCCCCCGTGCCTGCCAGGAGCAATTTCGGAGCATGGAGCCAGGAGTAACCCCTGAGCACTGCCGGGTGTGACCCAAAAACCACAAAAAAAAAAAAAAAAAAAAAAAGATCATTCTTTTAGCAATCTGTTAGGAAGTCAACTTTATTATTCTGTTCATTTCTCATTTCGTATATTTATCCCTTTTTAACTAGAGAAAACAGTTTCTTAACATTAATTAGAACTCTAATTTCAGCTAAAGTAGTCTATAGGACTCTCATGAATAAAGAATACTTTGGCTCATTCCAATTCATTTTGCTTTAGATCCATTCGTGGGTGCCTGTAAAATAATGGCGAATGAGATAAGACCCAGTGTGGGAGAGGGCTGGTATAAGCACCAGTTTAAGTTTCTAACTCTCCCTGCCAAAGCTATAAATACAAATGACCAATTTAACAGCATGAAAAGACCACCTACAAGAGCCATACCTGGGATCTAATCAGGGAAGTCGCTTTGCACCTTCTTTCAATTATAGGATCCCTGCTATGTTTATGGGGAATTTTAATGTGAGCATCACAGTTTTGAGGTCCATATCATTATAACCATGTTTGATCTGAGGGTGGGAAAACATGAGTCTAAATAACGCCTGCACCAGGTTACTCTTCATTGAGCTGTAAATTGGAACCAACAAGAGCCTAGTGTGCCAAAGCAAAAAGCAAGTAAGGACAACATGTCTTAGATATTCGGAGCTTACAACTCAGAAAAGTGATTCTATTTACATAACTTTTAACTCTTAGCTGGAAACTAATTAAAGACTAGTTAAAGACAACTACCACCATGTTGTCCAATAACATTATTAAAGGACATTTTTAAAAAGGACGATAAAACGTAAGGATAAACATATTTTCCCCACTCAACTGTGGCAACAGGATATGGTTTACAAAAGAAAAAAGTTAGCTGGCTAGAATCCATTTGGTTGTATTCCACTGATGGAGACTGAACCTGGGCATATAAGTCTCCACTACTGAGCTACACCTATGGCTCCAAATTTGTCTTCATATTTCTGTTAGTTATAATATTTTTCTTTTTTTGGGGGGGGTTTACACCCAGCAGCACTCAGGGGTTACAGTTATAACATTTTTCTTAACAATAGTAACAAAGAAGAAAATATTTCCCCCCACAAACACCAAATCAATAAACCCAATCTGACTATGTCATTCCCATAAACACTTTCAGTTCCTAGTTCAAAGTTCAAATCCCTTATCAAGTTCTATTTTGACCCTTAACACATTTAAGGTCTCGGCTTCTCCTTTGCGCTGTAATCTCACCAAATTTCCAATATACCATGTATTCCCATCCTGAGATTTTCAGAGTGTTTTAATCTGCCTTGGATGCCCTGCTACACTGTCTGATGAGAATGTCTACTGCTCACTTTCTTTACCTTTAAAAGACACTTCTAAAGAGATGGAAATATTTTATAGGGATGTCATATATACTAAAAAAAATAAGACAATCTATGCCTTAGAGAGATAGCATGGAGGTAATGCATTTGCCTTGTATGCAGGTCGGTTGTTCAAATCCCGGTATCCCATATGGTCCCCTGAGCCTGCCAGAAGCAATTTCTGAGCATAGAGCCAGGAGTAACCCCTGAGCGTTACCTGGTGTGACCCAAAAACCAAAACAAACAAACAAAAAACCTAAACAGAAAACTCCCTTTTGTCAAAAACTTTCCTGGAAATAAGAGCATTCTTCTTTTGCATTGTAATTATCTAATTATATAATCAATTTCAAAGACTAAATGTCCATATTTCAATGTTTCTGATATTGGGGTATAAGCATGGCTTAACTAAGAATATTTTTTCTTAGTATTGCTTGTAACAATGGTGACTTAAAAAGAAAAATCTCCAACTTTTCTCATACCAACACAAAATATGAAATGGCATATCAGATATGACACTGTACATCAACTGCATGAAACTGTTTAGTTTTTCTTATCAAGCCAGAGAGACAGTTCAGCAGGTAAAGGCTGAGGTGAGTTCAACACCAAGAATCACATTTGGTCCACTGAGCTTGCTACAGATCGAGAAATAAGCCCTGAGAACAATCCATAAGCCCTCCCATTTTTTACTATCCAGGATGGACAATACATATTTATGATGAGTAAAAAAAATTCACAGTTTCTGTGAATCGGTGAAACAACTACATTAAAAATAGGTTACTGAGCTGATGTGGTTCCGTCTTGACTTCACAGCTGACTGATCATATCCAGGAATGGCCAAGCCAAGAATGAAGGACTATTGTTTGGAGTTTTTGGTAGTATATATGCATTACTAAATATATTTCCATTCCAATATATATCCCACTGGTTTCTCTTTTGCTTAACAAACTCTTGTCCAAAAGACTTCCAATCAGCCACCTGATGGAGTACTACACTGCTCTCTCTTTCAGAGATAACTGAAAGATAACAACTTGAGAGCCAAACAATGACCATACTCAAAACAAAAATGGGAAAGGGACTGGCTTGTGAGACTGCATTCCAGTAAAGCAGGATTTCACTGAGATGGCAGAAAGATGACATGAAGAGAAACATGAAGACTTTTGAGAGGACAAAGGCTAAGAGACCCTGTCTAAATAAGCATTGTACAGCAGAAATGCAGTCAGAATCAGGTATAAGATTCTCTAACAGCTATATTTCAAAATAGGTAAGATACTAATATTTTACTTAGTTTTTATTTTATTTTATTTTAATTCAGTGTTAAAATGTGATTTTACTATGTCATCAAAGTTAAACATCAGAAATGAGATATCTGGCATCAAGACTTCAAAATCTGGTTTGTATTTCCCCCTGTCTCAGTTGGGATCAGACACATTTCAATTACTCAATGGCTGCCTGTGGCTAGTGTCATATTGGACAATTTTGGACAAATTGGACACCATGTCTACAATTCTAGACGTTTCTAAAAAACCATTTCAGCTAAGGAATGAGAGAACAGTCACTCACACACTATGCCAACCCTGACTTTTCTCATGACATGATATAGCAAGTGTTTAATATTTATTTTTATATTTTAAAATTCTTTTGGAATGATATTTTTTTTCCTTCAGAGTCTTTTGTACCTATTTGTGGCTAATTTTATTTAAACCATAATTTTTTAACTTTGGTTTTTGGTTTTTGGGCCACACCCGGTGATGCTCAGGGGTTACTCCTGGCTATGAGCTCAGAAATCGCTCCTGGCTTGGGGGACCATATGGGATGCTGGGGATCGAACTGAGGCCCATCCTGGGTCAGTCTTGTGCAAGGCAAATTCCCTACTGCTTCACTATCACTCTGGCCCCTTAAACCATGATTTGAGGTTATTTTTTAATGCGTTTTCTTCTTCCCTTTACTGTGTGGGTTTAAAGAGTGGTCTCCCTTATTCAATTCATATCTTATTCAATTATAGATTTTCCCCCAGTAGGACAATTCCAGTGGGTGAAGACAAAGAGTATATGGTATTCAAAGAGCCTATCACAGTATCTACTATGAGGTAAGAACTGGACATCGATCTGTGAATATATATTAAAAAGTGAACTGAGCTTGACAACAGTGGTTCTCAAACTGCCTCTATACTGGAGTCACTGGGAAGTGAAAAAAAAAATGGGAGGCATTGGTGGTGGGAATGTTGTACTAGTGAAGGGAGGGTGTTCTTTTTATGACTGAAACACAACCACAATCATGTTTGTAATCATGGTGCTTAGATAAAGATATTATAAAAATATTTATATGAAAAAACATGAGAGGCTTTTGTTTCTTTGTATTTGGACCACACGTTCAGGGGTTATTTCTGGCTATGCACTCAGAAATTGCTCCTGACTTGGGGGACTGACCATATGGAACACCTGGGATCGAAACAAGGTTCATCCTAGGTCAACCGCATGCAAGGCAAATGCTCTACCACTGCACCACCACTCCAGTCCCTGAAGATTTTTTCTTAGTGTACTCCCTCTCAAAAAAAAATTGCTGATACCTGGGATGCTTGTGGTTGTTAACTCTAGAGTTTGACTTCAGCGTTAACAGTTTTCGTTTTTTCTTGATTCTATTATGTAGCTAGAGAGACAGGGCTAAAAATAACTACTTTAGGGCTTTCTTAAATTAGCTTATAGATAAGACCCTTACCCCTGTATTCTTGATATAAAGTTCAATTTGATTCACCTCATTTTTCTGTCTTCAGAACAGACTAAAGTTTCTTGAGAAAGACTGAATGGGGGGGACTAACATAACATAACTAACTAGCTAACTATAACTAATTAACTAACTAACATAAACCTATGCAGTGATTTACAAATACCTTTTCCAAATATCAAAGATTTTTAGGGTCAATTCATATAGATCATTTTCAAATGACAACAAAAATCAAAATTTACAATCAAAGTATCTTTAGATACTAGCTGAATTAAAGAAATAAGGATTAGGAAGCCATTAGTAGTATATATACAGGCAAACAATACCAGATAATACAAATCCACAGAGCAGAGTTTTCTAAACAGGTTTTAACATTAAAAATAGAATAAAACTAAGAATACTTATTTTAATCATGCATACATATACCTATTAAAATTATCCATGGGGCTGGAAAATTTATGTGCTTCATACTTCTGGATAATGATATAACAAAGAATAAGCTTTGTAAGTCATATATAAAACCTACCTAATGTTAGCCAGAAGTTTGTTATCACAGTTAAACATTCAACATGGCATTTTGCCTGACAGAATTATTTCTCTTTTTTCAGACAGAATTATAGTTATCATATAGGAGGTTCTGTAATCGCCAAGAAGAAAATGCTGTCTTTTACTTCAATACTAACTTGTCATTGAGAAGGAAGGAACAATAATCTGTCCTCCTAGAGAGCAGCTGTAATAAAGTTACCCTGACTCAGGGACTGAGAATTTCCTTTCCAGTTCCCGAGGTGGTTTGGCTAAACTTTTATGGATTCATTATGCTTAGGTTGTTCTTTATTTTTTTTTATAATGATGTGGTATTATGTGGTCCTGATAATAAATAAAAATAGCACATTGCTATATTCCCAAAGATTCTTAGATGCATTTCCCTAGCTTTCTAGCAAAGACAAAAGCTCCTTCTAATTATCTCACACTTATTGAGCTATAAGTAATGTAAATTAGATTCAGGAGTATGAAATAATTGTTATGTATTTATCATATTTATATACTCACACAATTTACATAGTGCAATACTATAGTAAGTCTAGGTAACATCTATAACTTCAAGATATTTTTCTTTTATCAATATTAAAAATATAATAGCGGTGTTATTTAATTATAATCACTAGGCTGTGCCCTGTATTTTTGGGGGGAATCATCTCACCCATCAATGTTCATGGGTTACTCCTGGCTCTACATTAGGGAATTACTCCTGGTGGTATTTTCCAGGGGGCCCTATAGGATGTCTGGGATCCAACACAGGTAGGCGGCATGCAAGTAAGTGTCCTACCCATTCATAATTGCTCTGGCCCCTGCACACTTAGTTATGACTTAGTTATCTTACACACTGAAACCTTTCCTTCACATTTAGTTTGGTTTCACATCCCAATATAACATTTGAAAAGTCAAGGTAGAAAGTATCCAAAAAGGCTTTTAAATTCACTGAAAGTGAACAACAGAAGTTCACTTATTCCCGTCAATCATAATTACTAAGATTTCTAAGTAAGTCCCAGTCTCAGTCATGGAAGACTTTTATCCAATGCCAATAGGCTGATGGTTAACTAGTGATTAGATGTGTGACATCCACTTGGCTCCAATCTTCCTTTCTGAAGAAGAATAACAACTACAACACAAGCATCCTGTTGTTACACTTACAAAGTCAGGGATATTATCACCTGTCCAGACCCAACAGAAATCTGAAATGTCTGACCTGTCTTCCAGTTAAGGTTTATGGAGAATCCTGAGGAGCCCCAGGAAGATACAAAGAAAAAGTATTCCCTCACAAAGTTCATTAAAAAAAAGGGAGGGGTAATGTTAAAGAATGATATCAGTAGAACGAATTTAAAAGTGGATATATATATACACATATATATGTGTGTATATATATACATATATATGTGTGTGTATATATACATATATATGTGTGTATATATATACATGTATATATATGTGTGTATATATATATATATATGCCAGTCCATCTACCTTGACTATGCAACTGTGGGAAGATAACACTATGGAATCCTGGGAGCTGCTAGGAGTCAGTATGAGTGCAAGGGGGAACAGGTGTCAGAAAATGAGCCGCAGAATAAAGAACCTTCCAGAACACAGTGTATGTGCCCCCGAATCCATCTCTTACCTTTCTGAAAGAAATCTTCTAGTTTGTCCTTGAAAGGCTGGAGATACTCCTTTGGCGACCCCTTGCACACCACTGACATCTGTTTTTCACTCACTGTGAAGAGAATTTTGGTATTAGATTTCTTCAAATATGTGTATTTGCCAAAGTTAAGCTCTGTGTTGTGCATTTGGTTGCCAAGTATGTGGAATTAAATCACTACTTATAATTCCAGGAAAAGAAAAAGAAAAAATACAAATACACTTAAAAATACACAAAAATAGTGAGCTTCACCTATATCTCTTGTTAGGAACAAGGAAATGTAGCGCTCCAGACTTCCCTTCTACAGACACATCAAACTGTTGACTTGAGACAGATAAGATACTCTGCATTTAGTTTCTCAAAAATAAGGAGGGAAACACTACTTAAGGACTTGTCCTGGGAAGTTAAGGATTCTGAATTACAGATTCCTATTGCAACAATAGAATTTTGCAGAAAATTTCCAGACTACAAACTGCAAATGCAAACTGGAAGAACCAAATGAACAATTCCTCATAGCGCGTTCTAAAATGAGAGCAATGCTATGAATATATCTCACCATGGTTTCTCATTTGCCTGTTCTTTTAACATTTCACTAATACATGCAAACTCATTATTCACATGATTTATTTCAAGCAAATTATCTTACACTTACTATCTCTCTCTTTCCAAAACAGCTCTTATTTAATGATATGACAACTATTTATCCAGTAGAAGGTATTTCCCCAAAGTTTCAATATACTTTTGTGGGTGGCACAAAAAGCACTGGGAAGATATACTTTCATTTCTCTAAAGTGAAATGTTGAGACAAATATCACTACATCTTGCTGACCACTGCCAGAAATTATTGACACTGGTTGCACACTAAAATTTTCATCATCAAGAAATTATTTCACCAGGTTCCAACAAATAAAGAAATACTACAAAGCAACTAATGTAATCATTAAAACAGAAAATAGAGGGCCAGAGCAATAGTGCAGTAGAAGGGCATTTGCTTTGCTCGTGGCTGACCCAGGAGGGACCTCAGTTTGATCCCCGGCGTTCCATATGGTTACCCCAAGCCAGGAGCGATTTTCTGAGAGCAATGCCAGGAGTAACCCCTGAGCATCTCCAGGTGTGGCCCAACCCCCCAAAAGCATATAAAAAACAAACAAACAAAACCCCAGAAAATAAAAAGAAGTCACTCAATGTTACCTAAGGTTAGATACCTGACATTTCTCATCCATATTGACAGCTAGATTGCTGACATCCTAGACAACTCTGGGAGACATTAAGATTGTGAAGAAGGTGAAAGCATGATGGAGGGAATGTTTTTTCTGGGCCAATTAAGAATCAGTTACATTTTCTTTTGTTTTGGGGATACATTGGTTGGTGCTCAGGGCTTAATCCTACCTCTGTACTTAGGAATCACTCCTGGCAGGCTTGGGGTACTAGAGAGAGTGAGCCTGGGTGGGTGACATGCAAAGCAAACACCCTACATATACCCTGTTGTATGTTGTTGTTTTTTTAAATCGGTTATATTTTCAAAAGTGTTTAGAGGTAGTTCTGCCTAGGATCAGGAAGATCACAGAACAGTTGTACCTTTTTTCAGGCTCTCAATGGACATCGTTACTTACTGAAGTTTTAACTCATTTACTTAGAATCCTGTGACCATTTTTTCTGATAACTATTCTAGTGTCATCATTTTTTTATAATTTTTTTTAAATTTTATCAAAAGTTTTATTTAATAAATCATGTCTAAATAGTAAGACAACAAGAAAAGGTAAAGACACTTAGAATACAACTGAATTACATATAAGGACTGTATCCAGATTAGAAAAAGTGCTCTAAAACTCAACAATTAAATCAAATTTTTAATTGAGCAAAAAAATTTCATTAGACATTTTACCCAGATGATATACACATGGAAAGTAAAGTCAGGAAAAATATTAACATAATTACTCATTAAGGAAATGCAACTTAGCATAATAATGAGATTCCACTATACAATTAATGGCTTAAAATTTTTTTCATAATGATAATATTTTTTTTTTTGGTTTTGGGCCACACCCGGCGGTGCTCAGGGGTTACTCCTGGCTGTCTGCTCAGAAATCGCTCCTGGCAGGCACGGGGGACCATATGGGACACCGGGATTCGAACCAACCACCTTTGGTCCTGGATCGGCTGCTTGCAAGGCAAACGCCGCTGTGCTATCTCTCCGGGCCCATAATGATAATTTTTATTTTGACCAAAGTAGACTTGTCATCTTTTTTTATGAGGTCCAACACCATTCAGTTTTCAAGATTGACTCCTCATTCTATGCTGAGATCATTCTGGGGCACTGGGGATATACAGGTGCCAGGAGATTCAACTCTGTTCAGCTGGGTTCAAGGCAAGTACCCTACCTACTGTACAGTCAATGTCTCTGACCTTGGACCTGTCTTCTTAAATTGTGCATCACAATGCCACATAGAGTAACTGAACACAGGTCACAAGAATCTAGGTAGAGGTAGAAGTCTCTGAACATGCAATCTGCGAAAATTACTTTAAAACCAATTTTATAAGAAATATGAGGTCTTTGTCCCCAATTCAGTTGTGTACATTAGTTTTCCCATTTTTGTTGCCTTTGGGTTCTTTATTGATACCTTGTTTTGCATCTTTAAGTTCACTTGTGAGAGAAATAATTTTGTATTTATCTCTTTCCTTCTGACTAACTCCATTTAGCATGATATTATCTAGTTGCAACCATGTGGCTACAAATTGAATGATTCTGTTTTTTCTTAGAGCTGTGTAGTATCCCATTGAATATATACCACATTGTTTTGTTTCACTCATCTGTAGTTGGGTGTTTAGGTTGTTTCCATAATTTGGTTATTGTACTAAGTGTAGTATGTTGCATTTCTTAGAAAAAGTGGTTGAGTATAGAAATAAGTTAAGAATTCCCGACTAGGAAACCTTATTGATATGAAAAATTGAATTCTCTTAAAGGACTTTTTGAGAATTGGCGAGTAGCTTCACAACAATATTTACCCAGAGGTCACTTCCAGTGACACTTCAACACCAGGCCTCATAGGCATTTGGCTTAGAAAAAACATGCTGTTTGGATCCAAACATGCCAAGAAAATGCTCATAGGTCATGTTGTGCAAGGAATGGAACTTGTAGGGCTTGTATATGTAGGGCATGCACTCGACCTCTCTGAGCTATCTCTCTAGCCCCTTACTACTTTTGAAGAAATATAAATCTTACCTTGAGATCAGCCAAACCATCATTTAAATGTTTTAATCTATATGTTAGATTGTTGGCCCCTCTATAGCATCTACGTTATAACATTCCACTGACACTTATAAATTTTTCCTATGCGATTTTCCAAGGTGATGGACTAAATGATAAATTCATTGTTGTTCTCTTCTCAGAGTAAAGGTACTTTGAACTAGAACGATGCTAGAGGGAAGAACAGAAGAGAGAGTACGTGGAGCTGGAATGCATCATGCTGATATTAAATGAACTAGGTTTGGAGGACAAGACATATGTCTGGAAGTGCTAGCTGTAGAGAGGGAAAATTTTGAAGATAATTTTTGCATTTTTGTAAGGAAAAGGACATCAAGAGTTAACATTGAGATATATTAAGTTTTCTTTGGTCTCTACATTCAAACTCCCATGCTTGGGACTAAGATATCCCCATGATGATACCATTTTATCCCTCACATATCTTTCTCACATACATAGAAAATCCATAGAGCAACCCAAAATGGTGAAAAGTTTTCAAGTGCATCAGTCAACATTTCTAGTTTCTTGTCTTTTTTACATACCTGCTCTATCATCATCATCATCATCATCACCACCACCACCACCATCACTACTCAAACAAACTTCTATCCCACTTTTTAAAAAAATAGAATCCCTATGTATTACAAAGTTACTCATGATTGAGTTTCAGGTGTACAATGTTCTAATGCCAGTTCATTTCACCAATTTTCATTTTCATCCACCAATGTCACTATTTCCAACCAGGTTCATTGTAAAATATTGCTCTGAAATACTGCAATTCCCATACTCATTTCTATTCTTCTCTCAAAAGTCATCATGCATACTGAGATCCCTAGACACAGAGGCCTGATTGTATCACCCAGGACAGAGCAGAGGTCTTCCAAACACCACAAAAGCACTACCGGGAGAGTAAATGATCCTTAACAGAGTCTATAGTTGATCCCAGACAATACACTCCAAGGGCGGAGAAACCCCATATCTCTTAGGCCAAGTGAATTCCTTTTTCGAATGACCCCAATATTTACTGTGCCAGGGCAGATGGGAAAAAACAAAAAGCACAAAACATTGTTTATTTTTTTATATATTATTTTATTTTCATTTATTATTATTATTTTTATTTACCTATCTATTTTTGGTCAATTTCTCTGTTTGGGTGTGATTATTGAAGTTGTCCCCAGTTATACTTATTCTTTCTCTTCCTTTCTGTTCTTTCTTTATATGCTATGCCATGTTTCTTATATCAAGACCATGGCGTTTTTTAGTTTTGTTTTGTTTTGTTTTGTGTTTTTTTTGTATCTGTTTTTGTTTTTTTTGGGTTTGGTTTGGTTTTTTTTTTTTTTTTTGTGCTTATCGTTATTGTTGGAGTCCTCACTGGATATTTGACACTTCTATTTGTACTGGTGGAATGTTTCACCTTTTTCTCTCCTTCGTTTCTCGAACCGATGATGAGAGCCTCTAGAAGAATTCCGCTTATTTTCGGCGTATTAGACTTTTACCCCAGTTTATTACTTTTCTCTCCTTCAAACAAAACCACGTAACTTGAACTAGCTAGTCCTGCCCCCCCCCCCAGTTAGAGGGGGAAATAAGGGAGGCACCAGGACCAAACAGGTGCAAGACTACTAAGTAGTAGGCTAGATACAGAGGAGACCACATATTCTAGCAACCCTAGGGGTGAGGGAAGAGGATATGGGAGGTAGGACAAAAACGGAGGTGTAGGGAGGACAATTTGGTGATGGGAATCCCCCCTGATTTTATGTAAATATGTACCTAAAATATTATTGTCAACAATATGTAAGCCACTATGATCAAAATAAAATTATATTAAAAAAAAAGAAAAAAAAAGAATTATTGATGAAAAGGACCAAATAAGTCCTATTCTTTACTTACATGCCTTTTTTTCTTGCCCATCAGAAATACATATAATTTATGTTTTAGAGCAAAAAAAAAAAGTCATCATGCAGATTTCACTGAATTGTCCTCAAATGCTTATCCAGAGTTCCATGCATACTTGGCCAAAGTATCTGATTGCCTAACCTTCACAAAATTCTCAAAGTGGTACAGAGTGACTTCCTCTCTTCCTTCTTCCAAGGGGCTCAACTTCTTCACTCTTCAAGCATAACCACTGACCTAAACTGATCTGAAAGGATTCTGTGTATTCAAGGCTACCCCAAAAACCCACTTTTCCAGCCAAGAAGCACAAGCAAAGTAGGTAGTAGTACTGAAGGTAGAATTTCCCCAAGGTAGGCAGTTGCTCAACATTACTTCAGGTAAGTCTGCTTTGAAGAACTGGCATTTTCTTTGAATCTTACATGGTTGCATAAACTTTTCTGATGACTCCCAGCTATGACTCTACAAATATAGCTAGATATATTTAAAAGAACGCTAGAGTCATTCAGCATTTAGATGGAGAGTAGAGCCATTCACCATTTAAATGGAGAGAGTTCTTTACATTCTTTTACTAGACCTCTACTGCATTCCACTTATAGAGTTGATCTCATTTGTAGAAAACTATTTTTCATGAATATAGTAATTTCTGAGGCATGCATGTTGGTGATATGATGTAACTGAATTATGAAAATAATTTCTTCAAAGTTACTTCTTCCTAGCCAAGCAAAACTGAAGGGAGAGCTGGCAAAGGCAAACATTTACAAAGGCAATTCTTTCCCTGTGGTGTGAAAGAAAGGAGTAGACAAGGGGAGCTTTTGCTTTGTTCTGACTGTGGTGACAGAGTCATGTTATCTGCTCTGATCTCATGAGGCCATTGAAGAAAGGATGAATTTCTATACCTGGGCTCATCTGCAAAATGGTAGCCCTCTTCCTAGACATGATAGAAAATGAAAGTAAAGTAAGGAAGGGAAGTCATTTGCAGAAAGTCTGGCATTAGTAAGTGGCCCATAAATTTTATTTTTTATTTCTATGATTTAGTAATAAGTGATCAGGAAATATTACAGCCAGAACAAGAGAATCATAACTGGGATTTTGGTTATTAGTTATGTGCACTCTATTTATAGAAATAGTTCAAGAGCTGATCTCTTACTGAGAACATAAGGAAAATAACTTTCCTCACCCAAGTTCCATCACCCTTTGGGAGAGTTAATTGGAAACTCCTCAGGGATAAAAAGGAGGAAAATTTAGAACAAATCTCCTAGGATCTAGGCTCTCAGCCTCATGGTTCTGAAGTTTGAAAATTAAACCAGTGAAAATGAAAGCAACTTCCCAGTTGTGCTCCACCATCTGGTTCCTTCCTCCTTCCAATGGGCCTGGCCTCTCAACATGGCATGTTGGAACTATATTCCACATGAGCAAAGCAGAGGGCTACACTCCAACTACACTATATATGGTCTCAAGTTCCAGTGGTCAGGCAGCTTGCATTCTCCAGCTTAGTAACTGGCTTATTTGAGATGTCTTGTAGCAGAGATTTCTAAAGAAAATCGATGATGACAACAGAGACTGGTAGTGCATTAATGATGATGGTCACAGACAACTCCTCCCATATCAGTTATTGCTCAACCAGATGATATCCTCACAAAAATCCAAACCACTGAGGCTGCCTCAACATTGGCTGTGCTAGGACTCTGGTTTGTTCTTTTTCTCTCTGGTTATCTCCCTTTGATATGACGAAGGTTCAGAATGTGACCTTAGTATCATGGAGAAGCATCGCCAATACTGTTCTCTATATAGTGTCTATGCCCCAAAATCTCATTAAAACATTACTCTAAATAGAAGACAGACACAAGGAACCAAAATTCTTATGATTCTATTTTAATGAAAGAGCTAGCATGGATAAATCTGTAGAGATAGAATTATGGCTGCCAAGAGCTAGGATAAGGTGGTATAGAAAACTTGAAGGATGGGGCCGGAGAGATAGCATGGAGGTAAGGCATTTGCCTTTCATGCAGAAGGTTGGTGGTTTGAATCCCGGCATCCCATATGGTCCTCTATGCCTGCCAGGGGCGATTTCTGAGCATAGAGCCAGAAGTTACCCCTAAGCGCTGCCAGGAGTGACCCAAAAACCAAAATAAAAAAAAAAAGAAAAGAAAACTTGAAGGGCTAAAGTTAAGGGGTATCAGTTCATGAAGTTGAAGGAGTAATGAAATATTTATGATTATTATGGCAGCTATATGTGTTAATTATATAGAAAGTGATTTCATCTTAATAAGTTTGTTACAAACAAAACTAAAAACTCCAAGTCTTAAATGGAAACTATAATGCACACATACATGAAGAATGTCTGATCTATGTATCTTTTCTAAGGTAGAACAATTTTTCAAATTCTAGGTGTGACTATGTATTTATTACAATAGTTTTAAAATATGAAATCAGGGGTTTGGAAGTAGAGAAAGGGAGTTGAAATACACATGTATTTAGGAAATAACTTACTAATCTTCAAAGTATATTGATAAATGTTGTAAATTATCAGACCCATTAAGCACATAATTAACAAGAGAAATATAAACACTTTTACTAATTTAAAAAATAAAGCAAAGGTTTATTACCTATAGAATATGCCTCTATAAATTGATCTGTAATATATACACTATTCTTAATCTTAAGATATATTTATTCTTAATTTTCCACATTCTTTATTGGTTGTAAACTTATTCAATACAAGTTTTCAGCTTCCTGACATATAATATTTCTTATAAAGGGCCATTGAGATCGTCCTGGGGTTAAGGCAGTTGCCTTGCATGCATCTGACCTAGTTTGAATCCCTGGCACTATATACGGTGTCATATAAATATTTCATATATATTCATATGGAATATATATATGAAATTACTGTGACGAGTAATTCCTGAGCACAAAGCTGGATTAATCCCTGTTGTGTCCATGAGTCCTACCCCCCTTTTAAAATAAGCAAACTATCATAGGGACTAAACGAAATATACTTCTGAAAAAATACTTTGTGCAAAGAATAATACAATTCTCTATGAAAAACTTTTTTTTCTGAGGTATCAGTTTACAATAAGAAATATTTTTATTCATTTAAAATATTCAAACAGTCCTAAACCTTCGCTAGAGAAACATAGCTAATATGGATTTATTTTTGTTTCCAAGAACAACAAAACAGTGACAATCACCAAAAAAAAAACTCTTTGAAAAATGTTGACAGGCCTTAATATTTATGTGTTTAATAAACCACAAACCATTTTTATAAATAGGCTAATCTCCTCACAGCCAATCCGTCTTTAAAAAATTACCCATACTCGCTTACCACTGCCTTCTGGAACCTCTGAATGTACTTTTTCTCTAGTGTAACACTGAAAAAATACTCTGAAGTCTCTTAACGGCCCACATATATGTGTCTTGTTTGTTTTCTTCAGTGCCTAGGACTGAAGTCCAGAGCTTCGCAAATGCAACACAGGTTCTCATTGCTCACCAAACTCCAGCCTGCTGTCACTATCCCCATCCTTTAAAAATTAAAAAATATTTTTTTATTATTTTAGAAGGCTCATTTGAGTTCACTGCTGAGCAAGAGCCCACTATGTTCAACATTTCTTCTATCCTGAAAACTAAATATCCTTTTGGGGTTGTGTTCCCCAGTTCCTGACTTTTCCTCTAACTGCTATTTTCTTACAGCCTCATCCTTTTACGCACAGCCATTAAATACTAACATCCGTAGACACACATTTTCCCCCTTTTAATGTTGTGCTTTCTTTCTAGAAAATCTGATATATGAGTGGGCAGTAGCCATAGTTAGGATGGTGACTCCCGTGTTTAAATCTAATGCACATTTCTAAATCCAACAGAAGTCTTGAAGTCATCCTTCCCATATCACATTTTAGTGGTATCTTTCTCCAAAATCTTTTGACATCATCCTTGATCCCTCCTGACTCATGCTGTATATTGAAGTTAAAGGGTTATACAATACACGCCTGATTTTGCCAATCCTGCCAATCTTCCAGCAACTCCCTCATTAGGATATTTCCTTTACAGTGATAGTTTCCTCTACCTCTTAGAACCAAGGACCAGTTATTAGTTAGAGGTAGTTAGAGGTTGCTCTGACCTCAGCTCAAAAGTTCATTTCACTAGAATTTCTTTCATCACTCTACTACTAAGTCTCCTCTGTTACATAAACTTGGAGCACTGTAGTTTTCTATATTCTACAGGTAAAATTACACTATAATTTTAAGATTGTATTTTTCTCATTAGGCATAAGCTCTATATGTTGCATATTATCATATGCATAACCCAAAGAAGGTACTTATAAGTATTTGTAAGTACAATGACAACAAAAAGAATAAAAGGGGGGCAGGGTGATGGAACAGACGTAGGGCATTTGCCTTGCATGCGGCTGACCCAGGATGGGACTAGTGGTTCGATCTCCCGGGGTCTCATATGGTTCCCCCCCACCCCCAGCCAGGAGTGATTCTGAGCACAGAGCCAGGAGTAATCTCTGAGTGTCACTGGGTGTGGCCCAAAATACAAAAAAAGAATAAATGGCCTATTGGAGAATTGTCTTATATACATTCAGTCCTGATGATAGTGCTTTGAGGGAACCTAATGACATACCATACATACACATATATGGAAAATACATTTTATGTATATAATGCTGTAGCGGCTAAAGAAAATAAATGAAGTGGCTATAATGCCCATTTTTATTCTCACTTAGATACATCAGTGTTTTTATATGATTCAAAGTGAGATTCAGAGTTCTTAGAAGTGGAATGGTCATCATGAGAAACAGGAAGCCTTTGATCAATTCTTGAAGACAAGCACATTGCCATCTCCAAATGAGGGTTTTCCATGGGGATCTGTTGCTCTGGACTTCCAGGAAACAGGATGATGTTTTGCATGGCAAGATAAAGGCGTGTAGGGTTTTCTTTCAGGAAGAGTGATGGATACAAAAAAAGAACCATAAGAGGAGAGGAAACCATTTGGCACCAGGGAGGGCTAGTTTCTGGCACCTCTTCTCAGATTAAGCAAAGTCTCCTGAACTCAGAATGTTCAACTGTGTCTTGTGAATATGAAAGAGACAGAATTTTTCACTGAGTTTCTATCTAGTGTCAGGGCAGATACAATACATCACAAAATGTAGAGGACTCCCACACCCTGCACTCCTTATCAAGTAGCTCCTCAAATTCTCTCTACTGCAAACAGTATGGATATATGTATAAAAGTATATGAGTATATATATAAAATAATAAAGTATATAATGTTTGTATATAATATATATATATATATATTTTCAAGAATGAATTTTTTTTTTAATTACCAGTGATATCAAGGATCAACCCCAAGTCTTTCACATGCCAAAGTTTGTGTTTCAGCATGTGACCAATGGATTGATCTATCAAATGCAATAGATTTCATTTTTGGAGTGGATTGCTCTTAAGATCTTGGGAGAGAGGGTAGTTTTCTAGCTTTACTATTTGTACAAAAGGCTTTTTATAAATACACAGATATTTGTTGACTATCTTCACTATGTCAGAATGTCAGAGTGTTAAATGATGGGAGAACGAGCACTTACCAAGACTTATTTGCCATCCTCCTCTAAATAGTTTGGTGTCTAGTAAAAGTGAGAAACAATGGGACCAACAAATTATGTAAGTGCGATATCCTAGGACATTAGGAAAAATTGGGGTTGAGAAGCAGTGCCAAAAAAAGTTTTTTCAAAAGAGGTAAGAGAAATAACGTACTGATGGAATTGCAAAGGCCAAGAAAGAATTATGCCAGTTAGTCAAGGGAAGTAAAGGAAAGTTTTTTCAAGAGAAGAAAATAGTATAAGAAAAAAGAAAAAAATACTTTGAGAATACTTTGGACATTTTGAGACTGGTTAAAATAAAATAGCATTCTTGGATTTACTACATATAACCATTTCTTTTTTATTTTTATTCTTCCACCTATATCTTGATTCAAAGAAAAAAAATATCAAAGGGGAGGATACCTGGGTGTTATCTAGCCCCTAGATATTAGGGTTAGTGGCAAAAGTTGCACAATGAGGAGAGAACTGGTACTACACCCTGGAAGAAGAAATGTGGTAGTGTCACAGAAGTAAGGGGCGTATGGTTCTTTACAATGAAGACATTTTACTATGGTTTACTATTTGAAACCATTTCAAATGGTTCATATGAAGAAATTTGACTAGAGATTCGAACAAAGTACAAGACAGAACTGTGAATTCTGAGAGAAATCATAAGTTTTTGTCTACCAAGTAGACAGTTGTGTTATATATTAAAGTCATCTTACTTGAGCTGCATGGCTGAGATAGATACACCATGAGTAAGTCTTTGGCAACAAATGGTTTTGAAAGCCATGGAAGTAGATCAGCTGTTAGGAAAAATGTTACCAGCTAAAGAAGGAAGAGAATTGTTTCAGACCAAAAACAGGGATACACAAACAGTGGATAGGAGGCCAGCAGAAAATGAAGTATATGTAGGAAAGTAAAAAAGGGGCAACTGAAATCACTGTGTGAAAGAGGAAGCTAGTTTTCCAAAAAAAGAGAGCCTGCTCTGTACCCTGCTATCAAAGGTCAAGCAGACAGACAGAATGTAAACTATGATTCTAGCAGTGTGGAGGTCACTGGTTATCTTAAAAGATGTTCCATGAGTAGTGATGTAAAAAGATGTAAGACATTTTAAGAGGAGTGCGTGTGTGTGGAGATAGATTCTAAAGTCAATGGTTTTAGAAGTTGAGTTAGATGAAGAATATCACAAATGAAGAAATTTGTTTACCCAAAGATTCTTAACCCTTTTTCCAGCCCTGGTCCCCCTTCAAACCATGTTTTTAAATATCTGTGACTCCTTGTCAAAGTGATTAGCCCCTATCATGCCCTCTAGCTTACCATTTACATGATTTTCACCTGTGGCCTACATGAACTATCTTGGGGCCCCAGGTTGAGAAATGCCACACAGGGGCTGACCCACCAAATTAGTTACCCTTTCCCCACAAGAGTGCTGAGCAAAAACAAAACCTCCAGAACACTGAGCCAGGGGAATCCCACGATGCTGATTCACTTTCATAGAGATAGATTACCCAAGATCAAATTCACCTTCATGTTCCATGAGCATGAGTATTCTCCATGAAAAATTTTAAGCAGAAGTGACAGGGCCAAGTGAGGACATGCCAACATGCTTTAAGACTTTGGGAAAGACTTGCAAAGCCGGGTCACTGACTGCAGCTTTGGCCTTTGCAACGGAATTGTCTGAAGCACAACTCAAAGACCTCCTATCAAACATCAGAGCGGAGTCAGAATTTCCATTGTGATGATTATGTGGTTATAGATGCAGCTTTGGTCTGAGAGACATTAGCATGAAAAATATTCATTAATCACCTACTTCTGACTCGGCCTAAATATAGATGGGCTGAGCATGCCTTGATTTATAGGGTGCTAAGTGATCCACCCACTTAGGAAAAATATCCCTTTCCACGGTCTTCATGAAAACTGCCATCTGATGGATTCCCTGGAGATAAAGATCCTAACTCTAGAAGACCTTTCTAGAAATTTCCACGAATCTATCAATAAGGAAAACACTATCAAAGGAGCCGTTAACATTTTATTGTAACTTATTTCATAGACTGATTTGGGAAAAACTAAGGATTTCAATCAATAGGCAAGAAAGTGGTGTCATACTCAAGATACTGACCTCCAGATAGATCTGACCTCCAGATGGTGTAAAAAAAGCAGCCTTGGGCAGGTAGTTCCAAAGATGAAAACAGTTGGGAAAATTCACTGTGCCATGACAAGAACACAGTTACCATTGAACAACTTGGTCATTGATGTCTTTGGTCACTGACGTATTCAGTGTCCTGATTCTCTGCATCACACTACTCTTCCCCCCCAAAAAAGGTCTAAAGGGATGATTTTATTTATTTATTTATTATTTTTTATTTATTTTTGGTTTTTGGGACACACCCGGCGTTGCTCAGGGGTTACACCTGGCTGTCTGCTCAGAAATAGCTCCTGGCAGGCACGGGGGACCATATGGGACACCAGGATTCGAACCAACCACCTTTGGTCCTGGATCGGCTGCTTGCAAGGCAAACGCCGCTGTGCTATCTCTCCGGGCCCGGATGATTTTATTTTTATATTGAAGTGAACTTGGGCCACCCATCAGTGCTCAGGACTTCCTCCTGGCTCTGTGTACCAGGTTTATTCCTGGTGATACTCAGAGAACTAATGCAGTGCCAAGGACTGAACCAGGGTTACTGTGTGCAAAGCAAGTTCTATAAGACCTGCAATATCTCTCTGCCCCTAGGGGTGGTGACTTTGTAACTTATTTTTTATTTTTATACAATTTTATTTGATGAAGATTTATACTTCTATTAAACTTCTATTAAACACATCACACACACTTACTTATTTTATTTTATAAAAGTCACAAGCACTGCTTAACAGTCATATAAAAATTCACTAAGTAGATTTACCCTAGTTCACTGAGCAATTCTGAAGTTAACAGTAAAGTTCTTTCTACCTTGTTCCTAGAGTGAATCAGGTTTTAAGTAACATTCATGCCTATAAAAACTTACTACGAGTTTAATTTTATTTTTTAGGATAATGTGAGAAGCAGAATTATGGGTAAAGTAGGAAAATCTCTTTTAGAGTTCTTAATTCATGGTGGACAAAAAAACAGTTTTGGTATAGCCTGGGCTGTAGTAAAACGAAAAAGATGGATGGGATATTTTTCTTTTTAAGTAAAATGATGCTTTTCTGTACCACTTAGCAAGAGTGACTGACTACAGGAGTTAATTTATATTGTCTGTAATATAAGGGGTATGTATGGTCATTGCATTTAAACTGATTAAACTCTAGAGTGGAAAACAGAGATCATTTATGAACTGTAAGCACGGTTTACTCAGAATGGAGGTAATTGCAAACAAATGAAAGGTGATAGAAATTAATCTGAGATTATACAATGTAAGACTAGGATTGAGGACCATCCCTAAAATCCTTTTTTTTTTCCTTAAAGTTCCATTATATGTTTCAAATTTTGGGGGAAACTTTATATGTTTCAAAAGTTCAGTACTGAAATAAAATGTGCCTCCCCTTTGTCCCCAAAAGGAGAGAGAAAGTGTTTTCTTTGTCTTTCTTAAATTATAAATGTATTATTATATATTTCGCAAGTGCAACATAAACTCAAAATGTTCCTCTGCTTTGTCTTGATTTGCTCCCTATCCCTAGGATTCACATTTATTATAAATTTATGCACATTTACTCACATTTATGTACATCACACTATTATCAATTCAATATAAATACTACCATCTTACTTGGGTGTGGGTGTGGGAGCAAATAGGCAAATTTATATCACTCATATTTATGAATTACACATTTATGTAAAAGACACAAAGTTTAAAGATGTGTCATCCTGTGGATCAATAATATCAAGTAGTGATTTGAACATGTGTTAATTATACAAGTCATTAAATAATAAATAGAACATTCATAATTTTTTGGCAATAAAATCAAAACTGGGGCTTCACACATGTGAAACATATGTTCTACTACTGAGGTATACCCCTGGTGGCTTTGAGTATTAAAAATGCTTGAATTATTTATTTGTAGGACTGGAGTTAAAATCTCACACATATAGGGAAAATGCTTCACCAGTGAGCCACATCCTTGACCATATGGAAAACCTTTAGAGAAAACGAGTGTGTGAAAGTTTAAGATGTTGTCTAGGCTGTGCATACCCTAATAGTAGTAGTAATTATACAAAAATTATACTCAGAATCATCAATCTACATGTTACACAGATCAGGGAAGTGGTTTATCTATAGGAATGATGAAATATACCTTACCTCAAGTCAAAATGGCTATACTGTGGTGGTTTTTATTAAAAGTGAGTATATAGTACATGTATACAATGGAATGCTACATAGCTGTGAGGGATGATGGAATTGTGCAATTTTCCAGAACATGGATAGAACTGGAAGATATTATTTTAAATAAAGTAATCAAAAGAAGAAAGATGAATACAGCATGATATCACATATATGTGGATTTAGAATCACCCCATGAAGAAATGCAATGGTCTAAATGGGAGTTATCAAAACAGCCTTGATCCCAGAGTATAGCAAAGAGAAGGAAAGAAGGAGGCGAGACACAAATATGAATGGATGAGGGCCAAGAGCCAAATGGTCTCAGATCTATTGGTGGAGATTTAAAAAAAAAGGAACAGAACTAAATATCCAAGCCAAAGTCAACAACAAAGGAATCAATGGAGGGCATTGGTGGTGGGAATGCTGCGCTGGTGAAGGAGGGTGTTCTTTTTTATATATATTACTAAAACCCAACTACAAACATGCTTGTAATCATGGTCCTTATATAAAGATATATATATATATATATATATATATATATGACCTAAACTCTAACCATCAAAACTTAACATGAGCCTGTTATCCTGGCAGTCTGTGGGCCTAAGGGTGGTGGTATGGGATATACTCTGGGAACGTGGTGAACGGAGGTCGACATTAGTCCGTGGCTTGGCCCTATGTCATTGTATGTCTAAAACCCAACTATGAAGGTCCCTGTAAATCACAATAATTTCAATTAAAAAAACTATATGATGGACTCTCTCATGTGTATACATCCTGAAGATCAAGGACATAAGCAAGTGGAAGAGCTAGCACTACTGATCTTAGAAATCAGTACAGAAGTCCACTTTTTTCCAACAATCCAAGTGGCTACAAGTAGAGCAGTGATTAAGAGGCAAAAGTCTATTAGCAGAAAGCAACTTGCTTCTCCATTGCTCAACCAGACCAGCTGCAAATCTTCCACAGTTTCTCTGACCTCTGGGCCCATATTCCCATTTCAGCCTTTACTGGTTAGTCCCATTAACTGTAATTTTCTACCCTGAGAAGTGTTTACATCCAAATAAACCATGAAGAAATAAAGAAGATGGAAAGGCCTAAGGAAATAAAGAAAAAGAAGAGCAAGTTATTTTGGATTTTGGTATCTAATCTTGGCTGCCGTTATCACTGGCAGAACACAAAGCTGGCAACTACCGCTCATGAGTTTGCCACTGTCTTCAGATTTAATGCAATATTTGGCTCCGACGTTAAAAAAAACCCCCTATTCCAGCTAAAATATTTACACAGCCCTATGTGTCTCACTTAATGCCTGTTAAGCAATCGTTTTTTAAAACTCAGCAGACACTTGTAAATCTGTCGGGGGAATTGCGGTCTATAAACAAGGCTTCATATAAAGAGGGCTGTATTGTCAATTTGCTGGGAGTCGAGATTTCTTGGGATGTTTGAAAATAAAGTTGAAAATCAGAATAGTTTAGAGCGAGTAACGAAGTGGCCAACCGTCTCTCTGGCAGGGCTGCTGTCAGTGGTATTAACGGGAAGTCTCCAGACACTGACCTCAGCTATTTAAAGCTCTCTTCTCCTGTAAACCTGTCATTGATCCTACCTCTCTGATAAATTATGGCACAGCAAAAGTTACTGGTCCAGGAGCCCTGGGTAGACTGCCTCTCGAGGCCTATTAGAGAAGGTGAATGGGCGAGATCTGTAACAAGGGGCTACATGATACAGAGAGTGAAATAAAAGTGTAGGTGTAAAAGTGTAAGTGTAAGGAAAGTTTGAGAAGGGTCTCTTAGGGGCAAGGGACATTCTGGACATGGCTGATGGGAGAAGAACAAGGGAGCTGAAATGGTAACAGATCACTACTATTCTGCATGAGAAGCTGTAACATTCAGATTTTGACAAGTCTATCAAATTCCAGAATGTTTGGCTCCCAAGTTAATATTAAACCAAAGCTAGATAGGTCCCTTTAAACCAGGTACTGATGGTTTGCCAGTCCTAGAAACTTCTGTCTTCAAGTGAGTCAGGTTCTTGCAGTGGGACTTGTAGCAAATTATCATATTACTTAATTACTTCTGTTAAAAACCTCTTTTTTGGGGGGTCACACCCAGTGGCACTCAGGGGTTACTCCTGGCTCTGTGCCAGAAATTGTCCCTGGCAGGCTCGAGGGACCATGTGGGATTCTAGGATTTGAACCACCATCCATCCTGGATCGGTGCCTGCATGAAAGGCAAAAGCCCTACTGCTGTGCTATCTCTCCAGCCCCCTGTTAAATAACTTCTTTTTCATTTCTATTACAATTAATCAATCGAACATTTTACTGATTATGAGTCACAATTAATTTCAAAATAACCTTAAAAGAAAATGAATCCATTCTAGGAAAACATTTAAAAAATCTTACTCCAGCTTAAAACACTGGGGTGGGGAAGGATTTTAGATTAAAAAACAAAATTAGACATTTGTAACTTCAAGTATAGTAGCTCAAAAAAAAAAAAGGACAAATATTTTTTCAATCTTCTTTAGGTAGTACCACGAAGAAAGGGTTTTTGTGTGTTTTGCAAATGCTTTTATAAACCTCCAGAACAGCTAGGAGGCGAGATTTCCTCATGGTAAATCTCTCTAGAGACAGACAGATAAAATCTGTTGAATCTGGGACAGTCAGGTTTCTTTTTCTAGCAGAAGTGATACCAAACAAATTAGTGGAAAAATATTTTGCCCTTTGAAAATGAAGGTAACACTTGCTCACAACGTGTGTTTATAACTGACTTGATAGTTGAGTGAGCTTATTTATAATTAGTAGCTAATACAGTGGTTTGAATAAATATTTGCTCAGTAAATGAAACAATTGAAAAGATCAAGCAGGGCTGGCACAGTGGCGCTAGAGGTAAGGTGTCTGCCTTGCCAGCGTTAGCCTAGGACGGACCTTGGTTCAATCCCCCATGTCCCATATGGTCCCCCAAGACAGGAGTGATTTCTGTGCGCATAGCCAGGAGTAACCCCTGAGCGTTACCGGATGTGGCACAAAAACAAAAACAAAGAAAAAAAAAAGAAAGAAAAGAAAAGATCAAGCAAGTCCCTCTGAGTATTTTGGAGTTTTTTTGTTTTGTTTTGCTTTGTTCTGTTTTTAAATACCTGGAGATTATATGGTGGTATTAAAAGCCATCAACATAGTAAAAAACAAAACCAAAGCCAACAAACAAAAAACAAACCCACAAACCAGTTAAATATCACTGAATGAGTTTTACTCTATTAGCCATTATAGATTTTTCCTTATCTTGCCTCTTTTTGTAAGCTATAGAAGAATAAAGTACTTGGTCATACTGTCATTTAGCTCTGCGTTGGCAATTTTTGAATACTATTCCGAGTTCTAAACCTGTAGAATCAAAAACAAATGGTCCCTAATGGAACCGGAGCCTAACTTTCCTTTGCATATCTTAATTTCATAAAAAAAAATCCTGTGACTTTAGTCCCACAATTATTCCCATTTTTAGATAAGAATGAATTAAGTCAAACAGATATTAAGTGGCTGAGACAGATTCTGAACTCAGGGATGTCAGATCCACTAGTTTTGTACCATCCTGTGTCTTGCCAAAACCACTGATAGGACATTCTAGAAACATTGTAGAGCACCAAGGACGGACAGTGCCTCGTATAAGGTAATGAGCAGGAAAATATCAACTGAACATCACCAAGGGGTATGACTAAGTTCCCTTAATTTTAAATGGGAAAATAGAAGGCTAGGGGAGGTTAGGTTACTGAGTGACATGGCAGAGACTAAATTAGAGTTGCTAATTCCCAGATAGGTCATTGATTGTTCCCTGGGTGCCATACTAATGGTAAAAATAGAAGGAAGAAGTCTGGGAAAGATGAGGGGTTTTGGAAAACTTCAGTTTGTTGGGGTTAAAGGGGGTTCCTTTTAACTTCAGTAATTGGGCTGCTTAAAATGAAAATAATCTATTTGTTGATTGTGAATCTTCTACAGGGTCAAAGATACGTAATTCACTTGGGTAGAGTATTTTTACAAAATCACCCACAAATCTTTTTAATTTCCTTCCTTCCCTTCTTCGTTCCCTTCCTCCTTCCTTCCTTCCTCCTCCCTCTCCTCTCTTCCTTCCTCCTTCACCTTCTTTCATCCTTCCTTCCTTCTTTCCTTTCTTCCTTCTTTTTTCCTTCCTTCTTTCATTCCTACCTTTTATCCTTCCTTCTCTCTTCCTTCATTTCTCTTTTATTCCTTCCTATTTTATTCCTTCCTTCCTTCCTTCCTTCCTTCCTTCCTTCCTTCCTTCCTTCCTTCCTTCCTTCCTTCCTTCCTTCTTCCTTCCTTCCTTCCTTCCTCTTCCTTTTCCTTCTTCCCCTTCCTTCCTTCCTTCCTTCCTTCCTTTCCTTCCTTCCTTCCTTCCTTTCCTTCCTTCCTTCCTTTCCTCCCTCTCCTTCTTCCCTCCCTCCCACCCTCCTTCCTTCTCCTCTTTTCCCTCCCTCCGTCCCTCTGTCCCTCCTTCTCTTCCCCCCCCTCTCTTCCCTCTTATCCTTTCCTCACTCCTCACTCCTCTCCTCTCCCCTCCCCTCAGGAGTAACTCAGGAGTTACTTCAGGCTCAGAAATCACTCCTGGGAGACACAGGGGACCATATGGAATGCCAGGTCAGCTATGTGCAAGACAAAAGCCCTACACACTGTGCTATCACTCTGGCCCCACCACAAATCTATTTCTGTGGAAGAAATATTTTGAACCTACAGAAGCTCATGGTAGCACAGTTTAAGCGTGGGCTTGGTAATTACAAAGGCCCAAATCCCAGGCCTTGCTGGGTTATTCTGGCCATGTTGCTTTTGATTTTTGGGTAATAAAGGTGAGGTAAAGACAACAGTTCAACTAATAGAAATGCAATATAATTTTTTAACAAAGGAAAAAAATAAAATGTTAAAACTCTCTACCAGTGGTTTTTAACTGCTGGTTTACTGGTGTAAAAAGGTTGAAAAAGACTGATCTACATTTTCTTTACAGCTTTTCTGTGTCCAAAATTATTCCAAACTAAGAATTAATAACTAATTTTTAAAAAGAAAAAATAGAGGGCTTTTAGGGGGACTTTGGTTGTTGTTGTTTTATTTTCTACATCCTATGGTATTTTATGTTTACTCCTGGCTCTATTACTAAGGATCACTGACTATATGTGGTGCTGAGGGCAAAAATAGGTTGTCCACATTACCAAGTGATCTACATGTTGTATTATCTCTCTAAACTCAGAAAAAAGTTTTAAAAAATTGAGATGAAATATAAATGTGTCGAGTCTATAGTTATATATGCCAGAACTACTCCACAAAAAAAAATTAGGGGAGGGATACTAAGGCGTGGAAAAATGTAGTATATCTACATGAAACTTTATTCCACAAATCATTCATTAAGAAAAGGCTCTCCACCTCTGTATTAAAATAGAGGCAAATTAAAATGAAAAGATAGGCATGTTATATATATTTTTTCTTTTTTTCTTTTTTTGTTTTTGGGCCACACCCATTTGACGCTCAGGGGTTACTCCTGGCTATGTGCTCAGAAATCGCCTCTGGCTTGGGGGGACCATATGGGATGCCGGGGGATCGAACCAAGGTCCATCCTACGCTAGCGCTTGCAAGGCAGACACCTTACCTCTAGCGCCACCTTCCCGGCCCCACATGTTACATTTTTTAAGGGTCAAGGGATGCAAGTACCATTTTCATGTTATTTACACAACCACATGAGAAAAGGTCTTGCTCAACTCTCTAAAGATGACATCTAGATGGTATCAAGACTAGAATTCTTGAGGCACAGATTTACTCAAATGCAGACTCTGGAGAAACATTTAGCAAGCAACTGCCTGAGATCCAAACCTGATATAATTTTAAGATTTACTTTTCTATCCTGTCAATGATCAGACTTCTAGAGAGGTTAAATTATTTTTCTTTTTGATTTTTGGGCCTCATCTGTGTGCTCAGTATTTATTTGTGGCTGTGTGCTGAGGGATCACTCCTAAAAGTTTTGGGGAGAACCATATGCAGTGCCAGGAACTGAACATAAGACAGCTGCATGTAAGTCAAACATCTTTACCCACTGTACTACTTCTCTGGCTCCCTTTCCTTTTCTAATTACCTGCAGGAAGGATTGGATAATCTTCCTCGCTGCATATGGAATACTGTGGAATGCATTTAAATTGCATAATTATAACCTACTATCGGAACAGACTTAAAATTCATCTAGCCCAACCATCATTTCTCCCCTTCCCTTTTATGTTTTTTTTTAATTTACCTTATTTAAATACTATGGTTTTTACTAGGCATTCATAATACAATTTTTTAGTTATAAAAATTATTCATGTTTGAGTTTCACCCAGACAATGTACAAAACCCTTCACCAGAGCACATTTCTTGTCACCAAAGTCCTCAGTTCTCTCTGCCTCCAACCCTTCTCTTCCCTACTTGCCTCTGTGGCAAACATTTTTTCTTCTTCCTCTCTTTGTTTTTCTTACTTTTTTTTTCCTTTTAGACACTGGCAACCACCTTTTCTAATAGTAATAATTTATACCTATCACCCTTAAAGGAGTCTCCCAAGTAGATAAAAGTGAGGAACCTATTATTTTCCAATGTTGTAAGCATGGCCATATACAGTTTTATAATATGTCTCCCTAAATCTTCTACTTCTCTTCATTTGACATCTTTGACCATAAAGACATAATCTAATCTATCTCATAATCTCTATATAATTAGCAAGGTCAGTGAATATTTTAAGTTGTATCATTTCTACTATTTACTCAATTACTTAATATTGAACAAAAATGGTATGCTGGATCTTGACACACACACAGTTGATAAAAATGCAGGTCATATTTGAAGCCTTCATGAAGTGGTGGTAGCTGGCAAAATATCATAAATTAATTGAAAATATCAGCAACATAAAAGTATAAAAGAGTAGCTTTTTAAAGTAATGCAGGTGAGCAGAGAAAGATCAAGAATTTTAGACACTATTTTCTTCCAGGTCAAGGGACTAGCTGCTACAAAGGACCAATAGTAGACAAGCTGTTGTGATTGAAATAAGTAAAGACTATAAGACTGAATATACTGGGAAAGCAGGAAACAGGTTGGAGGACAAGTAGTTAAGTCATGTAGAAAGTTGGAGTGCATAACCACCAACTTGAAGCTGGATTTTTTTCTGAGTAAATATGAAAAAATAAAGCAGTGTGACCTATTTGTATTAGAGAGGGCAAGAGTGGAAGCAGTTAAGAACCTACTGTGTGAGAAAGTGGTAGTTTGGAATAATAGGAATAATAATGTTCTGTGAATATGGAGAACCATTGTTTTATAGATAGAGTTGGCTAGGTCTTGGTGAAGGACTGGATTTTGGAGGTGAGATAACAAAGGGAATCACAGACCAGAGATAACAAAGGAAATCAAAGACCAGAATTCTACAGACTGCTCCTACTCTGCAAAGGGATTTTTGTCACAGGATTCTGTTAATCTTTTCAATCAGGCAGTGTGGCCTTCCTTTCTATAGAAGGAAACTAGTATGTGCAAGTATTCATCCATGGGATGACGAAGTTTGGAACAAGGATTTGAATTCAGGGCTTGTGATTCAAGTATTTTATATTTCTTGTCAAGGAAAGAAAACCAACAAAATGTTGATTTATAAATAAAGAGGTAGAAATAGAAAACAAAATGAAAGGCGGAAACCAGCGACACATAACTCATCCTTCCCACCTAAAGACACCACAATCGTGGCTTCAAAGGGAAACCAAACTTCTTCCATTAATTAAAAGGATGAATCAGGTTTCAGTTTCGGTATTTCCCCTCCTTTCCCTGCAACAAGTCTTTGAAGGCGTTCCATTTGGAAACCTGTGACCTTTCCCCACCACGCTACACTTAATTGAATGCTCTGCATCAAAAAGTCACGGAGCTGATCAACTTTTTTACATCCATGGCCACTCTGACATACTGATCCCCGTTCCTCAGCTCTGTTTTGTTGAGATCATTTTATAAACATAAATCATATCAGAGTTTAAAAATTATTTCTAAAGCTTTGCTTACATAGCTAAATATTTTTTTTAACACCATAGCAACACAGTTAGAACTCTGGCCAATGTATCTGATAGCGTACCAGAGTTCTGAGTTAGCAAACTCCGGCTAAAGGAGGAAAGGGATCATAAATTAGATATGGTCAATACGTTTCAGGTCATGTCTTTCGTAGCTTCCTAAAAGGTAATAAATTAGCCATACCTGTCTTAATGGATCAATACTGTCACTCTACCACCACATTGTAGAACATACCAATAAGAACTGAATAAATGTCAAATTACAGGGATTCTAATGAATTTCATGAAAACCTCCTGCACCTTTCCATATACTTTCAAATGCATCTGTTCAGAGGGTCATTGAAATATTTCTCCTAGTTGGGCAGGGATGAGAAAGGAAATCAGTTCCTGTTTCAACTAGACTCATCAAGGGTAAATAATCTATAATCTATTGGAGTCACATTGTTTATCATATAGATTATAAGAAGCAGAGCTCAATTTTAAACGTGTATCTTCTAGGTCCTTGGCCAATACCACTTTCAATACACCAGACTCTGCTGCTGAGATTTAAAACCACTGCTCAAATATACTTTTGGTTATTACTTCTATGTAGATTTTGAATATTCACTAAAATTAAACACAGATATAGTTAAAAGAATAAGGGAATTCTGAGCTTTCTAAGAACTGTATTTCCAAATCACCAGTCCACAAATGTCACCCAAGTCTTCCTCCCCTTGGGTAAATATGTATACCAAATTCCCCTGTGTATTGTCATACTAATTTTATGTTTCTCACTAAACTTGAACAGTAATTTTTAATATTTCTCCATAGGAACTATAAATAAAGTCACTTTCCTCTTCCAGCAATCTCTACCACACACAAGCCTGCTGGTAACCCTTTCTCTCATTATCCCTAGATAGGTCTGCAGTGAATTGGATAGATGGTATACAATGCTAATGTGACTTAGCTGTATCAACTATCCATTCTAAATATGCACATTCACTTTTCCCTGTCCACCTCTTCAATCTCCTTCACCCAAAAGTTGAAGGTCACCTCTTCTAAAAAGCTGTTTTTCAATCTATAATCACTAAATATTCTCCAAACAGGCTGTTCATTATGTAAATCCCTTACACAAACATTCAAAGATCATCTCAATGAAGATCTGACCTACTCTCATGTGGAATGCTTGTCCTCAAGACCTGACTATTGTCCTGGGTCATTCTGAAGTAGCCCTTCACTTTCCTTTGTCACTGGATATTCTACTATCATCTTTGTATTTCAGTTTCATGATAAAGTATATTTTCTCACAATAGCATAGATGAAAAATAGAGAAAATATATGTTGGAAAGTTCTTATGCTGCTCTCATATTTGTTAATTTGGTGAATATAAGATACTGAATTGAGAATTCTTCTCTTGTACAACTTGTGTATTTCTAGCTTCTGAACTTGCTGTTGGAAAGTCCTAAATCTTTTTAATCCTGAGAGTCTCTCAGTTTTGTTCTATGCCCCACATGTTTCCCTGATTCCAGTTATGTGTAATATCTTTTCTATTACACTGTATTGTAATGTAATTAAGATTTCAGCTCATCATTTTGAAAGATGTCCTTGTATGATGCCATTAATTTAAGGAGAAATATGGATATTCATTTATATATGAGAACTGATACTATGTATGATTTAAAAATTATTTTATCCTCATCATTCTTTACTTCTGGTTAGAATTAAGATTTTTATTTGCCTAAATATCACTTTGCATCTTCTTTATGAGTTCCTAAGCTTTTATGGTTATGGTTTTTCACTTATCCTGGGATCTTGAGTTTAAGCTTTTCAAAGAACTCTTTAATATTATTTCAGTAATTTCCAAGAGGAACTGAAATTGTTGAGTATCCAATCCCTTAGGTGAGTATTCAAACAATATAACATCTGTTCTCAGAAGTTCTCCAGACGTTTTCTAGTCTATTTTGCCTTTTAACTAGAACCATACTGTTCTTGGACTATGCCCAAACAAGTAATTAAAGAAAATATTTACTCTCATAATAAGATCTAGTTTTTTCTTTTTTCTTTTTCTCTTAGGAACAACTATCGGCTTATGGAGAGAAGTCCTCTCGATTTTTCTGGGTAGCAGTAATCATGTAGCCCGTGGATTCAGACTGAACCCAAGCTTAAATTCAATTCTCTAATTTGCGGTGTGATTGACAATTCCTGGAGGGTTTTAGACCTTCTATGTTAGGAATGTTTAAATGACAACTGCTTGTCATTTCTACAAATAAAAGCAGAAACAAATGTCAGCTACCTAAGGATGAATCATTTAGTGCCTGACATTGTTTGACTATCTTCTGGGTCATTAAAGGAAAGAGGCTGAGAAAAGAGAGAGGGAAGAGATACAGGAACAGAAGTCAGGGGGAGGACAGATCTGGAGTTACTAGCAGGAGCTCATTAATTGGTAGTTGCTCCTAGTGATGCTATAATTTGACATGGACCATCCCCTGGAGCATATATGGTGTACCAGTGTCCACTGCCACCCTCACAGGATTTATCAGAGATGCTTTAGAATTACTAGTGCAAAATCACACAAGCAAAAATGTGAACCAGGGTATTACAAAAAAGGGGAGGGAGAGGAGGTATGGGGCAGACCATATGGGCTCTAGAGAGAGAGATAGAAAGATTTTGGTACTTCATGTGTGGTGGCAGTGCTGCAGTGAGTTTGCATGCCAAAAGTCACACTATTTTAAACCATGTTATTTCAATCATAATGAAACTGGGACTAGAATGCAGAGATCGGCACTTGACTTGCATTGAAGCTGCAGTGTTGAGAGTGGTTTGAGTCCAGCAATGTATATGACTCTCCCAAGCACCAACAAGTGAGTCCCTCACTCAAAAAAACAAACAAAAACAAAACAAAAAAAAACTCAAAAATGAAATATCTTCAAATGAAAATGTGAAACAACTAGTTTTATTGTCCTTTTAGTCTCTCTATAATTTGGCCAACTAAGTAAGATAGGACATAAAGTTAAATGTGAATTTTAAAAAATAAGGAATGTTTAATGTTGTAGAAGCAGGCACCATGCAATATTTCAGAAATTTCCTTTAAACCTCAAAGCCAAGCTACAAATCAAAACACCTGAACTTCATAAATTCTGGCAAGCTTGAGTAGACTGCCATGTTGCAGACTGGAGGCAACATATTTCTCTGTAGCTCTTACCCCAACTGTTTGGGAAAACCTCTGGCTTTGAATTTACAAAAATTCAAAAGAATAGTTCTTAAATACCATCTTTGGTTTCTCTCTTTTGAACTTATATCTTAAGATAAGTTCAATTGGTAAAATTACTTTTCCTAAATTCTATTATGGGATCAGAGATATTGACTGACTTTGCCTGCCAAAGGCCACATTTCTTTTTTTCAATATCTTTTTTCTTTATTTAAACATCTTCATTACAAATATGACTGTGATTAGGTTTCAGTCATGTAAAGAACACCCCCCCTTCACCAGTGCAACATTCCCACCACCAATGTCCCCAATCTCCCTCCATCCCACCCCACTCCCACCTGTACTCCAGACAGGCTTTCCAGTTCCCTCATTCATTCACATGATTATGGTAGTTCTCTGTGTAGTTATTTCTATAACTGCGCTCACAGCTCTTTGTGGTGAGCTTCATGAAGTGAGCTGAAAGTTCCAGCCCTCCTCTCATTGTCTCTGAGGATTGTTGCAAAGATGACTTTTATTTTTCTTAAAAACCATAGATGAATGAGACTATTCTGCGTCTCTCTCTCTCTCTCTCTCTCTCTCTCTCTCTCTCTCTCTCTCTCTCTCTCTCTCTCTCTCTCTCTCCCTCTGACTTATTTCACTCAGCATGATAGATTCCATGTACATCCATGTACAGGAAAATTTCATGACTTCATGTCTCCTGACGGCTGCAGAATATTCCATTGTGTATATGTACCACAGTTTCTTTAGCCATTCGTCTGTTGAAGGGCAACTTGGTTGTTTCCAGAGCCTGGCTATTGTGAACAGTGCTGCAATAAATATAGGTGTGAGGAAGGGGTATTTGTATTGTATTCTTGTGTGCCTAGGGTATATCCCTAAGAGTGGAATAGCTGGATCGAATGGGAGCTCAATTTCCAGTTTTTTGGAGGAATCTCCATATCACTTTCTATAGAGGCTGTACTAGGCGGCATTCCCACCAGCAGTGGATAAGAGTTCCTTTCTCTCACATCCCCGCCAGCACCGATTGTTCTCATTCTTTGCGATGTGTGCCAATCTCAGTGGTGTGAGATGGTATGTCGTCATTGTTTTGATTTGCATCTCCCTGATGATCAGTGATGAGGAGCATTTTTATATGCCTGTTGGCCATTTGTATTTCTTTTTTTATCCAAGTGTCTGTTCATTTCTTCTCCCCATTTTTTGATGGGATTAGATGTTTTTTCTTGTAAAGTTCTGTCAGTGCCCTGTATATTAGCCCCTTATCTGATAGGTATTGGGTAAATAGTTTCTCCCACATGGTGGGTAGCTCTTATAACCTGGGCACTATTTCTTTTGAGGTGCAGAAGCTTCTCAGCTTAATGAATTCCCATCTGTTTATCTCTGCTTCCACTTGTTTGGAGAGTGCGGTTTCCTCCTTGAAGATGTCTTTAGTCTCAATGTCATGGAGTGTTTTCCCTATGTGTTGTTCTATATACCTTATGGTATCAGGTCTGATATCTAGGTCTTTAATCCATTGGGATTTTACCTTCGTACATGATGTTAACTGGGGGTTTATGTTTGCTTTTTTGCAAGTGGCTAACCAGTTCTGCCAGCACCACTTGTTGAAGAGGTTTTCCCTTCTCCACTTAGGATTTCTTGCTCCTTTGTCAAAGATTAGGTGATTGTATGTCTGGGGAACATTGTCTGAGAACTCAAGCCTATTCCACTGATCTGAGAGTCTGTCTTTATTCCAATACTATGCTGTTTTGAAAACTATTGCTTTGTAGTACAGTTTAAAGTTGAGGAAAGTAATGCCTCCCATTTTCCTTTTCCCTAGGAGTGCTTTAGCTATTCGAGGGTGTTTATTGTTCCAGATGAACTTCATAAGTGTTTGATCCACTTCTTTGAAGAATGTCATGGGTATTTTTAAGGGGATCGCATTAAATCTGTAGAATGCTTTGGGGAGTACTGCCATTTTAATGATGTTAATCCTGCCAATCCATGAACAGGGTATGTGTTTCCATTTCCGTGTGCCCTCTCTTATTTCTTGGAGTAGGGCTTTATAGTTTTCTTTGTATAGGTTCCTTCACATCTTTGATCAAATTGACTCCAAGATATTTGAGTTTGTGTGGCACTAATGTGAATGGGACTGAAAGGTCTACCTAAGTGGTAGTCGGATGTCTAGGATTTTGACCCAGGAGGAGTCAACAAGATTTAAAGACGATGGTAATGAGGCAAACTTATATTAAAACACCAGATAATGTAGCATACCTTGGATATAATCTTTCTTTATGACTCCAATGTTGTAAACCCATTGGGTCAGTACCAGTTATTAGCCTTCTCACTTCACGTAGTAAATAAGAGGGAAGTAAATAAGAAGGACAGTAAACAAGAGGGAAAAACAGTATACCTGGCTTTAAATTAAAATGAAACCAGAAAAACAGTCAAAAAAGAAGATGAAGTTCAAGTTCTGTTGTCATTAGTACCCTTTCTCTTCCTTTATTACCGAGACACCCACTCTCTAAGGTGGTTTTACATCTTCGTGGAATACGTGCTCTGTCTCAAACCTTATCTCATCATGCTTCACCAATCTGCATCTCAGTATCTTATCAAGGTGTTTGGCCATATACTTCATGTGTTTAATATGTCCAGTGAGCTACACAGGAATAGAAAGGATTGTTTCCACCTTGGAAGAACTAAACCAGAATTTTCTTTTTTCCCATGGAGCCTCTGACCGAAAGATATCACAACATGGAAAAATATAGCCAATTCATAGTGACTAGTGGTGCTAACTTCTAAAAAATCATACCCAGGGGTCGGAAAGATAGCAAAGAGTGTAGTGCATGCTGCTGACCCACGTTCAACCCCCAGCTTTCCATAGGTCCCGTGAGCCATTCAGGAGTGATTCCAGAAGTTACCCTTGTGCACAGCCAGATGTGGTCCCCAAACAAAACAAAATAAAAAATTCATGGTCAATCTTTCACTTATCTATAATCAAGAATTTATGATAACATATTTTAATCTAGGCTTATTTTTTTTAGAAATTAAATAATTCAAACTTAGAAAACTTACTGAATATTTAGGAAATATATTTACTAAAATTCAAACTTTGAACCCTTACTGAATGCCTTAACTATGTATATCAAAGTCTCTGTCCAGGAGCATGAGAAACCACCATGTAACATCTTCTATTTTTGTTTTTATACATGTGGAGGTATATTTCCCCTCCAATTCTTTTTCTCCAAGATGATCATGTTTCTGTTGACTATTTGCCTATAAGTAACATGGGTTTTGAAGGAAATAAAACTAAATGAACAGATTGCATTTTCCGTGTTCATCTGGAATTAAGGTTGACAAGAACATTTTTAAACTTGTGGATTAAAAAAATCTACCCAATCAATCCTCTTTGTGAATTGTTAGTTTCACATTTTGTATGAATTCATATATTCTTGCAATTTATGTACTGATTTAGACTACTTGCTGTGAGTATTATACAAAACAAGTTCATCTAGATGACTCTAATATGACTGTCATTAAAAGCTGAACTTCAGAACTTAAAATGCCTACAGACACGACAGCTATTCTTTAATATAAAGCCAGTCTAGTGGGAATGTGGTCTAGTCCAACCTCTATGAAAAGCGATATGGAGATTCCTCCAAAATCTGGAAATTGAGCTCCCATTTGATCCAGCTATTCCACTCCTAGGGATATACCCTAAGAACGTAAGAATACAATACAAAAACCCCTTCCTCACACCTATATTTATTGCAGCACTATTCACAATAGCCAGACTCTGGAAACAACCAAGTTGCCCTTCAACAGACGAATGGCTAAAGAAACTGTGGTACATACACACAATGGGATATTATGCAGCCCTCAGGAGAGATGAAGTCATGAAATTTTCCTATACATGGATGTACATGGAATCTATCATGCTGAGTGAAATAAGTCAGAGGGAGAGAGAGATGCAGAATAGTCTCACTCATCTGTGGGTTTTAAGAAAAATAAAAGTCATTTTTGCAACAATCCTCAGAGACAATGGGAGGAGGGCTGGAACTTCCAGCTCACTTCATGAAGCTCACCACAATAAGTGGTGAGCGCAGTTATTGAAATAACTACACAGAGAACTACCATAATCATGTGAATGAATGAGGGAACTGGAAAGCCTGTCTGGAGTACAGGTGGGGTGGGGTGTGATGGAGGGAGATTTGGGACATTGGTGGTGGGAATGTTGCACTGGTGAAGGGGCTGTTCTTTACACGACTGAAACCTAATCACAATCATATATATAATCAAGATGTTTCAATAAAGAAAAAAAGCCAGTCTAGAAATGTTATTACCATAGTTCAAACTTTTACTACTTTTTGAATGCTTGAACTATGCGTTTTTCCTAGAATTTTATCTAGGAGAAGCTTAAGAGTTAACATTTTTGGAGAAACAACTGTACAATAAACATTTATAGAGTGATAACAGATATCAAAATGTCAACAAGAATTCTTGCCTTTCCCAAATTGTGTGAGTATAATCACAATATTTCTAAATGGCACATAAGAAAGGATATATTCAATATATAGTTATATATTTAGGGGAAAGGATTGTCAGAATTATCTTAACACTCAAAAATCTGTCAACATTCTTAAAAAATCATGGATATCTTACATTGAAAGTTAACTAGTAATTATACTTTTCTAGTTCTTTTCTCTCTCTATATATAATAATAGATTCAATAATGCATCATTTTAAGACAAGTTTTAATACTTTGCTTGCTGATCAAACAACTCATTCTTAATGACAGGAGATGATAGGTACCTATACTAATTTATAAGAGAAATGTATTTTTATTATTATATCTATAAAAGTATGCTTACTTTTCATAACTATCTAGATTCCCTCTCTCTTTTTCCCAACACAAAACCATAACATAAGTTTTCTATTTTCACTGCCAGAATGACTTTTCATCATAAAATATGATATCAGGCTCATGATAAATAAATGTGGATTTGGAATAATTCTGAACAACAATAATGTTATTAATTTTGGCTTTCAAGATTCCAGAATTTGAACTTCATAGTTTACAGAGGTAACTAACTCAAGAAAGACAGAGAAGCGAGGAAATATTAAGGAAAATATTAAAGGGCAAAATCTATAATTATTCACCATATTCTCCTATATAGTTACTCAGTAATGACCATTTGACCAGAAACTTGTGTCCTTTATATGAAAAGATGATAGCTACACAAACATAATTTCTTCTTAGACGATATGCCACAATATGCATATCTTGCAACATTTTGCTAAGTTTTGAGTGGAAGCACAAACAAGAGAAGCAAGCTTTATACTTAAAGGAAGTCCTGCCTTAACCAGGAATAAATGTTTTTTTATTTCTTTCTTTGTCCTTTTATTTTCATGCAGGACTTGTTATTTTCTATAAAAATCTCATGTTCCCTATGAATCCCAGTATTATTTTAGTATAAAGCACTGGTTTTCAACCTTTTACACCTGTAAAGATTTTCACTTGTCCAAAGACCAGCAGTTGAAACTACTGACACAGAGTATTTCCAGATTTATCTGACTGCAGACTTCTTTTTTTGAAAGCAACAATCCGCATTTTATGTACTTCTTGTGAGTGCCTACATCTTTGGTCTCAATGATGCATGTACGCGTGTCTATATCCTATACCCACACTCAGGAAGGGTTTAGAGAATATTTCTAAATCAATCTACAATAAACTTAAGTGATTTGAAATAACCTTGGAGTTCTTCATGAAATAAGACTGATATGGAAAGAGGCTCTGAACTTAAGATGCTGACAAAACTGCATTCATCTTGAAGGCTCTAGGGAAAATTTTCTACACATCTCACCCTAGTTCCAGAGGCTTTTAATGGTTCATTGCCCAGTTCCCTCCATCTTCAAAGCTAGCGACATCTCATCTCTGATCATGCTATTGTACTGTCTCCACTGACCACAGAAAAGGGAAGCTTTCAGCTTCTCAAGATTCACTTTAAAAATCCATGTAATTTGGTTATGTCCACTCGGGTAGTTCAAGATAATCTCCCCATCTAACCACCAGCAAAATTCCTTTTTGCCATATAAGGTAACATATTCACAGATTATACAGATTAGAGTCTGGACATCTTTGAAGACTATCATCTCTACCACACTTGGGCTAGAAGAGGGTTAGAAGAGACTTTTAGACTTTTGTCAGCAAACAAAAAATAGAAAGCAGCATTTCTGATCATTTTCGTTTTTCCAACTTGGAACAATGGATTTTTAGGGAAATCAAAACGATCTTAATAAGTACAGTAAGCAAAATATGGAACATGTTTTCAGGAAGCAGAAATATGATCCTGTCTTCACAGTGCAGAGAAAGGAGCACAAATAGTCCAAAAAATAAAGTCCTCTTCAACACAGTTAGCTGTTTGCCCAATAATGTGAGCCTAATTCTGCAAGTTGTGCAATGCCCAGTGTAAGGAACACATCCCTAATAAACTTCATAGAAACTTCTCTAAGAACCACCATTACCTCATTTACATAGCCGTAGAATTATCTTACTTTACAGGTGAGCAAATGAACACTTTTATGGTTATGTTACTTGACGAGATCCAGTTTTTTATTCAAGTGAGTAAAATGCATTGGATTTCAAAGACTGAATCCTTAGTCCTATACAACTTTGTGTTCATTTCTATTACAATCTTCTTGATGCCTTCCTTTACTTATTTCTAATGTGAGGTGCCTAATTTCTGGTGTCGATTTCTCATCTAAGGGCCTATCCTAGTGATTCTAGGAGAATGTGCATGCAATGTATTCACATGAACACACTGATTTCAGTCCAGCAATGTGTACACGTACAGCTTATTATTTTCTATTATTTGCATTATAAGACTGTACGCCTGAGGCTTTTTGAATATATACCCTTCTTTTCTGATCTCTGATCAGATATAGAGACTTGGATACAAAGACAGGATATGTCACCAGTACATGCCCTAAAGCTAAATATAGTTTCAGAATGTGGCTAGGTAGTCGCTTGTGGGGCAATGTGTCAAATTACTTGAGCGCTATAAACTTGTTTCCTCATCTTACAAGACACAAATCATAATATCGATGTCACAGAATCACTGGAAGAATTGAGATGGTAAAGGTAATAATAATAATAATCACAGAAGAAAGTGCTGTTACAAATTACTTATTATGTCTGTGCAAATAAAATATTGTTTGAAGTTATCAAGATGCTTATTGACAATGTCTCCTCACAGAACATCTACACAGCCAACAGTTATGGCTCCATCCATATCTCATTGCTATGGTATAGTCCATGCGTCTCACAACAGTGGGGCCCTGCCTGGAGCGTTGGAGTCTGAGACGCTTCTCAAAATTGGCTAATCACATCTGGTTTAGCTTTAGACATTTTCTGGGGCTTTGCCAGCAGCCACGACATTTTAATGGCTACAATAAACCTCAAAGCCTCATCAAATCTTTGCTGTATGTGTGAAAATTACGTTCTCTTCAATTAAACATTCAATCGAGGCTCACACCGAGGCCTGATGGAAGACGAGGGGGAAATCTGAACGGGATGGCGAGATGAAATGGCCCGCCAGGATGCCGGTCATCTTGCCAGATGGTATTTAGAAGAAAAAGAAGTTCATTAGAGGACCAGTGGTCTGTATTTTCTTTAAATATTTACTAGGGACCTTTCATGTGTTAAAAACACTGGCATCCCTCAAGATTAGCAGGGCATATTTTTTTTTGTTTAAATATTCACTGTGTGTGTGTTGGGGTGGGGGGAGCAAGTATGTATGAGGCAGGCTGTTTGCTCCTTTTGCCTCTGTAAAATATCAGGTCTTTTGGGACTTGAGTCATAGAACACAGAAGGAAACCACGTGGGCAACATTCCCTTTCCCTGCAGAAGGAGTTTCTCCAGCTTCAGAAGTTTTTATACGTGCGAAGTGGGGAGAGAGGAAATGGTCATTTGTGTTCAGAGGGATTTGGAACTACACCTAGAATCTCCCTAGTGAGAGTCTTGCCAGTGTGTGGAACTGCAGGGGCACCCTGGTGTACCATTGACATCTTAATTCATCCCCTCACGCCTCTGCTACTTATCACCGCATACATAGGAATTCCAGCAGAGATTACTGAGTTGGGGTGAGTCCTTGGAAAGAAGACAGAAGACTGGGACAATCAAAAAGAGATCAAGTTTCTGCTCAAAAGACCTGAATTTTTAGAAGGGTCAACAACACGTCATCAGATCAGGTATTCAAGGACAGTCCACAAGCACTCAAGCCATTTGTAGCCATTCTGAACACAAACCAGTTCTCAACTGTCATTAGTGAGGGAAAGAAAGCAAGCTGTCATGTTTTTCAGATATTGTCTACACTGTTTGATATTAAGAGGCACGAGCTTCTCATTTCAGATAGGAATAAAACTGTCACGTTTTTGAGAGAAAAGGGACCAAGGGTTCATCCATTGTGTTCCAGAATGGAGCATGAATTTGATTGCATGCACGCTCTCAACCACAGGAGAAGAAAAACATCAGCAGGTTCATTTAAAAACAATTTACTAGGTAAAAATATTCATTTGTAACCACGATCCTTTGACAAGTTCCAAGTAATAACAACGCCACCATCTCCCACAAACACACATACACAAACATACCAGCAGCACATCCTCCCCACTTTGTTTCCATTTCCAAGCTTTTTTCCAACTCAGACTTAGGCTTCTGACCACTTTTTCACAATAAACATTTTTTTAAAAAATGTTTATTTTATGTCTTAGCGTAAAACTATTCCTACTTCAAGCGCTTCATTTCCTCAAGCTCTCCTTCTGGCACACTGGGCTCCATTTCCACATTAAGATGCTGCCTAAATCCTCTGCAGAGCTCTACAATCGGAATTATACAAGCTTCAAGGCAAGTATTTATATTCCTGGACAAGAAGATGTCTCCACAGTGAAAACACTAGACTTTACTAATGCCAAAGGAAAATTCCTGCCCGAGAGAGGCATATTTTTGTCTTTAAAAAAAAAAAAAAAGTCAAAAGGGATTTTGGCAATTTTTTGCTCTGAAGAATTAAAAGTGCAAGTTAAACAAAATAAAAATGTTTGCTCTATGCCTTGCCATCATTAGTACTCACATACATAAACCAAATATTTCTATGTTGAGGAACAGGCACGCATTGTGATACATATATATTGGGCAGTCATGCTAAATCAGCTTATAAAATGAGCTGGTTCTAATCCAATATAATTGTCACTTTCTATTTGTTTGTTTTTGGCCACACCCAGTGGTGCTCAGGCTATGGCCTTCTGCTTAGGGATCACTTCCGGCAGGTCACAGGCAGACCCTATGTAGATAGTGAAAATAGAACCCGGGTCAGCCACATGGAAGGCTAGTGCCCTATCCACTACTATTTTTCAAGCACCAACTGTTATTGTTTTTAAAGTCAGATTTATTATGTTGGAAATGCAGACATTTCTATAACTAGGTGTAGATGTGAGAAGCAAATGATTAGCAGAGAGGGCTATGCAAATAAAGTACCTCCAAACACACAGAGCATAGAGACAGGAAGTTCCATAAAGGCACTATAACTGACCTCTAAATCCATTCTGTTCAGTGAGACAAACATAACAAATTTCTTACATTATTTTAATAACCTTAACTAGTCTTAAAATAACACAACACTTCCTATTACCTTCGAGTTGCCTCTTCAGTTTTTGCAAATCTTTTAGGAGGTCTTCAAATTTGACTTGGGAGGCCAGAAAGAAATCCTGTGGTTCAGGCAGGGGGAAAACACTTTTTTCTGTTCCTGCTTCCTAAAAGTTAAGATAAACAAAAGTATGTTATATTTCCCAATTATACTTTAATTCCCAATTGTACTTCATTCAACATGCATTATACTTCACATTCAATTGAAATCCCAGAGCATCTCTTTTACTGGATGTTCAAGCCTGGCAATGCTTCTCTGCTCTATCTCTATCTATCTATCCATCTATCCATCTATCTATCTATCTATCTATCTATCTATCTATCTATCTATCTATCTATCTATCTATCATCTATCTATCTATCTATCTATCTATCTATCATCTATCTATCTATCATCTATCTATCTATCTATCTATCTATCTATCTATCTATCTATCTATCTCAGAGGATACTCCTGGATATATGCTCAGAAGTCACTCTTGGCTTGGGGGATCATATGGGACGCAAGAGGATAGAACCCGGTCCTTCCTAGGACAGCCACGTGGAAGGCAAATGCCCTACCATAGCACCACTGATCTGTCCCATTCTCTGCTAATCTTAACTCCATACTATTTACTGGTCTCTATGAACTGCTGAGTTTGCAAACATCTCATTTTGGTCTTCTTGATATTTAGGTAGGCTATATTTTGCCTCATGAATCCAAAAGAAATTTGTCAGGTATCTTGATCTCAAACACTACTTTCATGGAAAAATGCATAAAAACAACACATGAAAGTACTTAAATGCAAAGTTCCTATTGGAGTTTCACATGGTAGCAATCAGACAACTCAACTCTAGGGTGTGCCAATAGGTGGCAATAAGAAGGTGTTGGATTGACAGCATGACTATGGCAGTAACAATCATGCTTCTGTCTGCTTTTGACCACCTTCTTCTGGAGGTATGGTGGAAAGTGTGATAGTGATCAGGCTCTATAATTACTTGTGAAGACTTCCTAAATAATTTTTGACTTATTTTAGCAGATCTTTAATAAATGCATGATTCAGGACAGTTTTTGACCACTTCCACACAATTGCTAATAGGGTTATCTAGGCTGAAAAACATCTTGAATAAAGAAACCTTCAGACACACTAGAAGACAGATGATTCTCAAATAGCTTTCCCAATTTAGTTTGCTTTCTCCCTCTGTTATTTAATAGAAGCTTTGTGTCTTTCATATTTCAGGCTGTATTCAGTTATTCCTCTTTCCATACAAGTTACTTTGCTAGCTTGCCTTCACATTCCATCTTTCCTAATGCCATTAGGACTAATTTCTAAAAATGCTTTGTGAGGCACTTTATGATTTGGCCTCTGTCTTTGTCTCCAATCTTATTTCAGTCTTCCTCCATCTCCAATGCTCTTTTCCCAAACTTTTATAAAAATAATAGAACAAGCCACAATATCTCACCTCTAGACTTATATTTACAAAACTGGCCTTTTTGAAATTTTCCCAGAACTTTCCCAGCTCTCTTTATTCAAATTCATCGTTAGAATCTCAAATGATTAGTTTGATTAGTTCTTCAATGATTAATGATTAATTCTTCAGTGCATTGTCCTTTCCCCCTTGCTTCCAGAAGTTGGATGTTTTCACAAGCACTATTTTAATTGTACTTATTAGCATTGCACTTAAAAATGGCACGTTAGCTCAATATGTGTTCACTACTCCTTGATACTCAATTTTTTGTTTTTCTTTTTAATTGAGGTGACCTTGGATATAAGACTGTATATGTCTTAAAGTATAATTTCACACCTCTTCAAAACGTATGCCACCATACCATGCTTACCACTCAAGCATCAATATTTCTCAGGACTATAGACATTTAGAAGTCATACTAAGAATCTTGTTCTTAGTTGTACAATGTCTGGCATTGCAATAAAGTTTGCTTTGAGCTGGTCAGCATCATGATAGAAATCCTGTATTTTCTGGGAAGTTTGTACCATTAGTAGGATATATCTAATTTATCATCATTTCTTATGGTTTTAAGAATTGCTTATTTACTGCTCCTTTCTCTAAAACATTTAATGTCACTTGGGATGCTACAAGGAGTTTCTGTTCCTCAATCTACCAGCACAACACTTACAGAATTAATGCACTTAAAATATTCCTACATTTATTTTATTAGTTTGCATTATATTAGCATCATACAAGATGAGATTATATGAATGTGCTTATGTATAAATAGCTTAATAGAAGATTATCAAAATTTATTTCGTCACACATAGCAAGAATATTTTAAACATAAGTCCCTATGTTTGAAGAAAAGGTAAGACTATACTGTTCTGTTCTAATTATTTTTAATAAAATGATATAACATAAAAAAGAAAACAATGAATGTGATTCCTTATTCTGAGTGCTAAGATAAAATAATAGCTAAGGATCTTACCACAAAGTCAAATAATAACCTGCACTGTAAGAGCTCATGCATATTCTGTTTTCCAAGACTTCCTATCAGTCAGTCCCAGTGTCAGTATTTTTTTTAAAGAAGGAAAAGAAAAATGTGCTGAGCAAATCAGTCTGGTAACAACAGCTCTTGTGAAAATTACTCAATTGGAGTTCAAGGGGCATAACTCTAAATGGATTTAAGCTTCCTAGATCTAGTTTTGGATCTAAAAACAGGCCTGAGTGGAAGAAAGCCCAGAACAGGAGTCACCTTTCCTCAGCTAATTGCTCATCACCACTAACCACAAAAATCATCACCTATGCTCTGAGAGAGAAGGGAGAGTTGAATAAATCACATAATTCTACACTCTTGTTGAGTGAAATGCATTTTGCACAGCAAAAAACTGGGCAAGTGCCACATAAATGTCGACTTCTTATTTTTCCTACACTCGACCATCCCATGTTTGAAAATCTCCTCCCTGTAAGATTTTCCTCTGTGAAGTTGGTTTTAATGGTTCAGCTCTCTCCAATGAAAATTCTATTTCAGACACAGTTTTCAGCCTTTCTTAAAATGTATTTGACCTGGTTGAGGCAGATCCTCTGAAGTAAATCTGCTTATATCAATTTCAGGCAAGGTGTATAGCCTCCTGTTGAAGAGACTTTCCTTACTCCACTTTGTATTTCTTGCCTCTTCATGAAGGATTCATTGATCATACACTTGCAGGTCAGTCTCAGATATTCATACCTATTCCACTGATCTAAAGATTTGTCTTCATTTCAGTAACACGCTACTTTAATGACTATTGCTTTATGACGCAGTTTGAAATTGAGTTGGGAAATATTATGACTCCTATCTTCTGTTTAGGAGATATTGTCATTTAAATTATGTTAATTCTACCAATCCATAAAAAGGTAATGTGTTTTCATTTCCTTGTTTTAAATTTCTTGAAGCAGTGTTTTGTAGTTTTCTTTATATAGGCATTTCACCTCTTAAGTTGATTCCATGGTACTTGATTTTCTGAGGCACAACTGTGAATGGTATTGGTTTTTTAAAGATCTCTCTCTTTTTCATTATTTGTATATAGAAAATTGGTATTTGAAAAGTGGTTCAGCTACATAAAAAATGTGAACACAAACCTTTTCAGTGCTGTGCACTAAAGCAATCAAAATGGATTAAATATATTGGCATCAGACCTGAAACTATAAGGTTTCTCTACAAATATGTAAGCAAAATTCTACTTGACATTGAAGCTAAAGGCATCTTCAAGGATGAACTATCACTGACAGGCAAGTGGAAGCAAAGATTAACAAATGGACTGCATTAAACTAAGAAACTTCTGCACCTCAAAGGAAATGGTGAGTAAAATACAAAGACTGCCCACAGAATGGGAGAAACTATTTACCCAAGACCCATCTGATAAGGTCTCGATATTTAAGATTTAGAAGGCACTGGTAGAGTTTAGCAAGAAAAGTAAAATCTGACCCCATCCAAAAATGGAAAGAGATGAAGAGAAACTTCCTCAAAGAAGAAATACAAATTAACAAATGGCATATGAAAAGGGGTTCTACATCACTAACCAGGGAGATGCAAATCAAAACAAAGCAATATCATCTTACTCCTTAGAAATGGAACACATAACAAAGAACAAGAACAACCAGTGCTGGCATAAATACAGGAAGAAAGAGACTCTCATTCATTGCTGGTGGGAATGTTGACTGGCCCAGCCTTTTAGAAAACAATATGGATATTTCTCAAAAAACTAGATATTGAGCTTCCATTTAATCCAGCAATACCACTTCTAGGGAAATACACTAGGAACCCCCAAAATGCAATACAGATAAGTCCTCTGCATTCCTATGTTCATTTCAGTATTATTTACAATAGTCAGAATCTGGAAACAACCAACTGTCCAAGCACAGATGATAACTAAAGAAACTGTGTAGGTATATCTACACAAAGGAATACTATGCAGTAAGTAAGAGCAGCTGAGGCTAAAATGAGCTAAAATGTGAGGTGCAAAAAACCTCTAGACAATTGCATAATATGAAAAAAAATGCTTCAAAATAAATGAACAGTTGATAAGAGAATTTTGGGGTAAACTCAAGACAAAAAAATAAAAACCCATAAAGATTATTAGGGTCCCAGAGGGCCAGGACGACACAGTTCTCAGAGATGGAAAGTATATGGATGGAGACCCAAAGTGTACCAGCAAAAAGAGATACAAATAAAACTTCTCTAAGACATACCTTAATCAGAATAATGAAAACAAGAGAGCTAGAATACTGAAAGCAACAAAATTAAAGAAAAATATCATATCACATACAATGGAGAATATCTTTAGGATTTATAGATTTACTAAAGAAAACCCTTTAGCTCTATGACAATGGTAAGAGATAGTTTAAAATGCTATGAAATAAATTCCTAACCAAGAATGCTTTACCCAGCCAGATTTTCATTGATATTTGAAGGAACAATACACAACTTCATAGATAAACAATTCAGAAAATTCATAGTACAAAACCATCTTTATAAGAAGAACAAAAAACGCTACATTAAGACAAGACAAATTCTACAAACACACCAAACTTATGCAGAAATGTGGCACAAATCTCCATGACAATAATCTCTCTCAAAGTCAGTGGGCTAAATTGCACCAATTAAGGAAACAGAATGATAGAATAGATTAGAAAATTGAATGCATCATTTTGCTGCTTACAAACAACACATTTGAATAGTCAGAGAAAACAAAGATTGAAGTCAAAGACTGGAAGACAATTCTTCAAGCAAACAACTCCCTTAAAAAGGTGAAGGTGGGGGTGCCGAAAGATAACATGGAGGTAGGGTTTGCCTTGCATGCAGAAGGTTGGTGGTTCGAAACTCGGCATCCCATATGGTCCTCCGAGCCTGTCAGAGGCGAATTCTGAGCTTAGAGACAGAAGGAACCCCTGAGCACTGCCAGATAACCCAAAAACCAAAAGCCAAAAGCCAAAAAAAAAAAAAGGCGAGGGTGGGGGCTGGAGTGAAAGAACAGCAGGAAGGGCATTTAGGAAAGGTTCAATCTCTTGGGGATCCCAAGCCCACCAGGAATGATTCCTGAGTGCAGTGCAAGTAGTAACCCTGAGTACTACCTGATGTGGCCCCCAAGCAATGATAAATATCCAGGGTTAACATACTAGTATCAAATGAAGTAGACTTTAGAGTGAAAAGGGTTATTAGAGACAGTGAAGGTCACTTTTTAATGATCAAGAAATATGCCCATCAGGAAGAAATCACACTCCAAAACATATAATAGGTACCAGAAAAAAACTTTAAACAACTGCCAATAGGTTTGAAGGGTAATATTGATAGCAACATAATAGTAGTAGGAAACTGTAACACTGCTCTATCTCCTCTCAAAGATCAACTGGACTAAAGCTAAGTGAGAGAATACTTGCTTTGAAGGAATAAATGGTAGAGAGACATAAAGTAGATATATATTGGACTTTTCATCCTCAAAAGCAAACACACATTATTCTCCAATGCACATGAGACATTCCCTAAACTTTAAACAACTGCCAATAGGTTTGAAGGGTAATATTGATAGCAACATTATAGTAGTAGGAAACTGTAACACTGCTCTATCTCCTCTCAAAGATCAACTGGACTAAAGCTAAGTGAGAGAATACTTGCTTTGAAGGAATAAATGGTAGAGAGACATAAGGTAGATATATATTGGACTTTTCATCCTCAAAAGTAAATCGACATTATTCTCCAATGCACATGAGACATTCCCTAAGATAGATCACATCCTGATACAAAAAAACATGCCTCTGAAAATTAAGAGGATAGAGATATACCAACTATCTTCTCATACCATTATGCACTGAAAATAAAAGCAATCATAAATAGAAACATAAAAACAACTCAAACACCTAAAATTAATTAGCTTATTACTGAACAATAAATGGGTTAGAGAGGAAATCAAAAAATTCCTGAAAATAAAAATGAGGACACAACCTACCAAAACTTGTGAGACACAATGAAAGTGGTATTGTGTAGAAAATTCATAAGCAAGAATACTCAGGAAGCAAGAAAGAACCTATATAAATAACTTGACAGCACAATTTAAGAAACTGGAAAGGACCAGAGAGATAATACAGTGGTAGGGAATTGGCTTTGCATGCAGCCAATCCAGGATGGACCTGGGTTCGATCCTCAGTGTCCCATATGGTTCCCCAAGCCAGGAGCGATTTCTGAGCACATAGCCAGGAGTAGCCTATGAACATCACCAGGTGTGGCCCAAAAACAAAGAAAAAAAAAGAAAAGATAAAAACTAGAAAATGACTAACACAAGGGACTCAAAGAAGGCAGGAGAAAAGAAATAATAAAACTGTAGAAATTACAGTTTTGTAATCTAAAACAATAATCCAAATGATCAATGAAACCAAGAATTAGTTCTTTGAAACAATAAATAAGATCAATAAATCACTATCAAGAATCACAAAGAGAGGAAAAAACTAATAAACTGAATCATAAACAAAAGGGGAGATATCACAACAAATACCAGAGAAATTCAAAGGGTCATACAAACTTACTTTGAGAATCCTTATGCAACAAAGGGTGAGAAACTAGAAGAAACAGATTAATTCTTGTATTTCTATAACCTCCCATAGCTGAACCAAGAAGATATGAAACAGCTGAACAGGCCAATTACTTTCAAAGAAATCAAAATGGTAACAATAGCTTACTCAAAAACAAAAGTCCAGGCCCAGATAGTTTCACCAGTGAGTTCTTTCAAACCTTTACAGAGACCTATCACCAATTATGTTCAGGTTCTTCCAGGAAATTGAAGAAACAGAATCATTCCCAAAGAGCTTTTATGAAGGAATTATTACCCTAATACCAAAAGAATACAAAGATACCACAAAATAAAGAGTTATAGGCGGTTGTCCCTTATGAACACAGATGCAAAGATTCTCAACAAAATACTAGTAAATAAAATACAAATAGGGTACATCAGAAAGGTCTTACTCCATGACAAGTGGGATTCATCTCAGGGATACAAGAATGATTTAACTTATGAAAATGAATTAACATAATACACCATGTCAATAAAAGTGTCACACAATCATATCAATAGATACACAGAAAGCGTTTGACAAGATTTAGCCCTCATTTATAATAAAACCTCTTAACAAAATGGGAATTGAATGAATTTTCCACAACATAATCAAAGGCTCTTACTAGAGGCCCACAGAAAACATTATAGTCAATGGGAAAATGATAAAGCCTCCATTTAAGATCAGATAAGACAAGATAGCTCACATTTGCCATTTTTTATTCAATATAGTACTGGAAGTAATTGCCATAGCAATTAGGCAAGAAAATATATTAATATACATAGAAAGGAAAGAAGTTGGGGCCACAGAGATAGCACAGTGGTAGGGTGTTTGCCTTGCATGCAGCCAACTGTGGAGGCAGCTGGTTTGATTCCCAGCATCCCATATGATCCCCCAGCCTGCCAATGGTGATTTCTGAGTGCAGAACCAGAGTAACCTCTGAGCACAGCTGGGTGTGGCCCCAAAACCAATCAAACAACCAATCAATAAACAAGAAAAAAAAAAAAGGAAAGGAAGAAATCAAGCTTTCAGTATCTGTCTACAGACTACAAAAGAGCTTCTAAAAAAAATAAGTTTATATAGTAAAGTAGCAAGCCACAAAATTAATACACTAAAGTCCACGGCTTTCTTCTATGCAAATAATGAAAAAGAAGAAAGATTATTAAAAAAAAAGTCCCATTCACAATTGAGCATCAAAAAAAATCAAGTGTATTAGAATCAGTTTAACTAAAGAGGTGAGAGAACTATATTAAAACACCTATAAAACACTAATTCAGGAAAAAAAAACGAAAGACCTAGAGAAAATGGAAACACATCACTTGTACATGAATTAGTAGAATTAATAACATTTTTTTTTTTTTGGTTTTTGGGCCACACCCATTTGACGCTCAGGGGTTACTCCTGGCTATGCGCTCAGAAATCGCTCCTGGCTTGGGGGACCATATGGGACGCCGGGGGATCGAACCGTGGTCCGTCCTATGCTAGCGCTTGCAAGGCAGGACACTCGTACCTCCAGCGCCACCTTCCCGGCCCCCAGAATTAATAACATTAAAATGGCAATATTCACCAGAGCACTGCATAGATTCAATGAAGTTCCTATAAGGACATGACAGCTTTAAAAGTAATAGATCAAACACTCCTGAATTCATATAGAACAATAAACACCCCCGACTTCCAAAGAGATCAAAGCAATTTTGTGGAAAAGAGATGGAAAGTGTCACTTTTCCCAACTTCAATTTGTACTAAGCAGTGGTAATTAAAACAGCATGATATTGGAATAAATAAAAATCCTTTGATCAATAGAATAGACTGAATACCCTAAAACAGACCCCTAGATATATGATCACTTAATCAATAAAGTATCAAAAATGTAAATCAGGTCAAGGAAAAGCCTATTCAACAAGTGGTGTTGGGAAAACTGGTCAGCTACATGCAAAAGTAATGAAGTCTGGTCTCTTTTTAATGCCATGAATAAAAGTTAAATCATAACTTGGATAAAACACCTTGATATTAGACCTGAATCCATAAAGCACAGAGAGAAAAACATAGGCAAAACTCTTTGTTATGATGAAGCAAAGAGCATCTTCAAGGGAAAAATGCTACTGACCAAGTAAATGAAAGCAAAGGTAAACAAATGGAACCACATCAAATTAAGAAGCTGTTGCATGGTGAAGGGGGTAATCTGGTTATAACTGAAACCCAACTACAAACATGCTTGTAATCATGGTTCTTAAATATAGATTTATATTTTTAAAAAAAGCTCTGTACCTCTTAAATATGGACTAACAAGATACAAAAACAGACCATGAATTGAGAGAATTTATTTTTCTACCAACCATTTGATAAAGGATTGATATTAAAGTTATGAAGGGCAGTTGCAGAAATTTATACATGGTATAACTTTATATAAGAAAAACCATCCAACACCATGAAAATTTGGGAAGAAGAGATAGTCTTCCTCAAAGAAGAAAAACAAAAGGGCAAAAGGCATATGAGAAATTTTTGTATTACTAATGATCAGTAAAATGCAAATCAAAGCAACAATGATATATCTCACACCATGGAAACTAATAGACATCAAACAGAACAAGAACAACCAGTGCTGGTGTGGCTGTGAAGAGAAAGGGACACTCATTCACTGCAGGTAGGAATATAGACTAGTCTAGTAGTCATTCTTGAAAAGAATATTGGTTTTCCTCACACACACACACACACACACACACACACACACACACACACACACACGGCTGTGAAGAGAAAGGGACACTCGTTCACTGCAAGTAGGAATATAGAGTAGTCTAGTAGTCATTCTTGAAAAGAATATTGGTTTTACACACACACACACACACACACACACACACACACACACACACACACACACACACACAGACACCAGAAATTGAGTTTCCAATTGATCCAGCAACTACACTTCTTGGAATTTATCCCGAGAACCCAAAAACAAATGGAGCAAAACTATTTTCACCTTCAGGTTCCTGTGGCACTAGCCACAATAGCCAAAATCTTGAAACGACTCAAGTATTCAAGAAAAAAGGAACTATCCAAGGAAAAAGGCACTATGGATATATACACAGTGGAATACTACTCAGACATAATAATAAAAGATAAAGCTATGTAATTTGCTGAGACAATGAAAAACCTGGAGTGCCATGCTGAGTAAAATTAGTCAAAAAGTGAGAGACCAACATAAATGCTCTCTTTCATATTAAAAAACGTAATAGTGGGGGGACCCCAAAAAAACAATAGAAACACAGTACATGAGACCTGGTATTCAATAGGAAACAAGCCTCTTGATGGGACTGGAGGGTTAGAGGGGGTTTGCAGATGGGGAAGAAAGCAAAGAAGGCAAAAAAGGTGGTGCTGAAAATGGTCGAGTGTCATGTAGAAAGCCCTATTAGCACCAGTACAGTAACCAAAGTGCAAATATTTATATTCAAATTAAATATTTATAAATATATTTATATTAAATATTAATTTAAATGGAATTGAATATAAATATTAAATATTTACATTAAATATTTATATTAACATTTTAAAATGTGCCTCTTGTAGAAGCAGGCTGCTTGGAGGTAAATGAGGTTTTGGGACTCATTGGTAGAGAGCTGGTAAAGCTATTGGTGCTGAAATACTGTATGCCGGAAAACCAATCAAGAATAATTTTGTAATTTCACAGCAATGATCTAAAACTTTTTTGTTTGTTTTCTGGGCCATATCCAGTGGTACTCAGGGGATGCTCCTGGAATTGCACTCAGAAATCGCTCCTGGCAGGCTCGGGGGACCATATGAGATGCTGGGAATTGAACCCAGGCTTGTCCCAGGTTGGTCCCATGCTATCACTCTACCCCTCCAAGATGTTTAGATGTTTTTAAGTTCATTTCTCTTGCAATCTTACAATCATCTTACACATTTAATAAGTCATTTTAATATATAACAATTTTAATATATATAATTCCAGACTTTTTTGTGTATTTGTATTTATAGATTTGCGATTTTATTATAAATTGTTCTCAAACACACTTTTGATATTTAATGGCAGACCACAAGTACTTTCCATTACACTAAATTTTTTCCTACACAACATCTTCGGTAGTTTATTATTCCTTTGTGAATCTAATATACTTTATTTGACCTTGAATGTCTACCAAAAATTCTGCAACATTTTGCTATTACACATTATCATAAATAAAATGTTGATACATTTATATATTGCATTAGGGAATTCTTAGAAGAGCTCTATATATTTCTAGGACTTCGGTTACAGAAAAGTCTGGCTGCTAGGCCAAGATTTGCCTGGATTAGGGAATGGTATTATTCCCTGAAGGTAGGCCCAGCTCTATGGATAAAATCATAACTAACATATATATGTAAACTTTAAATTGTTTTGTTTTCGACAGTCATCAGGACTTCCTCTTGGCTTTCTGTTCAGGGATCACTCCTGGCAGGGCATGAAGAAAGATATGGGGTGCTGAAGATTGAACCTGGGTCGACTACAGGCAAGGCAAGGACTCTGCCTACTTGACTATCTCTCCAGCCCTTTATGTGAATTTTTAAAGGTTCCCTTTATGAAACATAAAATTCGGTGAGTTCAGTATAGAACTGAAGTAATTAGCTAAAGGAATGTGATAGTACTAAGGAAGGTTTGATCAATTTATGTTGCTAATTATATAGTAAGCTGTATTTTATGCATTTGATTTCCCTTTTGTAAAGCATTTGTCTGTTTTATGTTTGTTTGTTTGTTTTTAAGAGAAAAGGATGCTCATTCCTGGTGATTCAAAAGAGTTCATTATTAGTTTACATAATTTTTTTCTTTAAAGTGGTAGAATAGTGCTTAAGGTACTTGCCTTGCACATAGGTTTAACCCCTGGCATCCCATAGTTTCTCAAGCAAGATCACCAGGAGTAATCTTCAAGAGCAGAGCCAGTATTAAGCCGTGAGCACTATGTGGTGGGTTCCAGAACAAAAAGTCTATGTATCTTTGTCTACCTCTAGTTATTATTGTTATTATGTTAACCTCTCACAAGGTTTTTAATTTATAATATTTTCATAAATTTTATTTTAAAATTTTAATAGTTTTAGAGGAAAAGGGGAAAATTTCCTAAAAGGTTACAAACTCTCATAATTCCAATTTAAGAGAGCATCTAATGCAATGATGCCTTAGAATGGAAACACGGTGAAAGTAAAAAAATGATGAAGCCTTGACATGAATAAGAACCTACATATTGAGGTAAATTAATTAAAAAATGGTTGTAAAAATATTGGAATTAAACTGGGTAGAGTTTGAGCTCAAAAAATATGAAAAGCTGTTCCTGTTTTGGGGTAGAGATTTAAATAACATGAACAGAGTTACACATTATAATTGGAGAGATGGAACTAGACTAGAATGTGAATAAATAAGTCAAGATACAAAGATGAACTCCAAAGCAATCAAAGTTCTCTAATCAGCTCTCCTAGAAGCACCTGAAGGAAGAAGCTGGTTTTAGCCAGGACAATGGACAGGGAAGAGTAACAATTGAGTTGAAAGGCGGAGAGGAACCAATAGGAGTCATGAACTGAAGTCACGGTCTGAAGGACCAAAACTTATTATATCTTCATCAGAAACAGAGAAGTAGTATGTAAGGGCAATGGTAAACATGACTGTAGATACACTGAAAACAGATAATGAGCTACCACTATGTGAGAGATATTACTATCAACTTCATCAGTGCTTAGTTTCTGGATGAAATGTTAAGTATTTTAAGACTTTAAGACTCCAGAATCATTACTTTCCCTTCTTTCCTACCTAGAAAAAATTGTATATCTGGATTGTTAACCAGGAGACCTGACAACATTTTCCTGAGACTTTTCCCTTTCATATTGATTGCTCTATAACTCAACAACTTAGAACAGTAGCTCTTTCTTCTTAAAGTTAGGACACTTTGTTCTCAATTTAATGAGAAGAAATAAAACAGAAAAGTATGCTCGGGATTCTCAGAAAATCTTATTTCTAACTATAAATGTAGTTCCAGCAGAAAGGATGGATTTTAAATTCCACATCTTCAACATGATTCCAGATATCCTTGGTGATAAAGTGTTAGAGATTACCGTCTTGTCATTTCCTAAATTTTGGTCTGTATCCCAGATTCTAATTTTAAACATAATAAATTACTTAACGAATATCAGCTTTACCGGCATAACCTAGTTTGAAGATGTTGAGATATCTGGGGTCTTTCTGAAACTGTGCTACTAGGTGGATGGATAATCAGTAAACATGTGCCAGCAAGTAAAATGCTTCTCTTTATAAAATTCAACTAAAGTCTCTTGGCTTCAGTGTTCTGATGTGTAAACAAATGAAGCTGGACAGTACTCAGATTCTATGTTGGACCTGAAATTCATCTATCATCCAATTTCAAATACCAGCTCGTTGTATGAGCTGAAAAACTCTATTAGTGTAGTTTTCCATATTATGAACTTGCTTACCTGATCATAGTAGCGCAGGTAATATTTCACAACATAGTCCACTAGATTAATCCCGTTGTCCTAGGTTTAAAAGAGAAACTGAAATAAAAATCCTTCTCATGCCATAAAATTCAGTTGAAAGCTGAAATATCAGATTGGGACCGTAATACTTGAAAATTTGATATCTGGTCCTAATTCTGTCTGAGATTGGCAAGATTTTCCTCTTTCACCCGAGTTTCATGACATCAATACCAAGAAATGACAACATGCAATCCTTTACAGAGGGAAAAACAGATCATCAACATGACCTCTAAGTTAATGGCTAAAACACACAAACAAAACAAAACAAAACAAAACACTGTCTCTCAATAATTTTTTTGGCATAAAGGCAGGACTGGAGGGGGCAAGAGAGCACTAAAAGAAACTAGGAAACAGAAAACCATCTCTCCCTTCCCACCACTCAAAAAAATAAAAAAATAAATAAAAAAAAGAAGTGTGTGCACTTAATTGGCATGAAAAACAATCAGGGCAGCTTAAAAGGACCGCCATGCCACTTTATGACCCTGGGAGGCCAGGGGCAAGCAAGCCCTCCCACAAGGCCGCCTTTGTGTCTTGTTCACTGAGTCTAATTCTAATTTGCCTGTGTGTTTCCCCTCCCTCCACTCCCCTAGCCCCCATGGGATGCCTAGATATGGGCTGGTTGTTTCTAAAGAGGGAACTCCACAGGGGAGTGGAGCCAAATGATAATCAGGTTCAGAGAGTTTCACAGTAGAGCCTGAGTTCAATTGTTGTGATCTAAAGAATAATTCAAAAACTCAGCTCAACCTATGATTCAACCTCAACCTCCCTGGGCTACTGAGGAAGGAGTCAACTGCAAGTAGCCAACAGGAAAGAGGCTCCACCCTAGTGCAGTGGCTCCAACTGTACTTACTCATCTCTATTTTATTCTCTCGTTATAGCTGAACCTCTAATATGATATTTTAGAGCGAAGAATGGTGTGTGTGTGTGTGTGGTTAAAATAAGAGCTTGCATGAAAAACAGTTATCTTCATTCAACAGTCAAAATAAAACAAGAACAGCATTTTGTTAAAGATGAATAGAAAAACAATAAACCACCCTCCATCTTACCCTCCAAATTCGAAGATATAAACATAAAACAGTGACAGATCATAGATAATACAAAAATAAATACCCGACTTTTAACGTCCTTGAGCTTGGGTAAAATTTCTAAACTATATCCATCTGCTTGTCCCCGAGTCCTATTTCCTCCATTCATATAATTTCCAAAAGCCAGAATAAGAGCCAAAATATCCTTCACACTCTTCATGTGCAGCAAGCCCTGTAAAGAGAAACATACATATTTAGAGAACCAAATTCCAAATGAACTGACCACTGTTCATTCAGCAATAGCTATTTATTATTAAGTCCCATAGGCTTATTTTGTTGTGTTTTATAATGTGATAGACTATTGAAGATGCAATGAAAAATGTACTATATTAAGATCTAAGTGTTAGAAAAATAAAAGAATAACAGCCATTATTTTCTACATTTCCAGTGAAATATAGACTGTTTTAAAACTGGAGATTAAAAATTAACATTTATATTTGTTTTTGTCAGGTTTCCTTTAATAAAACTTATTGTGAAGTTGTATGTATTGGGGGCTGGAGAGATAGCATGGAGGTAAGGTGTTTGCCTTGCATGCAGAAGGACAGTGGTTCGAATCCCAGCATCCCATATGGTCCCCTGAGCCTGCTGGGGGGCAATTTCTGAGCGTAGAGCCATAAGTAGCCCCTGAGCACTGCCAGGTTGACCCATAAACCAAAAAAAAAAAAAAAGTTGCGTGTATTGGAGAAAATTGTGGTTAGAGTATTATGGCTTCACATTGTACTACTTTTACATAGAGAGGTATTTATTTATTTTTAAATATCTTGATCTAAGCACCGTGATAACAAACATGTTAGTGGTTAGGTTTTAGTTATAAAAAAAGAACACCCCCCTGCAACATTCCCACCACCAATGCTCCATCTCCCTTCCCTGCCACCCTCTGCCTATATTTGAGACAGGCATTCTACTTCTCTCAATCATTAACATTGTCTTGGTAGTTGTTAGTGTAGTTATTTTTCTAACTGAACTCACCACTCTTTGTGGTGAGCTTCATATCATTGCTGGTCCTTCCAGCCCTCATCTTATTGTCTCTGGCATTTTCTTTCATTGTGTGTTGTTGTTGTTGTTGTTGTTTTTGGCCAGACCCGGTGACTCTCAGGGATTACTCCTTGAAATGCACTTAGAAATTGCTCCTGGCTTGGGGGTGACCCTATGGGATGCCAGGGGATCAAACCGCCGTCTGTCCTGGGTCAGCCGCATGCAAGGCAAATGGCCTATAGCCGTGCCATCGCTCTGGCCCTCATCTCTGTTATTTAATGTAATTTTTCTGTCTGTTTTTGGACTATGCATCTGAGTATAGGTATAGTTGTGCTAGATCAAACAGCATAGAAAACTATAGAAACATAGAAAACTATGTTTTCTTATCACCAGATAATCCTCAGAGGTTAAGAAAGATACCACGTTCAGTTTTATATTTATTAAGTGTGTGCTAATATTTACATTAATGGTTACAATTTCTAGCTATTTAAGGTTTCTTCAACTCCATATTTCAATTGTCCATCAAGACTCTTACTTCTAAACTCCACCATGTTTCAAGTGCAGAATTTCAAATTGGTACTTTTGTCTCTGCTGGGCAGTTTTAGTTACATTTTCCCCCCTTTATTTTAGGTTAAGAAATAAAGCCAAATTCAGCTGTAGACTGACTTCTATCTTGTCTTTAGGATATGGTTACTACCTTGGTAGTAGATGTGCTTTTTTAATAAAAAAATATCTTATTTTATTGATAAAATGACACTTACAGATAAGCAATTGGATACTGAGCAGAGTAACATGTATTAACAGCATGAAACATTGTTGAGAAAAGTCGAAGGCTACAATTTAAGTTTATAATAACTATCAGAGTGGTAAATCCAGTAGAAAATTATTTTTCTTGTCTCTCATTGTAACCATTTAATCTAGCAACCCTCAAGCATGTTAGTTCATTATGTAAACACATTCCAGGTGTACAACGCACAGGTCTAAAATTATATTTTATAATCCAGTAAACTGAGTGGGAAAAAACTATATTTAACTTGATCTTAAGTGACCCGTAACTCACAGCATTTGTTACATACTTGAGATAGTTGAAAGAAGTAAGTAAAATCATCATTTCTCCCATTTCTGTCAGCTTGTATTTCCTTTTCTCTGTCAACTCACGCATGTTCACAGATACAACTGAGCAGAATAATTAAGATTTAGAGAAAGAAGCAATCTTAAGCTATTGATTTATTTTGGCGTGGGGAGCTACACCCAGCAGTGCTCAGGGATCACTTTTGATGGATCTTGGGGACCATATGATGGGATCAGATCAAACCCTTGTTGGTTTGGTGCAAGGCAAACTACTGACTGTCCCTTTCCAGCTGTACTTTATCTCCAGCACCACACATTGATCTGTCCCATCAATTTCCTAAATTATTCTCTACAGAAATACTATCCTTTAAACTTAAACGTACCTTAGAAGCTCGAGTGATGATCTCTACTTTCCGGTGCAAAGAAGTGATCCCCTCTGAAAACACGGATCTGAAGATTATGCACTGGGCACGTTCAGCAAAATTAGGGATCTGGGCCAACTCATGCAAAAATCTGTAAAAATCAAGAATAAATCTTTTATCTTGATATACAATAACTAGGGGGGAAAAAGATAGTTGACACAGAGAATATTCTTTGACTATTTCAGTTTAACAATTATTCAAGGTTTCAGATAGGCAAGCTCAAGGAACCATTTATTTTGCTCACAACAAACTTTCTATGGATTTCAATGATAGTTATTAAATACTGCTGAATGAATAGCTTACTTTGGAATATAAGGCTAATTAGGGATACTGAATTTATGACAACTTATCTATCTACTGTTACTTAAAATAAGTAACTAAACCCAGACTGAAAATGCTAACCTTTAGGAGGGAAAAATACAGAAACAACCCCCTTTGTAATGCAATGTTCTCTGAAGGGCTATTTATATTGGCTCAGTAAAGACTTGAGGCAAGGCAGTGATTTAAAAAAAAATCCTTTACAGAATGAGATTATGACTCTTGTTTTTCTGCTCATTTAAGTAATCTTCATTATCTTATTCTACTTTTGATATTTATTTTCCAAAATATACCTGCACAGGTAAAATTCACAGTCCAGTGCTTCTTAGAACAAAGCAGGCAGTCTTCAGGTGCATGCAGTATAAAGTTTCTTAAAAATGATGGCAAGCTAGACCGTAAGAGCTAAAGGTGAATTCTGACCTACACACAGATGCTCACTGTCTGAGCAGTTGGGTTCTGGTGCCCTTTGCAAAATTAAGTTGGAAAAGCTGAACACTCTCCAGGCCAAACACCAGAGCACGGGGTATAAACTAAAATGGGTGGAAAAAGTTGGACATGAATCCAGAAAAGGAGAGGATCTACTAACAGCTCCAAAATTCACTTTGGGATTGGATGATGATTAACTGATATTTCTGAAAAATTGGGTCAACTCATAACATCAGTCACTTGACATTTTGTGATCTTTCATCGAATATGCTTTTCCATAGGAGCAAATCTGGAGACCGCTTTCCATAGAATAGTCCTTGGCTTATCCTTTGTACCTCTTTTACTTTATTTTCAGAAAAGATTTGGATTTCAGGGAGACTCTGAATCTTATTTTTTCATTTACCTAAACAAGCTCATAATTTTTATTTATAGCAAGATGATACAAAGAATGTCCATAAAAGAAAAGATACTTATTTGGTTTTTTTATGTTTTTCATGTACTTTATTAAAAAAAAAAAACACCATCACCAATGTCCCTTTGTTTTAAGTTATATCTAAGTTTTAAGTTCATTATTGTTTTAAAAACCCCATGAGATTGGATACAAAAAACTTATAGAAATTCTGAATTAGGAAAAAATTTAAAACTCTACAACTTATATGGGAATTGCTTCTGATTAAGCCACCTCCTAATTTGAAAATGAGAAATAAGAGTTTTATCAGTTATCATGATTATAAAAAGTAGAGGAAGCTCACAGGACTGTTCTGCTGTATCTTGGCAAGTTTCATTGGTTTAGATGTAGCCCAAAGCTACCTCCACGACAGTGCCATGCACTCTCTCCTCCTCACCAGTGTGACTACAGGTAACATATCACAAGTAGGATCTATATCTCCAAGACATTCACTCTTTTTCAGTAAAAATGATCAGTAGAATTACAAAGAGTAAAAGAGAAGGGCCCGGAGAGATAACACAGTGGCCTTTGCCTTGCAAGCAGCCGATCCAGGACCAAAGGTGGTTGGTTCGAATCCTGGTGTCCCATATGGTCCCCCGATCCTGCCAGGAGCTATGTCTGAGCAGACAGCCAGGAGTGACCCCTGAGCACTGCCGAATGTGGCTCAAAAACCAAAAAAAAAAAAAAAAAAAGAGTAAAAGAGAAGACACAGATCAAATACCTCAGCTCTCCAGCAAGAACAAGATGGAAAGGAGATTCTGGAAGAACAATAACGTATCATTTGTCTCAGAAATGGAGCTTTAGAAGGAGACAAGATCTTAGGATTACTGATTTCTGTTACACGTGAAAAATTGTTAGAATATCAAGGTTCTCTGAAATTAAAGTTTTCCTGGGCTTTACAGTTTGCACTACATACTATGCTCTCAGACTATTAAAAGTTCCAAATGTTTTGTACTTGCTAAAGAGTTGAAAACACATATCCAGATTTAGAGGGGTGGTGTGAGGAGAAAATTTAGGGATTTTACATTGCTTTTATATAGAACTGATAAGGTATGGATAAATATCAATACTGAACATCAGTCATCAAGAATTTCATGCAGCCCTAAGGACTCCATGAAGTTTTGATTGTGCTTGGCACCACTGCTAAGACATGAAAAAAAGAATATAAAGCATTCACAATTCCTTCTATATAGTTAAGAAATACATCAACAGTTATGATGGAGAATAAGAAGTATTTCCAGTAATGGACTCTACAAAGGGCTATCGGAGCTCTTCTTGGGGGCATTTAAATCAAAGCTCTGAAACCACCTGGATAACTATGAAGACATTTGTGAACAACTACCAGAAACAGATAAGAGATTTTGAAATATATAATCATAATAATCAGGATGAAGAATTTTAAATAGAGAAAAGATAATTTTTGCTTTTTGATTAGGAAACCAATTGCATTGATCTAGTTGATATATGGGAGTGAATAGAAGATTCGCAACTGGATTATCTTTCCCATTATTGTTCTGACATTGTTTCAAAGGGTAAAAAGTGGACCTGCTATGTGAAATAAAGAACAGACAGCTGATGAGAAAACTATCTAACGCAACAATACCCAATTCCAAGGGTTACTGAGAAGTCTAGGATGGCTTGAGAGTTGTAGATTTGTAGAATGATGAAAAATACTATGAAATACTGAAGAAGCTTGAAAAAAAAATAAAACTACTTTATGCCACAAGTGGTCTAAAAATGCACATGCAAATGTCTCAGAAAGAACAATGTAGCTCCCTTCTCATTAATTAGTAAAAGTTCTAGAAGTATTATACTTCAAAAATTATGAGGTAAGTATCATATCTCTCCTGTAATCTTTATTTTCTGGCAGCCACTCACAGTGATGCTCAGGACCTTTCTCCTGTCTCTATGATCAGAGATCACTCTAGATGGTATGCAGGGGACTATTTGTAGTGCAGAGGATTGAATCTGGGTCAGCCAAGTGAAAGGCAATATCCCTACCAGATGTAATTTATCTATAGCCCCACAGCTCTTTTTCCTTCTTTTTGCATTGTTTTAAGACAACACGATTCATATGGTTGACAACAGATTTTCAGGTATACAATATTCCTGAACTTAATGCTTTAACTTTAAGGGCAGGAATAAAAATTCTTTTGCATATCTCCAAATGTTGGTCTTAGATACTGGATCTTGATACTTATGCATATTTATGGCCTGGATCCTTTTTGAATTATTTTAACTCTATACTATAGGATCCATAATAATGAAGATTAAGTACCTCAAAAGAAGTCAGAAATAAGGGTTCTTTTCCTTCTTTCCCAGAATAGGCTTATTTATCCCACTTACAGGCTAAAGTAGGAACTTGACAAGGTTCCCCTTCTCACACTGTGTGGGTTCCCCATGCACAGAAGCAATTCAGTTGACTGGAATGATACAACAGGATCCGATATTCTTGTGGATGTAATAACTTGGCTTAACCTCCTCTGCATTCCAAGTGCATTTTTGTTTCACATGTGGACATTTCTGTTGCAACCTCTGTTCCTCCACAAAGGAGAACACCAATATAGTTACAGGCTTATCTCCATAAGTCTATGGGTTTTTCTCTTGTGAGGGTTCCAACGATCACCATAGACCCAAGTGGGATATCCCAATATCAAGAATGATGTCTTCACTTTATGTCAAAAAAGCAAACCATGAAGCCTGATCCAACTTAACAGAACTGCACCTGGACACTATCCCACAGAAGACTGAAAAGAGAGTGGGAGACAATTCTAAAGGGAGAAGCTCTCAGAAAGCTGGATGCAGGCAGATACAAATGATTTTCTGTATCTGGCACTGGGTTGCAAGAGAAATGATGAGGTGAGTGATGAAGCCAGACTCCTCTCCCTGCTATAATTTATAGGACTGGGCACTTCAGGGATGTTAGGAAATTACTATGTCAAACCATAAATGATTCACATTTTCCAGTATGTTCAGCATGCTTACACTCAACTCATTTGGAACTAATGACAAGTAAGCAGTCAGAGAAACAGACTCTGACGTCTCTCAAACAGATGCTGTCCTGTGCAGGAGGACTAAATGAAAGAAAGGTACAATCCCCTCATTTTGGAATCGATACCTCTCCCAGCAGCTGTGCTCTGCACATAAGGTCACAAGGCAGCACAACAGACCTTTCCGGTGTCAGTAACAGCTTAGGGGATTCAGGAAGTTGCTATAGTGATCATTCACACACTTTAAATCTTGAAAAAGTAGCATTAGAAAGGCATTAACATATTCCCATCTGTTAATCTCTGCTTCCACTTGCTTGGAGAGTGATGTTTCCTCCTTGAAGATGCCTTTAGTCTCAATGTCATGGAGTGTTTTACCTACATGTTGTTCTATATACTTTATGGTATCAGGTCTGATATCGAGGTCTTTAATCCATTTGGATTTTACCTTCGTAATGATGTTAGCTGGTGTGATAACGATTGCTTTGTAATATGCAGCCGTCAGAAGAGATGAAGTTATGAAATTTTCCTATACATGGATGTACATGGAATCTATTATGTTGAGTGAAATAAGTCAGAGAGAGAGAGAGAGATGCAGAATGGTCTCACTCATCTATGGGTTTTAAGAAAAATGAAAGACATTTTTGCAATAATTTTTAAAGACAAAAGAGAGGAGGGCTGGAAGTTCCAGTTCACCTCATGAAGTTCACCACAAAGAGTGATGAGCTTAGTTAGAGAAATAACTACATTGAGAACTACCCTAACAATGAGAATGTATGAGCGAAATAGAAAGCCTGAGTAGAGTACAGGCAGGGCTGAGGTGGGGAGGAGGGAGATTTGGGACATTGGTGATGGGAGTGCTGCACTGGTGACAGAGGGGTGCTCTTTATATGACAGAAACTCAACCACAATCATGTTTGTAATCAAGGTGGTTAAATAAAATATTATTTTAAAAGAAATAAAAAAGAAAGGCATCAACACAAAAGCAAAAGGAAAGCACTTCCAAGTAGCAGAAACCCACTTTTAATTTGATTGTGTTAGTTATTCCCAGAGTGTAGAAGAGGACTAGCAAATCCACAGGTCAAATTAAGCCTGCCACTTATTTTTTGTGCATTTTTTCAACTAAGAATGGTTTTTAAATTCTTTAATTATGGAGAAAAGAATCAACAAAAACATTTTATAATGAGTAAAAATAATACAAAACTACATTTCACTGCTCATAAATATATCTTTAGAGTTCATTTTATGCACTATAACGGCACATGCAGTTTTAGGGATCAATGGCTCAAGCAAATTTGAAATATTTAGAGCCTTAATTTTTTCTAAGAGTGCTTTTCCACCTCCTGTTTACAAAATGGTACCTCTATCCATAATTGAAAAAGCACTGAAAACCATTGTATGGTAAGAAACATTAGCCTTGGGGCTGAAGAGATAGTACAGTTCAGGGCCCATATCTTCCACATGGCAGATCCAGGTTCAGTGTCCAGAACCCTAAATGGTGTCTTGCGCACTTCCAAGATCTTTGAGCAAAGAGCCAGGAGTAAGCCTGACTTACTCCTGTTGTGTCAGATACCCCCAATCGCCTAAAATGTTATTGAAACCTAGAGATGATCATGACCAGAACTTTACCACACTAGCACTTTAATGTCACTCCTATAAAAAATAAATCTTCGATATCTATAAGACATCAAATCCAAGCTAAGGAAAACCCAAATACTCTGAGGGCCTTGTTAGTAATTAAATATTCCCTTATAAGTCACTTGCTTTTTACTTATTATTATTATTATTATGACTTAGAGTTGGAATTTATTGCATTCAGAAGCATGATTTGAGAGTGGTCCATAGGGTCAAGGTGGGAGTTGATACAAATGAATCAGTTTAGAACAGAAGGGTGAAAGGCAGTAGAAATTACCTATCAGTGAGAGTAATAACAGCATAAACTAATATGTGTACATCTGTGTGGGTTGTAGGGAGGGTGTTGGAATCCTGTCTTAGACTTTATGCAAAAGAAATTCAGCTAAAGTTTCAAAGTCTTTAACAAGCAAGTGAACTTAGAATAGAATTTCCTTGCCTGACCATTAGAGATCGTTACCTGCATCTGGATGCCTAGGTCCTCCTGTGCATCCAGGGAAAGGGCACAAATGTTTTATTTCATGCTATCAGAGTCTGAATTTCTTTCTCCAAAACTGACTTGTTATCATACATCTAACTTCTCAATTTCCTTTTTCTCCTGGCTGGCTATCATTCCTTACCTCCTAACTCTGAGCTGACAGGGTTGATCTGAAACTAACACAACACACTCAAAGTAGCAATAGGCAAAGAATCCCTGCCACTCTGAACTACTCTTGCATAGAGTCCTGGGCAAAGTCTGGGGGCTGCAGCACCCCAGAAACCTAGTATCGGTTTGAAGACACCAAGAGCTCAGCTAGGACAAAAGTCTCTCAGTTACATGCTCAAGAGCTTTGGACTTTCAACAGGTATGGAGCCAGAACCCTTAATCACTGAGCAAACACCCCTAGTTATGACATGGAGAAAAGAACAATTACATACCAAAAAAGGAGGATGAAAAGGGCCTCTCTTCATGGAACATAAACAGGTGGAGAATTGGGGAGAAAGTTGGCACATTCAAACCATCTTTTCTGGATATGAGTTTTACAAGAGTCAGTTTGAAATATGTGATTCTACTATTATCTTTTTTTTTAACTGCATCAGCTGATCCTTGTACAAAGTGATGACTTAGTTCTTCCTCAGTTACCCTTTTGGTCAGTATGTTTAGTCTAGGAAGAATTAATAAATTGCTAGAGTAAGAAAGGGGAGTCACAAGGACTGGGAAATGGGGTTGAGACATTCTACCAGCAGCACAAGTCTCCGGGCTCATTTCCCAGCAGGCAAGTCATTCTGCGGCATGTAATAGGTCATGGGGAAGATGGTACGAGAGCTTAACTCACTGCACAAGTTAAAATGGTTTACTCAGAGTTGGGAGGCAGGAAGATAGAGATTGTGCTTTTCCTCTCAGCAGACCAGAAAAGTGATCAAGTGTTCTTACTGCTCAGGTTTATCCAACAGCTTCAACTCGTCTTCTTTGCATGTTTCATAATACTTTCTAATTTTAACCAATTCATCCTCTTGGGCTCTCTGTGTTGAAATACAAGAAATAAAACAGACTCAAAAATGAGCAATATTAATCAATCAAAAGGCGTATGTATTCAAGTGTCACCTCTTAGCAGCAAGGTCATGTGCTCAGAAATGTAGATGATTGGCCTTATTTCACACTGAGCAACTCCAGGGAGCAGTCAGTTTTCTGAGTATTCTGAAGTATGCTAGCATTTTAGAAGTGTTGGCCTATTCCAAAGGCCACTGCAAGCGACCTCAGCTGGATGCAGAAGACAGGCTCTTTGGCTGTTATCACTGATGGCCATGTCTCTAGCTTGGAATGACCCTCATATATACGTAGGCTTCTGAAACTTACTTAAAATCACTTCTTCTTTTCTAAACATGGATAGCACTTCTTGTCTAAAGTGCTTATTTTAATATTAGTCTCTGTTTTCTCTATGTATCCAGTTGTTTCAGTTGTTGAAAGCCTGCCTCTTTTATTTTTAATATTTTTTGGTTTGGGGCCACACCTGGCTGTACTCAGGGCTACAACTGGCTCTGACCCCTGCGGTCATCCCTGGCAGCATATGGGATGCCAAATGGGATGCTGGGATCAAACCCAGGTCGGCTGCATGCAAAGCAAACACCCTACCTGCTGTTAAACTCTGCCTCTTTGAGGGGCTGGAGAGACAGTATAAGGGATATGCTCTTGCTTGCATACATTCGACCTGATTCTATCATTGCTACTCTATATAGTCCCCTGAGCACCACCAAAAGTGATTCCTGAATGCAGAGCCAGCTGTAATCCCTGAGCACTAATCAGGTGTGTCCCTCCAATTATTTTTTTTTAACAAAAGCTCACCTCTTTGAGCTAACAAGTACTGACGATGTATACAATTAAGGCCCTGGTATCAGCAAAAAACATCTAGAAGATAATTCTTTATATAATCCTGCTAAGCCTTACTATTAAACAATAAACATGTTCTATCAGAAATTAAGGTGCTAGAGAAAAGAAGTAATGAGATAAATTATGCTTTCACTGGATGTTCATAGCATACTCCCAAGACGCTAAATGCTCCTTAGGAAATGTCACTATTGAAGAATAAAAAGAAGGTAATTCAAGTTATCTTCTAACATCCAGAGTCAGTGGACAAGCACAGTTAATAATTGTGGCGATTTGGATTCTTCTTGTCATATTCTCCAAGAACTTGTCAATTCTGTCAGCTACTGACACACAATCTCAAGACCTCTTATGTGTACACTAGAATTTACTCGCAAAGTCCATTGCTACTGTTATCCATACTGAATTATCTTACTAGTCACCAAAAATTAAGGTAAACCAGTGATAATCCCCCTTAGACTGATGGTCACATAGGCTCAAGAACAGGTGACCTCAAGTTAATGTAAGTTAAGGAAAGGCAGGGCTTCAAAAGTAAAACTAAAATACACACCTGCCATCCCAGTATAATCTGAGAACATTAGCTCACGGGCTGAAAGTAGCCATTCAAGCCACTATAAGCCTTCTCATTTCCTACAGGAAAACAGTAGTTTGCATAAACATTAACAAATACTTTGCTTTCCTTTGCTCTTAGAGTACTCAACAGGGCTGAGTTGAGCAACACAGAAGCAGTGGTCACAGAGCATGGACTTTCTAGAAGAGGACAATGTGATCAACTAGCTGAGATATCACAGCAGAGTGCTTTTCTCATGCTTAATCTCATTTGAGACTGAGATTCTGTGCTCAAATCTCTTCCAGGCTATCTCATTTTTTTAATCACCAAAGAATATGAATGGCTCAGTCATTTTCCAGTTGGAAAGAGTCAAACATTACCATTTCTTTGGGGGGGGGGTTTGGGCCACACCCTGCATCGCTCAGGGGTTACTCCTGGTTCTCTCTGTGGACAGAAGTCGGTCCTGGCAGGCCTGGGGAACCATCCAGGATGCCGGGATTCAAACCAACGTCGGTTCTGGGTCGACCATTTACAAAGCAAATAAATGCACTACCGGTCCCAACATTATCATTTCTTAGACTGTAACATTCCTCCAGTTAGTAAAGGTGGAAAATTTAGGAACTCTGGCTCTGTAGGTCTTTGATACTCACATTTTCATATAAAGCTGCCAAGGTCTCCAGATCAACCACAGAGTCATCCACGTTGAAAATGGCTGCAAAGCACACACACACACAAATACATAAAAGGTTTGATTAGATGGCCCCACATCATCACTTACATCTAGCTTTGAAGCAACAGAACATTTCACTTTCTTACACCAGTTGTATCTTTCAGCATGCCTTTATTGTCTTTCTTTTGCACCAGGGGTCCCAAATGAAAGAAACTGAAATGATTCCTACCCCCCCACACACCCAGTCTGAGCCTTGGCCCTGCCTGGATTAATTCCTCAAGGTCTACATCCTTTCTGCAGTTTAATTTAGGCTCCACAGGAGAAGTATTTGTCCTTTAAATCTAAATCAGTTAGTAGGCTTGAAGCACATTTTTAAAATCTTTCTTCCCAACTGGTAATTGAAGAGATTTAGTATCTAATGAACCAGAACTGACTCTTGCCCATTACCAGGGAAGGAAGGAATGACAGAGGGAGAAAAGGAGAAAGGGGAAAAGGAAGAAAGGAAGGGTAGAGAGATAGAGAAAAAGAACACAGCGTGAGAAAAGACAATGCTGGCAAATTCAATGGATTCAGGAACCTTTCCACTGCCACAGCAAACATCTTGTTTGGATTGTAAAGAAACAAGAAAAAGCAGTAATTGTATCAACAGATTATAGAAACCTCCCATGAGCCAGTTTGAAAGCAAGTTCTCACTTCAATGGTTTTATTAGGATTCTACTTATTGCTCTATATCTTAGATAAGTAATTTACTTATAAACTAATATACTAAATATATTCCTTCCCATACATACACACATACATACCGGGACACAACCACTGAGATTTTTAAAGCACTAAGGAATTTAACAAAGTACTTAAAATAGGCAGCTCCACATCTTTAAATAATTATTCAAAACTAATAAGGTGTGTTCTCTCAATCCACCTCCCTTCTATGACTTTACATTGTGAAATTAACCAGAATGCTAGTAAATTTTCTGCGTGGCAGAGTAATTAATTTTATTAAATCAACCAGTGATATGCCTTTGAATTTTTCTCATCAACTTATTCTGCTCATTGGCATTACTCTATGGTTTTTAGCCAAGGTAGGGATCGAGGTAAAGGGCAGGTTGCTTTCATATTTGTTTGGGTTATTACACAATTCTAACAAAGTTAATGAACCGAGCTAAGATCATATAATTTCGCAGAGCATGGAAAAATGTTCTCAAATTTCTTTTCTAGGCCTCCTTCTTTAACTGGGGAATTAACCAGCAAGTAATTCCTCAAAATAGTAAGATAGTGAAGAAAGAAGATGTTAATATGCTAGTACAAAGTTAGTCTTCTCTTATGCCCACAAGACAAAGAAAATTTATTTCTAAAAAGGCTAATCTGAGCACACAAAAGATATATATGATTTAAAAGAGTTTATCCTCCCAAGACTTTTACCTTGTATGTGGAGAAAATATAAATTCATTAAATGATTACAGTTTCTATTTTTAAATGCTGATTCTTTTAAAGATGAAAATGAAGTAACCAAGAATGGCATTTATTTTATATAAATTCCAATATGCTCCGACAAAAATGAACTGAAATGGATGCCATAAAAAGGTAAAATTCTAAAAACAATGATCAGAAATGCTCATTTTTTAAAGAATTATATATCCCAGCTAATACATATGAACTTCAATTAGATTTAAGAACATGATATTGGCTAATAAGAGAAACTACTTTGTGGGTTTCTTTTTCTAGTGAGTAAATATTTGATTTTTAAATGTTAATCAGTCTGGGTTCAGATACAGACAGATGCTGAGCCAAGTCCCCTTTATTTTCCTACACAGAAGAAAGAAAACGCAGGGAGAATGGAACCAGAAAACAAAAATAGGACCTGGATATACTTCTTCATTCATTTGCCTGTCCCTTGGATCAAATTTGTTGGGAGTTTAGGGACTATTCTAAAATGCTTTGGATATAAATCAAAAGGATTGGAGGGATTTGGGCCTTAAAAGTACTTGAGCTCATAAAATTTATATTCTATCATAGGAGACAATATATAAAAACATATATAATTTTAGATAAAAACATACTATGAAGTAAATGGGAAAAATGGGCAACATCAAAAGGAATCACAGATGAGGAAGTGAAACTTAAGCTAAGACATGCAGTGTTCCATTTGGTGATTGTCTGGGAGAAGAGCATTTCGCAGGTAACTGCAAAAGTAAGCTTGCTTGTTTTTACAAAATGAGTTTAAAGTACAGAAAATCACCAAGATGAGTATCTTAGTATGTGATCTAGCAGGTCATAGTATGCATCCATAAAATGGGTTTCAAACCACTAACTGAAAACTGAGGTAATAGATGTGCTTGGTACAGTAGACAGAGCATAGCACAAACTTAAATAGGACCTATGAACTATTATATATAGATTCATTACAATGACTTTGAATATAAAGATTTCTTAATGTATTTAATGTCTGTTAATACCTTGCCTACTTTAACATCTGGAAAGAATCAGAAAAAGATAGCAACTATATGCTAATAACTGAAATTTCCAAAATTCTTGAATACTTCCATAGAAGTAGTTTGGATTAAACTTTTAGAGTTCTTCAAAAGCACTCATGAAGCCCAACTATAAGAGGAATTATTAATAGAAAAGTTACATACAACAAAAACTCCAATCATTATTATTATTATTATTATTATTTTGCTTTGGGGGCCACACCCAGTGATGCTCAGGGATTACTCCTGGCTATGTGCTCAGAAATAGCTCCTGGATGGGGGGACCACATGGGACACCAGGGGATCGAACCATGGTCTGTCCTTGGTTAGCACGTGCAAGGCAGATGCCCTACCGCTTGTGCCACTGCTCTGGCCACCAAAATTCCAATTATTACAAAAAAGTATGGAGGATATATTTTGGTCCATTCAGAAAGGCACCTAAATTGTGGGACCAGGACTGGATGGCAGTATGTGCCTAGCTGTACTCAGAACATATACATGGTTTTTCTTGTGGCTCCCCTCCTGGTAGTGCTCTAGGTACAATATCTGATGCCAGAAATAGAACCTGGGTCAGTTGCATACAAGTCAAGTGCCTTAACCCCTGGACAATGACTCTGCCCAGAAAGTCAACCCCCTCCTTTTATCTTATTCCTTTCTTTTCTATAACCCATTCATCTTTATGCTTCAAAGATATTTTTCCTGAATATTGGTTTCAAACTTTTATTTATTTATTTTTGTTTAAAATACCTCAGGTATTAGTTCTTTAAATATTGAGTGAGATCCAGATTTTGGCTTGATTTTTTAACACCATTTACTCATTCCTGCTCTGCTCCCAAACTATCCTCCAATATCATCTTCTTCCAAGTACCCTATGCACAGCTGTACCTGGCAATCTCCCATTCTGAAACACAACCACACTTAAAGACCCAATTCAAAATGTTTAAGACTGGAAAAATACTTGTTAATATTCTGATCATTAAGTTCATGCTTTTATCTCTGTCATGGCATTATAGATATATTTTAATTAAGGAAAGAGCATCTATTTTAAGAAACTGAACTATGATATGTTGACTAATAATTTCCGTTTTCAATGGAAATTCCCTGAAGTCGGCAGCCATTTCTATGCAACTTGAAAAAAAAAAAACCAGCACCCAGTATAGTATTTGGGATGTAAGAGGTATGAAACAGAAATGTGTAGGTGAAAATGTCATATAAAAAATATAAAAGGCGATTTGGAGCACTAAAATAAGTTCCTTGATAGAGGTGATATATGGATCTTGGAGGTGGGAACCTTAAAAAGGAGTAAAACTTGACAGAGGACACATTAATAAGGGTCTATTTTAAGTAAGACTATTTTCTTCCTCAACCCTCACTTACTTTGCTCAAATATCAAAGTCTAGTCAAAAAGGATGCTAATTGTTTTAACATCTACAAATGGAGCTTGCATAAATATTCCATAGCCCTAAACAAATAAGTTTAATAAGTAAAATTTCTCATTTAAAAACGTAAAAAAAATAGCTTTCCTTTTTACTCTTTCAAAGAAACATAGAGCAGTGTCACCTTACGCAAAAAGTTGACAAATAAAAGTTCAATTGCTGTAATTCCTTGAGGTACTCGAAACATCCATTTACTAATCCCTATTAATTAGAACTCATTTGAGCAATATTAAATGCCCGTGAACTTCAAGGAGAAACATATGAAACATTCCACATGGAAGAGGCAGATATATAGAGACAAGCATGCAGAATTTCATGCAATGGTAGGGAATTCAATTCTTCTTGCAGAACAGTCTTTAAGGGGGGCATAAAGATAAGACCCCAAACATACCTTGAAGAAAGAATGGGACAGAAGAGAAAGCCTCCACTGTTCATAGTCCAGTGGCAGTACTACCACCTTCAGGATAGAAACAAGCATTCTGTCAACCCCCTCTAACTGCCTAGAACTGAGGAGAAGGGTTGAAGCATACGCAGCAAGAGTTAGAGGAAGGAAGAAACAGTTGGGTATGTCTGCTGCACAGGAGAGGCAAAGGCCTGGTGAAGCAGGTAGATAAATTTACTTGGCAAATGTCAAGTGCTACAATGATTGTGGAAATAAAGGTCCAAAAATGTATAAAAAGGAAAGAAACAAAAAAGAAAAATATTGAGGTAGAAGTCTTATCAACAGAGCATCTGGCTGAGCCCAGGAACTAAAGGAAATTCAATTATTTCTATTATTTCTACCCTCTGGAACAGACCCTCCAGAATGTTAGGTAATGGACCAATGATTTAGAAAAAAAAATTACTTTTAAATCTTTATTTTCAGGATTGCTAGGAGAGCTATTTTACATGAACACATTTTTGTTTTCTATTCCTAAACAAATATAGTTTATTTTTTTTTTGAATAAGGCCAGAATCTATACTTGGAAATTCTATTGCTTAAATACTCAAGAATTGATTTTGGAGGGAACAGCCCATCAGATTTGTAAGCCATTGCACGAAGTCAGATAATTCGTTAATTAATGTTTACAGCATAGAAAGAAATCAGTCACTAAGTTAGTATTTTTGGATTTATCTGCAGTCAGGTCAGTCTTTTAACCTTCATTTGATACAAAAATTTTCATTCTTTCTCTTCTCACACATATGCGCATCTTTTATCTTGTAAATTGAACAGGTAAACAGCAGAATCTTCTCTCCCCTCTTCTACAGCACTTCTCCAAGCCCTGATACAGTAATTCCAAGTAATTCAGCTTCCATTCCCATCTGCACTGACCTCATTATACCAACAGTGCTGCACATGGTGTCAGAAAGGTGAAGTGTCAAATCCACAAAGGAGAGACCCCAACAACTCATTGCTACTGCAATATCAATCATTGCTGGTGGCTTTTACTTTTATCTCCCTCGCTCCTTAGTTGTCCCCACTCACACTGTCAGTTCAGTTAGAATATTTCACCTACACCTCACAATATGTCGAAAGGAAGTAGACACACGCTGTGAAAAGCTGGTAATTTTATTGGGTTCCTTTACCTTTAAAAATCTGTTACTTGGTCAAGTCTGGTTTCTGGGCTCCTTTTTTGCAGGGAAATTGAGGCAAACATTTTTATGTGGTCCTCTGGTGCCTGCTCTGTACTCCAAGAATTATATACACAAGGATCATTAGAGTAGTGTTTCACCCATTAAGATATAATAACCGTCAGCAGCGACAAAAAGCAGATCAGTATCACAAATTCAAACTAACAGGCACACATAAAATCTATGTGCCTGCTTCAGGCGCATGCACAGGGTCAGGGGCTCACACAATTGGGAAATCCCCTCTCCAGTTTGAAGGCAGCTTTGCTCAGCCATTTTTCTCTCGGAAAGCTTTTCTATCCCCAAAGTGCACCATGTCTAAATAAACAAAGAATGGCAGTGTTGGCTGTTTGAAAGGATTCTAGTTAGAAGACAAGCAAGGGCTTAAAGGTGCTGTTTGTTCTTTTTGACTAGAGAAACACCTCTGGGCCAGAAACACGTGGGAGATAGGAAAAGGAAAGAAAGTTCTTGAGTTTGTGAGATTGGCCAAAGTAAATCGGGTCAGGCGAGGTGTGGAAGGTGTCAGAGACAGACAGGGTTGGGTTGGTCTTCGGGGCTGATGCCAGTTTTCAAAACTCATTGCCACCTTGCATTTCTTTAAACTGCTGATACTTTGCACAAAATGGGGATCTAATAATCACTAGCAAATGGACTAGCTATAATCTCAGCTCGAGGAAATCAAAATTAATAGTGTGATTTTTATTCTTATGAAGTAATGATTTGGTTAACAGTGTTAGCTGTTTGGCCCAAACAGCTGATTTTCAGGGCTCAAGCAAAACTCTAACAGGAAGTAAAAAAATGAATGGGAAAGGAAAAAAATAGTACAGAAACATTTGTGTTTTTTTTTAAACTGTCATATGACCAACTCCAAAAACTTCAACAAACCAACTCCATTACTAAGGAATAGGCAAGAATGAGGAGGAGTTCAATAAGGAGATGGCACAGTGGTAGGGCATTTGCCTTGCATCCAGCCAACCCAGGAGGGACCCAGTTTAATTCCCGGAATCCCATATGGTCCCCAGCCTGCCAGGGGAAATTTCTGAGTGCAGAGCCAGGAGTGATCCGAGTGCTGCTGGGTGTGGTCCAGAAACCAATCAATCAATGAATCAGCCAATCAATAAATAAAGTTTTAAAAAAAACAGGAAGTAGGAATAGATTCCAGGCAGAAGGAAAGACTATTGCTCAGCCATGAGACCATCATTGAAATTGAAGACCAAGTTTGTGATGAAACTGGACAGGGTATGCAAAGAATGGAGTCAGACAGAGAAGAGTGTGGTGGAAAGAAAAACATTCAGTGGCCGGGACAGGAGTTGGCAAGATTTGTTTCCACTGAGAGATCTGTAACCAAATGTTTCCCAATGATCATAGCTTACAGTAAGTTTTGCCTCCAATCATCACTGGACATGCCTATACAAACACAGGTATGTGGAACCTTTAGCTTTACATACTACTGCATGAGTCAGACTCTGTGCCTATATCCATAGGAAATGCAAAAAGAGTCAATTTGGAGTCAGTTTAAATAAATCTTTGTTCCCTCTGCCAGTGAGTAGAAGGAGCAGGCAGACCTCCCTCAAAATCAATACTTAATAAATTAACAGCTGGCATTATTGGAGCCTTCCAATAATGTTCCAGGCTTTAATTTAAGCATTCTAGATCAACTCAGCAGAGGGTGGTGGTGGTGGGAACTATTTCTGTTCATAATTTTACAAATGATGAAAAAAAGTCATACTACCTAATTTTCCTAACTCAATTCCATAGCTGGATTTATTGGGTCATTACTACATTTCCATCATCCTTTGTAAATGTTAGGCTATAAATAATATTCCACCAAAAATCCTCCCTACCTGGAAAATAATCTGTGAAGCAAGAGAATATATAAAAATCTTGTCTATTGCATGGCATAATCTTACACACTAACCAGCAATTTCCCAGTGGAAGCTATATGCAGCTCATGCTATAAAAATATTATTTATTCTGTAAAATGCATCCACTGTCACTATTCTTTAATTATGATCATTTAATACCTTTGTTGCAAAATGCTAGTTAATTGATGACCAACTTTGCTAATTATTTGTTCTTACTTAAAATAACCTATAAGTCAGGGCCGGAGCTATAGCACAGTTGTAGGGCTTTTGCTTTGCACACTGCTGACCCAGGACAGATCTGAGTTCCAACCCCAGTGTCCCATATGGTCCCAGAGCCAGGAGCCATTTCTGAGCACATAGCCAGGAGTAACCCCTAAGTGTCATCGGGTGTGGCCCAAAAATAATAACAATAACAAGAAAAACAAACCAGTAAGTAATAGCAAAATAAATAAATGTAATTTTTAAAAGGAAAATAAAGGAACCTATAACTTACAAAGAAATGATTTTTTTTTGGGGGGGGGGGTCACACCTGGCAGCGCTCAGGAGTTACTCCTGACTGTGCTCAGAAGTCACTCCTGGCAGACTCAGGGGACCATATGGGATGCTGGGATTTGATTCAGGGCTCCTTTTCTGTGGGCTATGTGCAAGGCAAAATGCCTTACCACTGTGCTATCTCTCTGGCCCCAGGAATGATCTTTTTTTTTTTTTTTTAACAACTTGGGCCCAAATACTCTTTCATGTCCCTGTGTGATGACAGAATTAAATCATACCTGTATGCAAAAACGTGTGCTGCAGTTTACTGAGTTATACCTCTGGAAAGGTATAAAAAATATCATTATAAAAATGTGAAATCTCTAGTAATATAAAGTCTATTTTCCTTTTTCTTTTCTTCTTTTTGTTTTTGTGTCACCCCTAGCAAGGGCAATCTCTAGCTTTGTGCACCAGGATCCTGATAGTGACTGGATCATATGCAATGACTGGGATAGAACCAAGGCTGGCCATATGCAAGGCAAGCACCAGTCATGCATACTATCTCTTTACCCATAAAACTCAACTTTCTCAAAAATAAGTTAACAATTTTGTACTGCATGGCAGAACAAATGAAAGTAAAGGCACTTTAAAAGTGACACATGTACAAAAGTTGCTTCCAAGTACCAAAATAAAGAACTAGTAAGGTAATATCTTGACAACCTTAAATTTATTGTCCAATGCCTGCTAACTGATCATGTTAACTAGCACAGACCTAAATTTGGGGCTTTGTAGAAAACTGGAGACAGGTCTATACCACAGTGAACAAGGGTAGACTGAGAGGTGGAAGAAATGACAGCCCTAAAAGGGACACATCTAATGTATTACAAAAACTCAAAAACGCTCTCTCTTATAAAGCAAATACCCTAATTCTTGCTTAAGTCTGGGCATGTCCTATGCCTGAAGGTGTCCAAGGTGCCATTTTATAGGTGCAATTAAAATTGTCCATGGTTCAAACCTCAAAGAAGGGCATATGACACAGAATTCTCAGAACGTCCCCTCCTACATCCTCTCTATTCTCCAGGAGGCAGTGGAATGAGAAACAGTTTGGGTTAAGCAGCTTCTGTCCTTCCATTAGTTCTGGTTCTTTAAAGCCAAAATTACATTCCAGGCAGATTGGTTGGTCTCAGTCAGTTGCCTGAAGGTAAAGTACAAAGAAAATGCCACCCTCTGCTTTCTAGACTCCGCTCTGAAAGGAGGAATGTACGGTGGCTTAGAAAGAGCTGGGTGGAAGCCCTGCTGATGAGGTACTTTATACTCAGTAGGAGGAAGACAAAAAGTGGGAAAGGGAAGGGAAGAATTAGAGCAACTAATTACATATATCCAAAAAACATATTTTTAATTGAGAACTGCCACTAGATACTCCACTGACTGGCCCCAGCATTTTGATTCAATATGTCAGCAGGACCCCATCACCTGTTGTGTTTGGAGGAAAGACTCAGTCACTGCAAATCGGCTCCCTTATTTTGTTTTCAATACATATTGTGATTTGAAGGGTGAGGGGCATTTCACTGAAACTTTCTGATCCTAAAATCTGGTTTTAACTAAAAGGAACCTGACAAAACAAGCAATCTAGCTTCAAAAGATTCCTGCAGAGACACCCCAGATTGAATATAATCCATCAGCCATAAAGGAAGCATCTGAATAGAACCTTCGATTGCTAGTATAAATACTTCTTTGGTCATGAAATGGGTTAAACCAAAGAAGAATCCAATCAGATTTTTCAACAAGTTGACCTCTCTCAATGTAATTGAATTTAATAAAGAGCAGTAACACTGCATGACTAAAGCAAAAACATTACCACTATTGTAAATTAAGTTACTTCAAGAAAAGACATTTTAATAATTTGACTTCAGCCCTCGAGAAGAGGGTGAGCCAAGTCCTCCCCTATTGAATTCCTAGCAGCAGCACACTCATAACCAACAATCATTTCTTATATCAATGGCCCAACTTCACTACTTCACTACTACATCTTGGCAGAGACAGAAAACTGATAAAACTTCAGGTACACCAGTTTGGGGGATAAAAACTCTGGAGTCATCTCAGAGTGATGGAGGACAGCTTTTCCCCCACTCCTCCATATTTCCAAAGCCCCAGCAGCTACAACCGTTTCCACAGCTCATAGGTTTATTTTATTTTGTAAAGAGATGCAAGGTAAGCCATGAAAATTTATGGTACCCATTCTGAAAATTCTGAAACAGCCGAAGCTCTGAAACAGTTGAAAACTCTGGGGATGCCTTCTGGTGGTCAAATCTCTGCCCTGCCACAGCCCCCAGTAGCCACACCTATACTCCACAATTGCTGTAACACGACTGACCCAACTTCACTGCTTCCCACAACTAAATCTTAGTAGAGACACCAAACCAACAAAAACTATAAGTATGGCAATTTCGGGGAACGAAAATTAGGATAGACAGTATACTCCCCATCAATCCATACTTTAAGTATGGATTGTCAGACACACCCATATTTGACAGTGTGGCCACAACACTATATAAGATCCTGAAATTCCTAAAATGTGCAGCCTCATACATGGCCATGTGACATCTCCAGATTTTTCGATACTGATACCCCAGTAGGAACACACCTAATGTAACATAGAAGACACCTAAGCTCAACAAACAAAACCAACACACAGAATGCTCAACGAGCAACAAATATCTTACTAGACCTTCAATGACTTAATGACTAATTGTGATATATAACAATTTTAACAAATGTTCTTATAGATGTTTTTATTAATTGCATTACCATTTAGTTGTTACAAGCAATATAAAAACATTATTTTGGGCTGCCAAGTGGGCAGAGTTGGGCATGGATGGGAAACTGCCAACAATGGTGGAGGAAACATTACACTAGTGATGGGATTGGTGTTAGAACACTGAAATCCAGAAACAACTATATTATGAATAACCTTGCAAACCATGGTGTTTTAAAAAAAAAACAATAAAATTCAAAGAAATTATAATGTGCCTTTTCTTATTTATAGATTAAATCTTGGCATACTGGTTAATGAGAACTTGACCCTGTAAAAATTACCACAATATAACAATATTAGCACACTGGTGTTGCAGGTCGTTAAGAAACAATATAGTGATGGAGAGTGAACTGGTGTTGGCCAAATGAAGGCAAATACCTAACCCCCATATTTATCTCTTCGGTTACCTTCTCTCACAATTCATTTGAAGTTCTTACACAGAAAATTAGTCATGATGCATTTGTAATCCCAACTGCAATTCTGGACTATTAGGAACTAAATTAGACAATGCTTTACTTTGATGTTAAATTAAATATTATAAAAATAAATTCTGAGTGTACAGGAAATTCCAAAAGAATGCTGGGACATTTCTGGCACCTACTCTATTGCAATGCACACAGAGGTTTATATCAAGAATTGTCAACAGTAATTTTCCATCTCCCCTGGGAAAAGACTAAGAGAGGAAATCACTAACATGGAATGAAAGCACTAATTTGCAATCATGTAGGCAGTCATTGTGTCCAAGGATGCCAAAATTCTTTCAAACGTTAGTCATCTTGTTGAGCAGATGGAAAACCATAAGTAAGCAAACCACTTATTCATTCTCCCTTGGATCAAAAAAATACTCAATAAAACAAACCTTTGGATATTATGGCCAGTCTCCTAAAACTATTCTTCCACAACCAAGGTTTTCCCTTTAGTTATTCAGCATCTTAATAGTCAGTCAGAACCAAGGTAGGGGAGATGGTAGTAGAGATAGCAGAGTGCTTGCCTTGCACACAGTCAACCCATGTTTGATCCTCAGTAACCCATTTGGCCCTTCAATCTCACAAGTATGTTTCCTGAGGGCAGAGCCACATGAGTAACCTCAGCACTTTGAGATGTTACGCAAAACAAAAACTAAAATTTGAATCAAGAACAGGGATTAACTTTGTCCTACAATATGTCCAATACCAATCAACGCAAAGAGAAAAAGGTAGACTCGCTGCCATATAGGAGACATCATAATTCTACCGTAGCTCTATTGAATTAGCATCCAATTACAATTTTCAAATGCTCATTGAACACGATTAATTTATTCTAGTCATGTAAATCTAAGACTATCTTCAAACAGAGGAAACCAGTCTCATTCTACTCTGGCTTTTTGTTCTATATTTCCATTGTAGTTTTTGGCAAAATTTTACTTATTCTTTCTGAAGCTAGAAATCCAAGATGCAGATAAGAATTTTCTTCATCAGTTCTTGATATAGCAACACTCTCCTCACATATACTTTGGGTATTATGGTCTCTTCATTTCCTCAGACACAGCGTTATTTATTATTTTGGCATTTTTCATATCAATAATCATAATGTGTTCCTAATAGAGTCACACACCTTTAGGGCCATTTTTATTTATTCATTCAACAAACACTTAATAGTTATCTTAGTAACCAGGCACCAAAAAAAATGCTGGGCAACATTAGAAAGCATTCTCCCTCTTGGAATTTATATTCTGAAAATGATGTAAGTGAAAATCTTAGCAGATGAACAAATGTAAATATGAACTGCCAGGTAGAAAAGAATTAACTCTGACATAGAGATGGGAACTGGGTAGGTCTTTCTAAGGTGATATTTAGGATGAAATCTAACAAAAGGAGAAAGTTGCAGCTGGAGATAAGGGTATATGCCTTGGTTACAGTAAACCTCTGTTTAATCTTCAATATATTGTGGTCCCCCAATTACTCCCAGGGTGGTCCCAGGAATTCCTGGCTCTGTAGGGTCTGAGCAACACTGCATCCTTGGACCTTCAGAAAACTATATGCCCAGTTGTTTGAGAACTGCCAGAGATGGCCTCCTGGTCCCTAAAAGCAGGAAATGATATAATGTAGAAAAGCATTTTAAGCAGAAGGAGCATACAATTATACATTCAAAGACACAGAAAGAGGAAAGAACATGGCCTCTTTCCAGAATCAAAGTCAAGCACAGTGGGAATAGCATAAGGTGAGGGGAAGAAAGCAGAATTGAGAGAAGTGGGAGGGATTGGCCTGGCCAGCGCATGCAAGGCTTTGGAAACTAGTCTTCCAGAATATGACAGGTATTTGTGCTCCCAAAAATCAAATCAAAGCATTTCTCCTCTAACATTTCATCTTCCCTATTACTAATGGACATTGTCAGTTTCATGCGATGACATGCAAAGCACATACTGGTATAGAGTTCACTTATATTTCCAGCCCTGTGTCCATAAACAACATTTAAAAGGAATCTATATATTACAATTGTACCTCCCTTTCTCATGCTATTTCTTGTTTGGAAAGGTTTCTTCTCTTGAGATGACCACTATTACATCTTCTAAAATTCACCTTAAAATTAATAGAAATACATAGCATATTGCTCTGTTTTCTCATAGCCAATTCTACTAAAAATTTTGGATGATTGACACATCACTCCACAATTATGAGAACACAAGAGTGAGTCTGAATCCAAAATTTTATTGTAATTATGGTGTCTGATGCAGATCTGGCATTTAATACTTAATGAGGAATGAGGGAGGAAAGGAAGGAAGAAATTTTTCCAAAATGCATTGGAATGGAATACATGATATTCTGATCCTATCTTGTCTACAATTTAGTCCATTTTTAAAAAAGTCAAATTAAAGTTGACATTTGTTAGTATACCTTTACATATTAAACAATAGCACCAATGTTTAGTTTTCATAGAAATGTCTAGCAAAGAAATACAGTAAAATACTTACAATTTATAATATCTTGGAATATACAGTCCCCCAATTTTACTTCTTTTTTTTTTTTCTCATTATGGTTCTTTTTTTTTTTTCTCTTTATTTGGATATCTTGATTACATAAATGATTGTGATAAGGTTTCAGTCCTATAAAGATCACCCCTCTTCACCAGTGCAACATTCCCGCCACCAAAGTCCCAAATCTCCCTCCATCCCACCCCACCCCCACCTGTACTCCAGACAGGCTTTCCAGTTCCCTCATTCATCCAATTTTACTTCTTAAATACACACAATAGTGGGCTGAAGCAACAGCAAGCAGTAGGGCATTTGCCTTGCTGCAGCTGACTCAGGATGAGCCTGGGTTTGAACCCTGGCATCCCATGTGGTCCTCCGAGCCAGGAGGGATTTCTGAGCAAATAGCCAGGAGTAACCCCTGAGTGTCATCGGTGTGCCCTTCCCCCCAAAAAAGAACAAAACAAAACAAAAATCAAGCAAACAAAAAAGCCCCCACACACTATAGGCAGTGTTTAGTGGACAATTGCAGAACTGCCAAATTTACAAGAGAGGTGAAGAAGAGAGTTTTTAAAGACATAAATAAGTAAAACAGAATTCTTTCCCCATTACTGAAAGGGTATAATTGCAGACAGAAATGTCCCAAACTTTGTATTAAGGTGACCAAACTGTAATATCAAAAAGGGGAAAATTCTGTAAACAAACACATAATGCCAAGTGGAGACCATTTTTACAGAGGTAACAATGAATAGCTATCAAAAATATTTTCATCATCACAAAAGAATCTTCTTAGAGAAAATACTACTGTTCTAGTGTATACGTAAGTTTCTTGTGAGTCTAACAGGGGTCCTCAAACTTTTTAAACAGGGGGCCAGTTCACTGTCCCTCAGACCATTGGAGGGTCTGACTCTAGTAAAAACAAAACTTATGAACAAATTCTTATGCACACTGCATAGATCTTATTTTGCAATGAAGAAACAAAACAGATACAAATACAATATGTGGCCCACGGGCCATAGTTTGAGGACCACTGGAAGATCAACTAAACAATTCTAACTTTTTACTGAGAAAGATAAATGTATGAGCAGACAGAACAGTCACTGAACTGTGGTCCTTTCACCTGGCTTGATGTGCTGTGTGACCTTACTCAGCTGCCCGCTGGCCTGGCTTGGTCCAATCAGCTCTCACGACAAACTGTCATACTGAAACAAATGCTTTGGACCAATGTCAGCACAAGGCATCCTTTCATCAGGGTGACAACACAAGGCCAAGTGCATTCCTTTCATGACCAGACCTGGACTCAGGATAAAATGTAACTGACACATCTGGGCTTCTATGTGACCCTCAGATGCCTGTGTCAATCAAATGATGCCAAAGAAAAACTAAGCTCTTGGTGATACTGCCATCCTCATCTGGAATGCATTACGAAATGAAGACATGGAATGGAGATTCTGCCCTCTCAAATTTAGGAGCCAACTCTATGGTGTACAATGGAGGTGCTTGAAGTCAGAGAAAGAACTAAAAGAGCAACCGCTATTAGGCTACTACAGCCAACATTTCCTGTGCTAAAATGAAAGCTCACTTTGGACCCATTTGAGTACACACGAGTAGTATACATGGTAGGAAAAGTCTACATGAACATATTTCCTATTTAATGCACAGTGACCATTCAATCAAACAAGAAATATCATGAGATGTTTTATGGTGTTGAGTTGTTGTTGGAATATCGCATAGCTATAGTGACCCCTAGCTATATGGTCATTGATATAATACAGTAGAATATACCTCAAAATAACTCAATAAAAACTGTGCTCGTATTGTGAAAACCTGTGTGCATGATAAAACACTCCATGACAGTGATGAAACCATATGTATTTGGTTTTCACTTGCCTCATAAAGAATACAGTTGCTTAGGCTGCGGCCCCAGTACTAAAAAATTCTTTGATAATTTCAATGTCTCTTTGTGTGTGTATATATGTACAGGTGTATTTTTATATCTAATACATATATATATATATATATAGAGAGAGAGAGAGAGAGAAGAGAAAGAGTGCACAAGAGTATATGCACCAATCTCCTTGGCAGAAAACTTACACTTCCCTTAGAATATTTTGTTTTATTTATTTTCTGTTTATCATTTTGCCCTATCATCACATTCTCCTGTTTGAATTTAAGCAGAGAGAAATTCTCCTATCAGATCCCCTAAAGTCAGTGAAAAGCCCTTTCTAATTTAAAAACCCCTTTAGAGTTTAAATGCTAAACTTTTATAGGCACCTTCTACCCCCAAATTTAACTCCGCCATTGGAATATTTTCTGAGGACTGATATATTTGATTTAAATTTTATATTTACATTTAAATACAGAAAATACTTTATTTACATACTGCTTTATTTTAGTGTCACGCAGAATTTTTAACAACTACAATAAGGGAAAATTTCAAAACCGTTAAGTAAAGGTCTGTCTTTGGAGCAGAAAGGTAATGTGAGAAAGGTCAGCATATAAGAGAGAGTAACGATGAGAGGAGACGCAGATTGAAATTTGAAGAGTGTGAGTGGTCTGAGAGCATCTCTACTGAAAGGAAATTCATACTTTCTGACCAAGAAAGTTGTGTTACCAATCACAAATCATTACTAGTAACATGCTATGATGAACATTTGCATGCATTGGATGATTGCAGGGATCTGTATTGTTTTCATACAAGCAACTTCATTTCAAAAAATTAGAATGTCTTTAGGTCTCTGCACACGAAAAATTCTTCTTAGCTTTAAATATATTTCCTTTCAACTCAAGCCTTTCCATTCAGCAAGATGGAAAGATTACAAAACAATGTCGTAACCAATCAGATAAAGAAACAAACGCTTAGCATGTCGCCATAAAATAGTTAGCTAAGCAAGAAAATATGAATGAATTAGAACCATTAATTTGAAGACTTTTAATAAAATAGTGAATCTACATAAAGATCATCAGTATAAAATTTACACTAGCATTAGACAGTCATTTGTCCTTCAGACAATATACAATGACTATTTAATATACAATTCCATAAATTATTTTTTCTAAGCTTAGATTAAATCTCAATCCAAATTCATAGCTCATAGGAATGACAGGACAGAAAAGAAAATAATAAAAGCATACCAATACAATCAGCAGAATTTAAACTATAGATAATTTTGTGATAAGTAACTTAAATTCATAAAATAAATTATTTAAAGTATTTTTTAAAAAGAAAACCTTAAAGGCAATGCTTGAAAGTTGCTTAGATTCTGATCAAAGCTAGATGCAAATAATAATGAATTAAAAAGTATGAAGTTAATCAAGAAATCAGAGCTACATATTTTATGATATTGAGAAATTAACTGCAGATGCTTTTAAATGCATGATAATGACCCTGGAATTACAACTGGAAAAGTATTCCTATCATGAATGGAAGAGTCGCATCATTTTATTTTATTTTTTTTATTAATACACTCTGATTTACAAAGTTGTTCATAATAGGGTTGTTTCAGGCACATAATGTTCCAACACCAATATTTTTAAAATTCTATTTATGTATGTATGTATGTATGTATGTATGTATGTATTTATTTATTTATTTATTTATCTATTTATTTATTTATTGTTTATTTTATTGTTTTGGGGCCATACCCAGGGGTTACTCCTAGCTCTGCACTCAGAAATCACTCTTAGCAGGCTGGGGGACCATGTGTGACAATGGGAATTGAACTGTGTCCCTCTCAGGTTGGCCACATGCAAGGCAAACACCCTACCACTGTGCTATCTCTCCAGTCCCACAACACCCAATTCTATCATCAGTATCCCTTTCTCTCCACCAATATCCTCAGACACCCTCCCACCCCCTAGACTGCCTCTTTGGCAGGCATATAACGAAGGCATTTCATATTACTTGCCCCAACAAAACGTAAATGTATGATAAATGGAATTATGAGAAAATAAATCCATAACAGTCCATTTGTGATGATTTATTACAACATGATTTAAACCTATGTATATAAAAATTTCAAAAAATTTCATACAATTCCTATTCTTATTTACATTAATGAATTTTCAACTAAAAGACTGCAAATTTTATTTTCCACTTGTATTTTATTGTGGCAATTATGTCCTCCTATAATCAATAAAACCTTTTCTTTAAATTTTGTGTTAATATATTTTAGAGTTTACATGAAATAGGTAAAGTCTACAAAAAATTTAGTAAGAGTGAAGAAAATTAAACAATTTCAACTGATTCATCATAAAATGTCTGAAATTTGCTTCTTAATAATCCAGTCGGTGGTAGGAGGGTGTTTCAGGGGAGACATAAACTGGTGGATTTTTCACTGTGTACTGAACATATTAAATTCACCAGGCATTCCGATTTTCTTTTATGTGTTTGAAAATTTTCAAAGGCTTAAATTTGAAAAATTCAGAAAAAATTTGAAAATTTTTGAAATAAAAGTTGAAAAATTTCAAAGATTTCAAAGGTAACACTGAAATTCAAAGGTTTAGAGAGGAAAAAGTTACGAGGAAAACTTACCTTGTTGTATATCCTTCATTTCTAAATGTAAACTAGATATCAAGATGCCCACAGTTTGAGATCGCTTTCCATCTAGTAACTTGATAATCTGAAATTAAAAAGAAAAATCAATGAAAGCTCAAATGATCACTCCATCTTTAAGAAGCCTATACAAAGGTACAAATATTGGTGTGTTTCTTTATATTCATTATAAATCAATGATACATCAAAAAAAACCCTTAGATATATAAACTGTGGACACTCTTTTTTTAATATATATTTTTATTTAAGTAACATGATCATATTTGGGCTACAGTAATAACCAGAACACCCTCCTTCACCAGTGCAACATTACCCCCTCCCCCCTTCCCATCCCCTGCCTGTATTCGAGACAGGCATTCTACTACAGTAATTTGTTTTTAAGTTCAGTAAGTTGTATTTTTTCCTTAAAGGATAAAAGTAAAAAAATATAGTAAAGGTGTGATAGTGGCAATCGCCAATGTTTGCATAGGTCCAGAAAAATGAAGAAAATGGAAAAAAAAATCCTTGACCTGATTACAAAAAGGCCTCACCCCAGAAGTTTATTGGCATAAGACAGACTCTTTGGGACATACTACATCATGGTAAGGGCTCACTCTGGCTCTTCACTCAGGGATTACTCCTGGCAGTGATGGGACACAAATAGAGGGTGCTGAGGATCAATCCAGGAATGATACTTTGAAAGTAACATGATTATAGTTATTATGGAAAATAAAAGAGTAATTGTGTTAGACATTCTGCCTGTCTAATGCAAGAAATTATTTTTTATGTTTTTATTATTTTATACTTCACTTATCTTTTTATTCAAACACACTAAATTAAGTTGTACTAGCAGCACATGTGCAACTTTACATCCAAATTTGAAATATTTTCATTGGTCTATTTTCCAACTCATTGTTTCTCAAGTTACTTTACACTCTTCATTAATCAACTCAAGTAGTTCAGGAGAAATACAGAACTTCTGGTGATATTTTATAAGCCCACATTTTAGCTAATCTGTGTTTGGGAGCATGTACAGGAATAAACAAGAATCCTTCACTGAACACTTATTTATCAATGAGCCTTTTTTCCCCTTGGGGTCATATCACGGGGTCTTGCTCAGGAATCATTCCTAGTAGTCTTGGGGGACCATATGGGATGCCCACGTTGACTATATGCCAGGCAAACACCCTACTCGATGTGTTATTGCTCAGACCTTATAAGAAGCCCCTTTAAACAAGTATTGAGGTAAGGATGAAGAAACTTTCGTAAGAACAAACATCTTCACAGAAAAAAATCGCTGCTTTTGTGTTAATTTATTTTAATTGAAAACACAATGAATGTTTGTTATACTCCCCAAATATATGCTATACAGAACACAGTAGTGATAGACGTAGTCTCCTTCTAGACCCAAATGCTTGGATGTCCACATGTATTCAGAATTTAAATTGCACGAAACTGGCACGTACACATTTTGTTCCATAGTTCTTTTATATCTACTTTCATTTCATTTTTACACTGATCAACACACGACTGATGTTTTCCCGATAAGTATAGGCAGAACCACTCTGAGTTCAGCATACAACTTAAATCACCTGTTGTGATGTGTGTTTAGGACTTTTCCAAATGTTTTCAATGACTAACAATGCTGCGTTGAAGATACATGCATTCCTTTCAATAGCATAAATGTATTTAAAAATGGTTTAAACTATATCTTCATTTAAAAATTGATTAAAGGGCTGGCGAGGTGGCGCTAGAGGTAAGGTGTTTGCCTTGAAACCGCTAGCCAAGGAAAGGACCACGGTTCGATCCCCTGGCATCCCATATGTCCCAAGCCAGGGGCAATTTCTGAGTGCGTAGCCAGGAATAACCCCTGAGCATCAAACGGGTGTGGCGCGAAAAACCAAAAATAAAATAAAATAAAATAAAAATTGATTAAGCAGTGCTTAATGGACTGAGTTCATGATTTGTTTAACCAGAGCCGTGTGATCCTTCTGTTCCTCTTCATGATTTGCTGGGAGCAAATCCCATCATGTGCCAAGAGTAGACCCCAATCACTTACTAACATGGTCAAAACACACACACACACACACACACACAAATAATAGAAACGTATTGCGAATTATGTTCCTATAGTACTAGAATTTTATATTGTTACCAAGTATACACATGTCTATTTTTATTACAAGTTATCTCAGTCACTACTATCTATGACTGGCTAAGAGTATTTTTGCTAATATGATACACTTTTGCATTTTTAATGATTTTGTAATAAGGGCAAGCACCTTGTTCATTAGTCACATGAATTTGTAAATTGTCTCCATACACTTTTTTCTACATTTTCTAATTAGTATTTTGCCTGGCACAGGACAAAGAGACTTAAACAACACAGTTGAATGGTAAGAAGGAAGGGATTTACAGAGAAACTGCTGTGGAAAAGGGATAATTCCTAAATTAAGTGGGAGGAGAAATACTTTTATTGCGCCCCTACTGCATGATAAGTATTGTGCCCTCTGCCTATGGGGTAACCCAAATGACTGTGAAGTGGAAGCAGTGAGCTTAACACAGTACAGTTTTATGCTTTGATGTTGTGATTTTCCAGAGAGATAACGATATTTCTGCTTCAGACTCCTGTAAGGGAAAGTGTGGTCTTCCCAATAGGAAGTGGTAGAGCAAGGGCCAGAAACACAATGTTTTTCTGCTACCCTAATTCTCTTTATGATTTTTATGATCGTACTTGATCTTCCAGATCAGAGTGCCCAGGTAAGTGCTTCACTTCATAGAGTAGCTAGAAGAAAGCATTAAAGAAGTAAAACAAGTTGAGTGAAGAAGATTGGTGAAAAGAAGGAATATGGAAAAAAAAGAAGGTAGGTAGAAAATTAAAACATGAAACATGTTTTAATGTGTTCAAGGAATTATCTAGCAATAACTATATTATTTTAAAATAATCATTCGACTCAAAGTTTCAAATAGCCATATCCAATTTATGTAGACACTTCAACCAAATAAAAACTCTCTTTGTTTTCCTTTTATTATATAGACTTCTAAATTCCAGATAGATTAAGCAAATTTCAGAAATATTTATCTGGAAAAAAAACCAAAAGATTAATACTGCCTATACATTATCTCAAATGTATTGATTTCTCTAATATACTTTGGGCTGAGGCAAAGTATATGCAGAGACATACAACTTCCATATTTTCTGAACACTATGGATAAAATAGTAGAATCCCAGATTGTCTGAGACTGTCACATATAATATTCTTCCTTTTTTGTTGTTTGTTTGTTTGTTTGTTTTGGGCTGACGCCCAGGTACTCCTGGCTATGTGCTCAGAAATCGCTCCTGGCTTGGGGGACCATATGGGACGCCGGGGGATCGAACCTCGGTCCGTCCTGGGTCCGGCGTGTGCAAGGCAAATGCCCTACTGCTGCACTGTTGCTCCAGCCCCTAATATTCTTCATTTTTTTATAATAGAAAGTTTAGGGACAGCGAGATAGTAGGGATGTCTGCCTTGCATGAGGCCAAGCGGTTTGATTGTCAAAGCTGAAAGCTACAGGAGTGACACTCAGTACTACTATCCTACCCAAAGAAATGTCAACCCCTCAAAAAGAAAATCTAGAATATTAAAAATATGCCAGCTTGTCTGGAGAGACGCGTAGTGGGTAGGGCATTCAATCCCTGGTGGCTCAGATGGTCCTTGAAGAAACATGCATGTGTTGACAAATGCATCCTTCTGACTTTGGATTGTTCCTGAAATCCAAAGAGTTAAGGATGAGGCTTCTTTTGTTTTGTTTTTGTTTGTGTTTTTGTTTTCAGGCTATACTGGCAGCACTAAGGAGTTACTCCTCACGCTGCAATCAGGGATCACTCCTAGAAAACCTATAGGATGCCGGGGATCACCCTACCCATTAAACTACTGCTCCACCATCCTTGCCTTATTTTATTTTAGTTATTGTTTAAATCCTTTATTTATGCACTGTGGTTTCAAGGTTGTTTATAATACAGTTGGTATTTTTTTCAGAGTTACAAAGTTTTCATGATTAGATTTCAATGTACAAAACCTTTTACCAGTGCACATTTCCTGCTACCAAAGTATCTCTCTCTGTCTCTCTCTCTCTCTCTGTCTCTCTCTGTCTCTCTTTCTCTCTCTCTCCCTCTCTCTCTCTCTCTCTCTCTCTCTCACACACACACACACACACACACACACACACACACACACCTTTTGGACATTGTGCTATGCAACACTGTTACTGAGGTATTACAATGAATATCACTGTATCTCCTTTCAGTACCCAGTTCTTGTCCAGAATTATCATTTCCAGCTATCACTGTCTTAATGTTCCCTTCTCTGCCTTAATTGCACTCTTCTATTTGTGGCAAGTTTTCTACCATGGATTGGTCCTCCTGGCCATATTATCTCTGGATATTATTACCATCCTGTCTTTTCTTAATATCCCGCAAATGAGACCTTGCCTTGTTTTAAAAAGAAGTTTACAGTGTAAAAAATTATAAATGCCATGCTCATACAATCCACACCCTTGACTTATAATCCACACCCACACACTTACAGTTGTTTTCTATCATCAAATAGGGAGTACTACTACAACTAATTTTAAACACAATCTGAACTTGTCCTTATTCTGAGAGTAGTCCAGGGCTACTCCTAACAATACCCCCCGTTTTGTTTTTTTTCATTTCATTTTGGGGATTATATGAAATGAGGGTTGGCTCCCAAGCAAGTCATGCTCAGGAGGGTGAGAGATAGGAGGAGTATCCCACCTGCACTTCCCTGGCCAACCCAGTCAACGGTAAAATGCCAGGACCTGAAGATGAGATGCCACTCGAGTCAGTCAGTGCCAGGCACTATACACGACAGCTTGGTCGTGCTGAGCTGTCTCCAGGATGCAGTCTGATATGCTCAGGGGACCAAGTGATGGTAGAGATTTAACCTGCATTGGACACATACTACTTAGTGAAGGCCATGTGTCCTTTACATGTGACCTTTGTATTACCTCCAGGTTCCTCTTATTTGTTCTTATGCACCTACAACTTGTCAATCCTCAAAATTATTTTGTAGTATTAAGAAATCTTGGCACCAAAACATATTTTTGTATGTCTGACTCAAATGCCTCAGGCTTCTATTCAACGATCTATTCCTGCTCCAGGAAAGGTCAGACAGTAGAGTGTTTCACCGTCTTCTGCATGAAACTCCTTCATGAATATCATGATCATTTATTTTCCTAACAAAATGTGCTTTTATATCAAATCTTAAATATCAGTTTTTGAGAAACATTAGCCAGCCTTTGGTTTATCTTGTTCCTATCTGGAGTCAGTCAGCTGAACTTGGCAGTGCATGGCCTTCTCCTAGCGATAATTACAGTCTGGGGAGAATGCAATTTGTGCAGTATTACACTGACCTACAAGCTGACCTTGCGCTGGGGCAAATCCACAGATTGCGGTAAACCCTATTAGACATGCCTAGTTTAAGGCAAAGCCTCTCCAGCCTCCCACCGTATGCAAGGATTAGGGCTTGTTCCACATGTCCATAACCTGAGGAACTCTCACAATGCCTTCCCAGGCATGGAAAGGCAGACACATACCCCACACTATCTAAATCTGCACTTGGGTTAGTGTATCCATATTCCTGTCTTGCATTTGTGGAGTTTTAGGATAAAATCTGCCTCTTTGAATAAGAATTACGACAGACAGGGCAGACAGATTTGCTCCACTGGAAAAACCCCACCCTAACTACTCATCTAGAAGAGTCTTGCCAGCCAGACTAAGAAGGAATCTCTGCCAGGTTCAGTGGGACATTCACATCACACTAAATCCATATATGTCTTCAACTTTCTGCCTGATCCTGGTAGATAAGGACAGAAACTAACATACATAAATCATGGACACTGGACTCTGGCTTGGCTGAGTGAGTTTGGAACTGCTACCCAACCAAAACAATCACAGAAGCCTTTCTCTTCTAGGGAATCTTCCTTTTCTGAGAATGAAAAGGATTTTCAGACACCAAACACGTGCAAACCTCCAGCAGATCAAGTGGCTACTCTGTTTTTCGGCTTAGCTTTGGCATTTGAAGCCTTTGAGTTGTAATCACAGAATTTCCATTTCCAGTGAAGTTAGTTTTTATCAGAGAATAATTCTAATTAAATAGAGTCAGATCATCAACAAATATCTCCTGGTCACTTCACACAAGTAAGCAAACCCAAAAGTTGCTTGCCGTTCAATCCACATCACCTTCCCTGGCCCCCCTCCAAATACATGTAGGATTCACATACATTCATAGGTCTATAATTTGATGACCAGATCATCTGTCAAATAGCCATATACAGTATTTTCTATACAATAGACATGTTCATGATTTGCCTCTCTCGGGTAGACTGAAATAAACAGTAGAAGATCTATCCAAACACGACAAAGCAAAATTCTAAAAATGCTCTATTTCCATGTCAATATAGTTTTTCTTATGCTTCATATCAACTGAGTAAATTTCACCATTTGGCCAAATTGCAGACAGTGAGAAGCTGGTGTGAAGCACATGCTTAAGAACGATGAGTTTAGGGGCCCTACAGATAGTACAATGGTAGGGCATTTGCCTCTAATGCAGTCAACAAGGGAGGGACCCGGTTTGATTTTGAACATCCCATTTGGTCCTCCAGCCTGCCAGGGGCAATTTCTGATAACAGAGTCAGGACTAACTCCTCAGTACTGCTGGGTGTGGCCCAACAACTGACAAATAAATAAATAAAGTTAAAAAAAATGATGAGTTTATTTGTCACCTAAATAGTAATTATTTGCATTTCTAGGTCAATGACTTGCAAAGTTCTCAAGGTGCTTTTACAGTGACTGCTATCTTTATCTTACAGACATTCTTGTGCACTAGGTTGGAGGGCAGGTGAAACCAGTATTGGATATGCAGAAATTGAAGCTACTATTCAAAAAAGCTACAAATATTTTGTAACTGAGTTGATATTTTACTTCGGATAAATTAGTACAGATTTGTACTTCAGTTGAATTTGAAATTCTGGACAGGGGCCAGAGAGATAGCATGGAGGTTAAAGCGTTTGCCTTGCATGCAGAAGGTCGGTGGTTTGAATCCCGGCATCCCACATGGTCCCTCAAACCTGCCAGGGGTGATTTCTGAGCATAGAGCCAGGAGTAATCCCTGAGCGCTTCCGGGTGTGACCCAAAAAGGAAAAGAAAAGCAATTCTGGACAATGAGATATAATTTGTCAGGGAATATCTAGGTCTTCATTTTTCTTTACTTTCATTGAGTGGTCACCATTTACATAATATTCAAATTAGAAGCTTTTTTTCTTCCAAATAACAGATATCTAATTTAGAAAATAGGATAAAACTTATCCAATGAAAATTCCAAGGACACAAGATGATACAAGACTATGAGACATGGTTGGTCATGAATGCAAGTCTTATGTACTAAGAAATCGTAAATCATAAGAGAAAGCAACTTACACCATCCTGCTCCATAGCTGGAGCTATTCTTGTGCCTTCCTTGCCATTTCTAATGGGCAATGACTAGACACTGGACAGGTAAGCAACTACTCCTTCCAGTCACTGCCAGCTGGAAGGAAACAGCAAGGCAGGAGTTGGCAGTCATCTTGCTCTCTCGCTCTCTCTCCTCGGGGAGAACAAGAGCTTCCTTGGAAATATGTAATTGTTTCTTGGAAGGTGCTTAGGAAAATTAATGCTGATTCAGGTTTCTTGTTACCTTCTCTTTGCTCCATTTCTGCCACTATTGGCATGCCACCCAACCAAAAATCAGTTGGCTAACCATACGGTGCCATGTTACAAAATGTCACCTGACTTAGTATAAGTCTGCAGATGGCCAACGTGGCATGGAAATGCTTCTGGAAAATGGCTGCATCAGTTGGCCTGATAATGCCATTAAAATAAGTTCCCACATGGAGCCTGACTATCTGTCCCACTGGATATTTCAAGGAAAACTAAAGTCTACTGTTCTGTCAAACTGTTAGGTCTGACTCTCTTCCATGGCCTTATTTTTGGGGACACATAAAATTGCTCAGATGAAATTTGCTTTAAGATTTAGGCTCTTCACCAAGAAATGTGAAAAAGCAAATTGTCATTTTGTCCTGCATCTGAGAACACATTTGGCAAACCATTTCTTTGCTAAGGAGACAAAATAATCCTGGATTGGCTTTTAGGCTAGTAAATTCTGTTCAGAAAGCAGAGAAGGCCATAGCACTTGATGCCTATGGCTAAGTAGTAAATACAGAGGTCACAGTGTTCGGGCAAGAGATACTTCTGATGGCTCGGGCATTTTGTGTCATGGAACAAACTTCAAAGCAAAACATTTGGACATAGATTGGAAACTTAAAAAATGATGACAGAATATTAGCTACTTTTATGCAAGGGCACAGATGAGAAATATCATATTATGCCTTAAAGTTCAAGGTCCTTTGAATGGAAACATTATACCGAGTGAAATAAGTCAGAGAGACAGAGAGATAGGCACAGAATAGTCTCACTCATCTGTGGGATTTTAGAGAAATAAAAGGCATTATTGTAATAATACACAGAGACAATAGAGACAAGGTCTGGAAGGATCAGCCTGTCTCGAATACAGGCAGGGTATGAGGGAGGTTGATGGGGGCATTGGTGGTGGGAATGTTGTACTGGTGAAGGGGAGGTGTTCTTTTTATGACTGAAATCCAACTACAAACATGCTTTTAATCATGGTGCTTAAATAAAGATATTATTTAAAGGAAAAAAAGAACCTATGATGAACATAAAAGTAATTCTATATCACTAATAACTTGAGTGAAGCAACTGAAAGGGGAATTGGGGGAATGAAGTAAAAGAGAACAGAAGTCTGGGGAGAAGAGGTGGAAAACCAACTTCTGTAAAACATGAAACAAAAAATAGATCTAATTTTTTAATACTTTGACTTTCCAACAGATGACCTGACCACTAACCAGTATTAGTGTGGAAGGCATAGGAAATAGGTACTCTCTTCGTATCAAGTATTAATAAAATTGAGATAGTGCAGAAAAATTCAACTCCCTGCTTTCTGATAAACTCTAGCCATCATTTTTGGGCTCCCAAAAATCTATAGAATAGATTCTATAAATATTACTCAATCTTGAGCAATAAGATAAAGTACTGCTGTTTAAAGTATTTCACTACCAAATTAACTATAAAATTTTACTAAAGGCAGAATACCAGAGGATTTGAGTCGTATTTTACTGAATATGGTTTTAAATTTCTCTTTGATTTCTTTCCAATAACCCAACTACATGGATTATCAAAAATTAGAAGAGTTAAATGTCCCCTGTATTTCCCTTTTTTGGTGGTGATGGGAGTTTGGTACCACATTCATCAATGCTTCAGGATTATTCCTGGCTCCATGCTCAGGGATAACTCCTGGCAGAGTTCAGGGTACCAAATGGAGTACAGGGGATAGAACATGAGTCAGACTCATGCAAGGTTAGCACTCTCCAGCCTGTACTAGCTCTAAAACACTCTTTCCCTTCTTATTGTATTGGTTGTATAGTATTGAAATGAGAGGTGGGAGTCTTTTTTACATTTTTTCCCAAGTTGCATGAAATTATTCCCCTCTTATATAACTATTATAAGATGTATCAATTAGAAAACTTTCATGGAGAGACCAGATTGAATTATATAGCAATTAAAATGTGTAGGACATACTCTACAGGTAATATGCATGCGAATTACTGGGGACTTTATTAAAAACAGTACATTTACTACATGTACAAGAAGTCCTATTGGGAGTAAGCCATGTTCCCCCTAAAAATATATTTAAGTAGTTTTCCCACATCTCACCACATAATCCTATTTGAAAACAGGGCATTTGTAAAATGTATTAAGATGAAGTCATACTGGGAACAGTGCGCCTGAATCCAATACCAAAGGTGCCCTTATAAAAGAAGATCACAGTAATGACATAAAGGAACACACTATGAGTATGAAAGGAGAGATGGGAGTTTTGTAGCTATGTGTGGAGGAATTCCAAAGCCTGGGCATGGACCACTAAAAGAGATAAAGACACAGAAAAGAGCCCCTCCCCCTGCTAATTTCAGAAGTATGATTCTGTCCACGTCCAATTTCTACTCTCAAAAACCTAAGATAATCAGGGTGGCTTTTTTTTTTTTTACTGTTTTTTATATCTCATTTGTGAACATTAGTTGAGATGAGCATCAGAAACTAATAGAGAGACTAATTCATATTTCTAATAAAAACCCAAGAGAAGCCTGTACTCCTCGTCTATGGGCCATACCTGGAATAGCCAAGTGGCTACAAATAATACACAATGCCGTCCATAATCGTTAACACTTATCGTAGTGTCTGACATATATGTAAGTGTGTTGATATTATTTCTAATTCCCAGTGAACTTTTTTCCATGCTAATTATTTGAAATGTGTATCTATTTATCTGTCTCCATAAAGTCTTACTTTCTTCACTATGTTCTTAGTGAAAGAGGATGTCTTTTCATATAAGACTAATTTCAGGCTCACAGAATGCCATATAGTCTTAGTAGGATTCTGAATAATAAAGCTTTTGAGACCTGTCTAGATATTTTCTCATTAATATCACAGCAGGTAGGGCATTTGCTTGATGCTACTGACCCAGGTTTGATCCCCAGCAACCATATGATTCCTCGAGCACCAGAGGAGAAATTACTGAGCATAGGACCAGGAATTTCCCCTGTGCACAACCAGGTGTGACACAACCCCCCCCAAAAAAAATTGAATACAGTTTTGTATATATTCTTGGTGTCTCATAAAAGAGCTTTCCTCCAAAATTTAGAGAGCTAGCTTTTTGAAAAGAACACATGCTAATAATTATTCCAAGCTGGTTAGAGATAATGGACAACAGAAAAGTTATTATCTTCAATGTCATCATATGTCTTTGATATGATAATCATTGCATTCAAGGTATCAGAAATGATGGATGGCTTTTGATTTAGAGTGCACCATAATGCAAATTACTTGATTTTTCCCCACTTTTGCCAAGAACATGAAGAGTTAATGACTGTGGGTGTAAAGACAGAAAAATCTGTGAATAAACTTAACCAATAATAATAATGATTTTTTAAAAATCACCCAATTATCTTTTTCTTTAAAAACAATTAAGACTGCTTATTTTTTCCTTTATGGACATGACATATTGGAATAACCAAACTCATGATCTGAATTTTCAGCCACTGATGTTTTATGTACTACTTTTACAACCTAAGTCATTCAACTCTATTAACTTCCTGGATAACAGCAGTTGACATAAGCATATTGCTTCTAATAATATCACTGAGTTCCTTCCAGAAACTTAAGATGATGATTCCAGGAAATTCTAGAGGGAAAGGAAAGACAAAAAAAGATGGATGGGTATTTTAAAACTGTTTAAAGATTGTCAGAGCATATGGTATATAACAGTGTACTTCCCCATAATTAGTCATTACCATCCTTTTTGCTTTTACTACACATCTATCATGAGGAGTGAGCACACTACACTCCATTCTTCAGTTAACCATGTAAATGGAGCTAAGATGTGATGTGGTCTAAAATGATCTTCATCCATACAAAATCACTATTATATGTACCCTGTAGTTATCTCAGAGGAACAAACTACCTTCTGAGTATATGAAACCAATGTGCAGTAGATGATATTCCCAGGAGTAGACTACTAGCTCTCATCTTTCCCTTAAAATATATCTCATCCCAAGTAAACTATAATTAAACTCATTTTCATGTGACAACAAGCCAATGGTGTCTGAGCTATGATAAACAATGCTACTCTAAGTTTTATTTTGCAGAGCACAAAGGCCCTTTTGTTTTCTTTTTCTCTCATAAAGTCAACCCCAAAATTCTGAGACTAAAGATCAGAAATACAGAATCAATCTTCAATGAAACCAAGTGTCCTATAATTTCAAAACAGAAAATATTAAAGTAGTCATAGTTCTAAATTCCAAGGCAAAATGATAAAAGGACAGATCCAATATTCTGCAAACTATGTTTCAAGGCATCATGTGCTAGGGATGAGCAGATTGAGATAGGCAGTCAAGAACTAGGGATCATTTAAAATTCAATATGCAGATTTTTAAGTACTAAAAATATAATTCCAATTAAAAAATATCAGGCACAGCAGAGTGAAGGTGAAACTAATTTATCTTTTCTTTCTTATTTTTTTGCAGGGCTTGAGGGACCATATGTAGTTCCAGGGACTGAATTTGAGTTAGCCGTATGCCAGGCAAGTGCCCTACCTACTTTGCTATTTTTCCAATCCATGGACTAAAAACTATCTCCCAAAAATGATAGCAATATGTAGTTCTTTGGTGCCTTTGGCCTTTTCTTTCTGTATTTCAGTATTTTCTTTTAAACTATAAAAACCATGTCATTTGCCAGCCACCAAGGACTGAGGCAGAAAGGGCATTCTCTTTGGCAGCACTCAGAAAGTGCCAGATGATCCTTTCCATTAAGGTCTGAGGCAGAAAGAAGAGTCTGTTTGCTGGCACACAGAAAGAGCTCCAGGTAAGCTAACCCCTCCACCAAGGACTGAGGCAAAAAGGAGAGTCTGTTTGTCAGTGTCCAGAAAGCATTGCCAGCTAAGTAACCAACACAACGAGGACAGAACTAGAAGAGCACTAAATGTCACTCTGCTTTACTCCCTCCACACTTCTAGTTCACGAACTCCAGCACAGAATGTAGAAAACACCAAACTGCATCTTTGACATTGGGAAAACAACACAGGCTTTTACCATGTGTAGGAATAAAGAAGGTAGATCTGATGACCCAAAAAGTACAAAGGTTAGAAGACAATCATCCAGGCAATCAATGCCCTTATAAAATCTGGAGTAGCTACACTAATATCAAATGGCACAAACTTTAGACTTAAAAAAATTATAAGGGAAAAACATGAACATTTTGTAATAATCAAGGTATAAGTACAACAGGAAGAAATAGCACTCCTAAAATATACACAGTCAATGAGAGATCAGCAAAATAGTTAAAACATTTGTTGACAAATTGGAAGAAAACATCAATAAAAACAATAATAGTGGGACACTTCAACACTGTCATGTCAGTGCTTGACAGGTCAACCAGACTAAAACCTAACAAGAATATACTTGTTCTGAAGGATGAAATGAAAAAGAGTGCTTAGTGTGTACTATATATATAGAACTATATATTACAGGGCTATATATATTAATATATGCATGTATATATAGGGCTATGTACAAGGGCTATATACATATAGTAAGGCTCTGTATCCCCAGAAAACTACATATACATTCTTCTTCAGTGCACAAGTTGTCCAGGGTAGACCACATGCTGGCGCATACAACATACTTCCACAAAATAAAGAATAGAAATAGAAATAGAAATTCTATGAACTAACTTGTCAGATCATATTGCACTCAAATTAGAAGTGAATTACAAAACAGAAACTGAGGAGAAACTTTTAACTTCTGAAAATTAAACAGTTCACTATTGGATAATCATTGGGTCAGAGATGAAATCAAAAAGTAAATCAAAAAATCCCTGGAAACAAATGAGAAAGAAGATAACAAACTATCAGAATTTGTGGGACACAGCAAAAGCAGTACTAAGAGAAAAACATATAGCTTTGTAAGCACTCATAAAGAAAGAAGGGGTCTAAATAAATGATCAACAAAATAAACCAAAAAATGAGTAGGCAGAGGGAAATAAAAAATCTTAAAGCAGAAAACAATGAAATGGAAATCCAAAAAAAAAATACAAAAGATTAGAGTTGGTTCTTTGTAAAAAAATAAACAAGATCCATAAACCCCTAGTCAAACTCACAGAGAAAGGGAGAAATAGTAAACCAAATTAGAAATGAAAAGGAAGGTTACTACAAATACTACAGGAATACAAATGTTAATCAAAGACTACTTTGAAAAACTATGCTACAAAACAAGAGAACCTGGAAGAAATGAAAAAATCATTGGCTCTTATAGCCTCCCAAGGGTGATATCTAGCATATCAGAATAGATCCATCACTATTAAGGTAAGTAAAATGGTAATAAAAAGTCTTCCCAAAAACAAAAGCTCAGGCCCAGATGGACTCACTAATGAATTCTTTCAAAACTTTCAAGAGGACAAACTACCAATCCTTTTCAGGCTCTTCCAGGAAATTCAAGAAACAGAAATACTCTCAAATAGTTTTTAGGAAGATATCGACACATTTATACTCAAAGCAGACAAAGATGCCACAAAAAATATAACTACACATAAATATTCCTGATGAACACAGATGCAAAGATCTTCAACAAAAATCCTAACAAAGAGCATCCAACATCTCATAAGAAGTCAGAAACTGGGGCCAGAGAGATAGCATAAAGGTAGGGTGTTTGCCTTGCGTGCAGAAGGTCAGTGGTTCAAATCCCGGCATCCTATATGGTCCCTGGAGACTGCCAGGAGCGATTTCTGAGCCTAGAGCCAGGAGTAACCACTGAGCACTGCTGGGTAAGACCCAAAAACCAAAAAATAAATAAATAAATAAATAAATAAATAAATAAATAAATAAATAAAATAAATAAAATAAAATAAAAAGAAGTCAGAAACCATGATCAAGTAGGATTCTTTCCAGAGATGCAAAGATGATTTAACATATGCAACCAATGTAATACACCGTATCAACAAAAGGAAAAATAAAAACCATATGATCAACACAATAGATGTGGAGATAGCATTTGATAAGGTCCAACACCTGTTCGTGATAAAAACTCTCAATAAGATGGGAATGGAAGGAACTTTTCTAAATATAATCAAGGCCACAACCCCATGGCAAATATTATATTCAATGGAGATAAACCGAAAGCCTTTCCTCTAAAAATTGGCATGAGACAAGTTTTCCCCTCTCTGCCACTCCTATTCAACATAACACTGGAAATAATTGCCATAGCTATTAGGCAATTAAAAGATATCAAGAACATCCAGATAAGAAAGGAAAAAGTCAAGCTCTCACTGTTTTCAGATGACATAATATATATATTTAGAAAACCCTAAAGACATTACCAAAGAGCTTCTAGAAATGACAGATTAGCAAAGCAAAGTGGCAGACTACAAAATCAACACACAATAATCAATGGACTTCTTACATAAAAATAATGATAAAGAAGTAGTTATTAAAGAAACAATCCTAGGCAGACATTTTGGGGCTTGCTTCAACCTGGGAACTTTGATGTTCTCTGGCATTCATCCCCTGACGGCTTGCCTCGGCTGAGGTGATTCTTTCTGGGCAGGAGTTGCAGATAAAGCTGACTGCTGGGCCCCGTAGGCTCCGCAGACATTTTGGGGCTTCCCCCAGCTTGCTACAACCTGAGAACTTTGATCTTCTCTGGCATTAATCCCCTGAGGGCGTGCCTCAGCTGAGGTGAGGTGTGTCTTTCCAGACCGGAGTTGTGGATAAGACAGACTCTACTGGGCCCCTTAAGCTCTGCAGACATTTTGGGACTTCCCCCAGCTTGCTTCAACCTGGGAACTTAGATCTTCTCTGGCATTCATCCCCTGACGGCTTGCCTTGGCTGAAGTGAGTCTTTCTGGGCTGGAGTTGCGGATAAAGCTGACTCTGCTGGCCCCCTTAAGCCCACCTATAAGGGGTCGAGGCAGAGGAGCACTCCACCTAGCCAATATATACCACCACAACACGTAGAAAAACCCACAGCATAAGTGTGACAATGGGGAAACTACACAGACCAACATCCACCATAGAGAATGAAGATGGAAACTCTGATGACCCAACAATGGCCAACCACCTAAGCAGTCTTTCAAAAGTGGAGTTTAGAGAAGAAATATGGAGGATGTTCATAGAACTCAAAGAAAGTATAGATCAGAACACTAATAAAAATCAAGAGAATATGAAGATAGAAATCAGAAAACTCCAAACTAAAATATCAGGTCAAATAACAGGTCTGAAAAACTCAGTAGACAAATTGAAGAACATAATGGATGAGCTTTCCAACAGGTTAAAAGCAGCTGAGGATAGAATTAGTGCACTGGAAGATGTGATGCATAACAACTTTACACAGCAGAAGTGATTGGAAAAAAGCCTTAAATCAAATGATCACACAATGGAAAAATTACTCAAAGAATATGAGCAGATAAAAATAGAAGTCTTTGATAAGCTCAACAGAAACAACTTTAGAACATTGGAGTCCCAGAGACCCAAGAAGAGAATCTCCAGGAAGAATCAACAGTTAAGAACATCATCATAGAGAAACTACCATAGCTAAAAACATGTGACCAAATCCTGCATGCCCAAAGAGTACCAGCTAAAAAAGACCCCAGGAGAAACACCCCAAGACACATGCTAGTCACAATGATGAATCCCACAGATAGAGATAGAATGCTGCAAGCAAGAAAAGGGAAATTACATTCCAGGGAGCATCCTTGAAATTTACAGCAGACTTGTCACCAGAAACACTCAAGGCCAGAAGGCAGTGGTGACAAAACTCAATGAAACAAATGCTTCGCCAAGAATACTGCACCCAGCAAAACTCACTTTCAGGTTTGAAGGAACTATACATGGCTTCACAAATAAACAACAGCTCCAAAACTTTACAGACTCAAAACCAGCCTTAAAAAAAAAAAACTGGAAGATCTATTCTAAAGACAAGACAGAACAAAAAACACACCAAACTTCTACACAAAGATGGCAATAAATCCTATGACAATTATTTCTCTCAATGTCAATGGACTAAATGCACCCGTTAAGAGGCACAGAGTGGCGAAATGGATAAAAAAAAAAAAAAAAAACTGAAGCCAACCTTCTGCTACCTACAAGAAACACACCTGAATAGTCAAAATAAACATAGACTCAAAATCAAAGGCTGGAGAAAAATCATTCAAGCAAACAACACCCTTAAAAAAGCGGGGGTGGCCATACTAATATCAGATGACACAAACTTTATACTCAGAAAAGTTGTAAAGGACAAAAATGGATATTATGTACTAATCAAGGGATATGTACAGCAGGAAGAAATCACTCTCCTAAACATATACACACCCAATGAGGGACCAGAAAAGTATTTAATACAATTGTTGACAAATCTGAAAAAAGATATCAATAACAACACAATAATTGTGGGAGAACTCAACACAGGCTTTTCAACACTTGATAGGTCAACCAAATTGAAACCTAACAAAAATATACTAGACCGGAAAAGAAAAATGGAAGAAAGAGGCCTAGTAGATATATATAGGACACTCCATTCTCAGAAACCTGGATACACATTCTTTTCCAACATACATGGGTCATTCTCCAGGATAGATCACATGCTGGAACATAAAACAATCTCCATAAAATCAAGAAGACAGAAATGTTGCAGGCTACCTTTGCTGACCAAAGGCTCTGAAGTTAGATGTGAACTACAAAGGGACACAGAAGAAAAAATTTAACACCTGGAAATTAAACAGTCTACTACTGAACAACCAGTGGGTCCGAGATGAAATCAAATCAGAAATCAAAAGTTTCCTGGAAACAAACGACAATGAAAACACAAACTATCAGAACCTTTGGGATACAGCAAAAGCAGTACTGAGAGGAAAATTTATAGCTTTGCAAGCACACATCAGGAAGGAAGAAGGAGCATACATGAAAAGCTTAATGACGCAGCTTATGAATTAGAAAATGAACAGCAAAAGAAACTAAAAATAGACAGAAGGAAATAAAGCTGAGAGCAGAAATCAATGAAATGGAAACCCATAAAACCGAAAGATCAACAAAAGCAGAAGTTGGTTTTTTGAAAAAATAAACAAGATTGATAGACCATTGGCAAAACTCACAAAGCAAAAGAGAGAGAGAGAAACTTGATAACGCGTATTAGAAATGAAAAGGGGGAGATCACTACAGATACTGCAGAGATTCAAAGGGTATTCATAGAATACTTTGAGAAACTCTACGCCATTAAATATGAGAACCTGGACAAAATGGATAAATTTCTGAATTCATATAACCTTCCACGTTTGAATAAAGAAGATGTAGCATATCTAAACACCCCCATCACTATTGAGGAAATTAAAACCGTAATAAAAAATTTGCCCAAAAACAAAAGGCCAGGCCCTGATAGATTCACAAATGAATTCTTTCAAACCTTTCAAGAGGAACTACTACCAATCCTGGCCAGGCTCTTTTAGGAAATCGATAAAACAGGAACACTTCCAAATAGCTTTTATGAAGCCAACATCACCTTAATACCAAAACCAGACAGAGATGTTGCCAAAAAAGAAGATTACAGACCAATATCCCTGATGAACACAGATGCAAAGATCCTCAACAAAATCCTGGTGAACAGGATCCAGTGCCTCATCAAGAAGATCATTCACTTTGATCAAGTAGGTTTCATCCCAGGAATGCAAAGCTGGTTTAACATCCATAAACCTATCAACATAATACACAACATAAACAACAAGAAAAATAAAAATCACATGGTCATATCAATAGACACAGAAAAAGCATTTGATAAGGTTCAACACCCATTCTTGATGAAAACTCTCAGCAAGATAAGAATAAAAGGAACCTTTCTCAATATAGTTAAGGCTATCTACCACAAGCCAGTGGCAAATATCCTCAATGAAGAAAAACTAAAAGTCTTCCCTCTAAATTCTGGCACAAGACAAGGCTGTCCTCTCTCACCACTCCTATTCAACATAGTACTGGAAGTACTTGCTATAGCGATTAGGCAAGACAAAGATATCAAGGGAATCCAGATAGGAAAGGAAGAAGTCAAGCTCTCACTGTTTGCAGATGTATTACAAAGCAATAGTCATTAAAACAGCATGGTATTAGAATTAAGACAGACCTTCAGATCAGTGAAAGAGACTTGAGTATTCAGAAAATGTTTCCAAGACACACAATCAATTAATCTTTGATAAAGTGGCAAAAAATGCAAAATGGAGCAAGGAAAGCCTCTTCAACAAGTGGTGTTTGGAAACTGGGCAATCACATGCAAAAAAGCAAACTCAGACTTTTATCTAACACCATGCAAAATGGTCAAATCAAAATAGATTAAAGACCTTGATATTAAACATGAAACTACAAGGTATAGAGAAGAAAATGTAGGCAAAACATTCCATGATGTTGAGACTAAATACGTCTTCAAGGAGAAAACATCACTGTCCAAATAAGTGAAAGCAGCGATAAAGAACTGTGACTACAGTAAACTAAGCTTCTGCACCTCCAAGTAAACAGTGACTAGGATACAAAGATCACCCAAAGAATGGGAGAATCTATTCACCCAATAACCATCAGATAAGGGGTTTGTATCTGAGATGTATACAAGACACTAATAGAACTTAGCAAGAAACATCATCTAACTCCATCCAAAAATAGGGAGAAGAAATGAACAGACATTTCCACAAATAAGAAATACAGAAGGGGGCCAGAGAGATAGCATGGAGGTAGGGTGTTTGCCTTTCATGCAGGAGGTCATCGGTTCGAATCTCGGTGTCCCATGTGGTCCCCCATGCCTGCCAGGAGCAATTTCTGAGCCTGGAGCCAGGAATAACCCCTGAGCACTGCCGGGTGTAACCCAAAAATCACAAAAAAAAAAAAAAAAAAAGAAATACAGAAGGCCAGCCAAGAGGCACATAAAAAGTACTCCACATCACTAATCCTCAGGGAGATGCAAATCAAAACTACAACGAGGTACCATCTCACACCACAGAGATTGCATACATCACGAAGAACAAGAACAATCAGTGCTGGCAGGGATGGGGAGAGAAAGAAACTCTCATTTACTGCTGGCTAGAATTCTGTCTAGTACAGCCCTTTTGGAAAACAATATGAATATTCCTTAAAAAACTAAAAATTGAGCTTGCATTTGATCTAACTATAAAAATTCTATAGATATATCATAGTAACACAAAAATAATAAGGGAATGTTCTCTGCATCTCTATGTTAATCACAATATTATTTACAATAGCCAGATCTGGAAACAACCCAGGTGCTTAACAACAGATAAGTGGCTAAAGAAACTGTGGTCAATCTACACAATGGAATACAACATAGCTGTAAAAAAAAATAAAGTAATAAAATTTGCCTGTACATGGATGTACATGGAGACTATTATGCTGAGTGAAATGAGTCAGAGGGAGAGAGATAATCTCGCTCATCTGTAGGATCTAAGAAAAATAAAAAACAGTATGGTAATAATACCTATTGATAATAGAAATAAGTGCTGGAAGAACCAGCCCATGATATAAAACTTACCAACAAAGAATGATGAGTGCACTTAGAGAAATAACTATACTAGTAACTACCATGAGAATGATAGTGAGAGAGAAATACAATGCCTATCTTGAAAACAGGTAGAGGAGGAAAATAGGGGAACATTGGTGGAGGAAAAATTGTACTGGCGAAGGGGTGCACACATTTTATTACTGAAACCAAAATATGAAAATATTTGTATCCACTGTGCTTAAGTAAATTATAAAGCAACTAAATTTAATGAAGTTTTTTGTCTTGTTTTGTTTTGTTTTGTTTTTTTTTTGGGCCACACCCGGTAACGCTCAGGGATTCCTCCTGGCTATGCGCTCAGAAGTTGCTCCTGGCTTGGGGGATCATATGGGGCACCGGGGGATCGAACCGCGGTTCGGTCCGTCCTCGGCTAGCACTGGCAAGGCAGGCACTTTACCTCTTAGCGCCACCTCGCCGGCCCCAAATTTAATGAAGTTTTATAAGACTAACGTATATGCATATATGTATATTTAAAAGACAAAAGAAAATCTTGTACTCACAAACTTCAGAAAAATATATTGATATCTTTCAAGGCCTTCTATATTAACTTTTGCAGTTTTTTCTATAGAACCAGTTCTTCCTAAATTTATTGTTTATGACTCCCTTTCATTAAAAATAAACATCATTTCACAAATTTAGCTACTTCTTTGCTCTATTAGGAGATTTATAACACTGCTCTGGTACCAACTTGTCCCAGTTTTGATATGACAACCGGAAAAGGACAACTTGACCTAAGACCAGTTTGCTCTATCATATCACCTAACACTAAATGGAAATCAGAAGAGGTATCGTCCTTAGAACTGTGAAAAATAAGAGCACCAACAACAGAAAACTGACTTTGACAACTGTGACTGAACAGAACCTACCTTGGAACCAATAAGGAAAACCCTACCCTAGGCTGTAGCCCAGGACACATAAACAACAACAACAACAACAACAACATGTCTTATTGCAGAGGCCCAACCTGGACAACAGAGACTGAGCAGAACCTTTGGATCCATAATATCCTAGGCTTCGGCTTAGGGACTGAACAGAACAGGGAGCAAGTGTTACAGAAGACTGAACACAACAACAATGATAGATAGGAACCTCTAGAACTGCAAAGACTCTAACTTCGACCCTGACTTATAACCTGTGCAAATACCAAGATCCCTAGCTATAGTGGCTTGATTTTCTCACATACAACTGAGAGGAAAGTTTCCTGGCACCACAAAAAAGCCTTTGGGATGGGGGTAATGAGTATATATGGAGCCAGGGGTTGATCCCATGATGGTATGCTTCAAGGATGAAGAAGCCCTGAATCTCTTAGGCCACGGGAATTCCCTTTCTTCCCCAATGCTTACTGTGCCAATGCAAAAAAAAAAAAGTGGTGGGAAAGCCAAGCCCTGCCACTCCAGTACCCCTACTTTTTCTTGTTTTGTTTTGATTTATTAGTTTTTTACTATTTTCCTTCTCTTATTTCTTCCACTTTTCTCTTTCTTTTTCACTCTTGTGGTTATTATTTGGTGATTTATTTTTATTTATTTTATTTTTTTATTTTTAATTATGAGAACAATGATGCAAAGGAAGAGGACAAGGTAAAATTACCATGGAAGGACAATCACCAATAAACAGAGTTCTCAGAAGAAATCCCATTGCTGACACCTTAATTTTGAACATACAGTCAAGGAACATTAAGAAGAAATAAAACAGAACCCATGTACAATTACTTTGTCCCTCAAGTCTCCAGATGTACATTATAACATTTCTTAGTGGTACACAAAGCAATTTAAAGCCATGATATTTGTAACTCCTTAAACATTGAAGGCATAATATTTTTTACATTTCCGTGCATATGCATATTAGTTTATGTTAACCTCAAAAGTTTAAGTAGATTATTTTTTAAGGTTTAGAGTCAAAGGAGCAAAGTAAAAAAGGTGTAAGAGTGGCAATTATTGTTTGCATAGGCCCACCAAAATATGGGTGACATGGAAAGGAAAAGCCTTGGCCTAAATACAAGGAGACCCTACCCCTGAAGTTTCCTGGCATAAGCCCAGCTCTAGGCTCTGGCAAAATAGTTTGTCTAATCCAAGTCCTTATCTGTAGTGCCAATACAGCTTTATTTTTCAAACAGTCTCTGTTGTTGACAAAAGATCCTGGAATCTGCATAACCTACATTGAAGTCAGACTGTTGTCGAGCATCCTCTAGTTTCACCTCACAATTAAAGGGCAATGCAGAGAGCCCTGTCCAGTAAGCAGGACATTATTGTTGTTAAGTCTTCTCAGTGTTAAGGAAATCTCTTTTGAGTAGGTCTTCCCTGGTAGAGGATTGCTTCCAGGTGATGTTAATAGACAATGTTGGATGATTCATAGGTGGTTTCCCTAGTTCGAGGTGAATAGAGAATGCCCATTCTTCTGAGGCCTGCACCAGATCATTATGTCAATGTTCAGGGTGTAAGGTCCAATTGCACTACAAGTTTTGTGTGTTCCCATCTCTATTAGATGAGAACTTATTTATATATATAGAATTTCACCATTTTAATGTGCTTATGCAAACAAGGAATCATGCCACATGGCATATATGGGGGCTGCAAGAATAGGTCCAACAATCTCTGTGACTTGGTTCATACAGAAGCGATAAACTTAGGGAATCTTTCATCAAATTCCTTATTGATCAGTTCACAAAGAGAAGAAAAGATAAAAAGTAGGGGAAATCATCACTATATTAGAGAATATTTAGTAAGAGATATAGCTGTCAAAGAAAATAGATATAAAATATTCAAAAGGCATACTTGTCTGTTTTATGCTTTTGAAATAGTTGGGTGGGTGTTAAATCCAGTGCACCACATTGGTCTGTGATTTTGGAAGTTGCAGTACTGAAGTTAAAAAGGGTAAATGTGGGGTAATGATGGTTCGAGGTGAAAGAATTAAAGAGTAAAAATGAGTTTTGTATGGGTGTGATAAAGAGCAGAATACAAAATGGACATTCTGCATACATAAAAACATATCGTAAGGATATGGAGTACTATTAATATATATTGTGCGCGTAGGGGCGCTAGCCCCCACACATTTTGGAACATGTAGAGTGGTATGAAATTACCAGTGACTGCCTTAGTACAGCCGAGCAACTATCAGCCACCCCCAGTTAATCTCCTCCAAGTGTAAAAAAGGCCTTTGGCACAACGGAGGTCTGCCAAAACCCATGCTGGCAAAGACTCCTGGCTCCCAGGAAGGAAGGAGATCCTTCCCAAGCCGGAAGGGCAGAAGTTCAGAGCCCGCACCCTAAGCCTCCCTCTAGAGCCAGTTTGGGAGTGGGGAAAGCCTAGGGTACCCCATAAGCTCCTCCAAGGGACCCACCTTACTGGCTTGCTCAGGCATGTGGCCCAGGGAAGCCCTGGAGCTCTGGAGGAAAGAGGTAGAGGGGTGCTGGGGTAACCCAAGTTCTGCACCCCGACCCTAGCTGGCTTGATTTATTTTTATTTTTATTTGCTAGGTGCATTTTTTTTCTTTTTTCTTCCATTTTTTCCCTCTCTTTCTTTTTTTGGTAGTCGTTACCAAAATTTTTTTTCTCCCTTTTTTCTTATCCTTTTTATCTCCAATGAAGGTGGAATGGAAGCTCAATCTACAACAAGCTGTAAAGTGGAGACCAGTTGCACTAGCATTCTGGGGGGGAGGGTAACGAAGAGAGATATGGGATACATGCTGGGAACAGGGGTAGAGGGAAGACAACCCTGGTGGTGGGAATGCCCCTCATTCATTGACACTATGTACCATAAATGATGCAGTGAAAGATTTGTAATGCACTTTGGTCACAATAAAATTTAAAAAAAAAGAAAAGTCAAAGAATAAAACCATCCATTTGAAGTAAGCTTTATTTACTGAATATGTTTAAGAAGCACTTATTTTTCCTCATGCCTGTCAGAATTGCCTTCATCAAAAATGTCAGAAACAAGACTGATGGGACAGGAGAAAAAGGAATCCTCGTATACTATTGGTGGGAATAAAAATTGGCTATATTTCCATGGGAAACAGTACAGAGCATTCTTAAAAAATGTAAAGCAAGACATACTGGATACGATTTAGCAATTCCATTTCTAAGTACTATTCAGAGCACATAAAAATATTAATTCAAAAAGTAAATATATGCACATCTATGTTCATTGCAGCATTGTTTATAAGAGCTAAGACCTAGAAACAAACAGCCTAGAGACAGATGTGTGGATAAAGACGTAGGCTATATACACAATGAACTCTATTCAGTGATTAGAAAAGTTGCGATCTTGCCATTTGCTAAAATGTGGATGGAGTTTAAGGTGATCATGTAAGCAAAAGTCAGAAGGAGAGAAACAAATCCGGATGATCTCATTGCAAGGGGGCTATAGAGAAATGAAATGAGGGACCAGATGATATTCAACAGAAACCTTTATACTCTGGCCACTTGACATTTGCCAAGTGGTGAGAGGAGAATTATTGAATGGGTCCACAGAGTTACTGGGGAGTCAAGGAGAGATATGGATTGATCAGTAACCTTACACCCCTAAAACATATAAACATTTACACTTCTATAAACCAATACTATCTCAATAAAACACATAGCATTAGTAATGGGAAGGTGTTCGTTTTATGACTGAAACCTGACTTTTGAGGGGAAAAGGTGCATATTATGGTACGAAAAATAGGATAGCTTGCAAAATTCTGTCTTATTTTCTGATGAGTAAGAGTTTATTATTATAATTTTATATTTATACTGCTAATTTATGTATTTTACATATGTTACTCATTTAATTTCTCCTTTCTGTATCTTTCCTATGTGAGGATAATTTGTTTCTCTATTCCTTTTTAAGCTTTTACTTTCCCAATCATGTGCTTAATTCCATATTTTTTATGATGTGACAGAAAGATTATTTTTATTTGTCTATATATTAAATTGTTAAAATACAAATTTCAATAGTCAATCTACAAAGAGGTTATTATATATGTTTTCATGTATGCAATTAATTAATTCTGTTGTTTTGTTACCCCTGATAACCATGTTATACTTATAATATGATGTAATATATAAATATATATTATTATACTGATTAATCAATTATCTTGATTTGATCTAGAATAAACACCTATGTTTTTTCATTGTCACGAGTTCTTTTTATTCTTATTTTTGAAACACTGATAATCCATATTTACTTGAAAATATAAATAAATTTGTACTGATTTAACATCGTTTGACATGCAGCTTGGTACTTTGATATGTATATTTGTCTTACTGTAATAACTCACTGAAATTTCAATGTCAGGCCTTATTTCCAAATAGCTCCTCTGTCTTTTCTTCTACTCATTGTTCCCTTCTCTGTCTGGTAACCACCATATTTTCGACAAAATCAAATCTGAGAGTGATTCTAGTCATATTTTTTTTTGCCTGTTTATATACTTTGGTTATTTATATCCCATCTGAAATCATTTAGCAATTGTTTTTCATTTCCTGACTTCCCTCACTTATCACCTCAGTTCTAATCAGATTGCTGTATAAGGTACAAGTTCATCTTTTTTACATAACTTAGTAGTGTTCTTCTGAATATATATTGTACAACTTCTTTATCCCATCATCCATAGGCTGATTCCATGGTTGATTCCTGTGAATATTGCTAATAAGAACATTGGGATACATATATATTTCCTAAAATAGCGTTTTCATATTCTTTTGGCCAAATGCCCAGAGAGGCCTTGTTGGATCACAGAATATCTCATTTTCAACTTGTTAAAGAATCCTCCTATTATTTGCTTAGCAGATACAACTTACATTCCAATTAGCTATGTACAATTTTTCATTTTTTCTCCATTTCTTTAACAATATTTTTAATATATGTTGGTTCTGGATTTTTTTTATTAGTCTAATCTTACAGGTTTGAGAGATCTCCCTATGATTTTGATTTGCATTTTCCTGATAAGTTGAACATTTTTTCTGTAGGCTAAGGTCATTTGTCTTCTCTGGAAAATTATACTTATTAAAATAAGTAAAAGACTCTTTAAAGTACTCCTTTTTTTGTAGTAACATTTGGCGGGAGGCACAACCAGCAGTGCTCAGGGTTTAATCCTGGCACTACAGTCATTGATTCTTCCTGGAGATGCTTGGGAAATCAGATGGGGTGTCTGGAGATCAAATTCAGGTCTTATGAATACAAGGCAAGAACCTTCTCTACTGGACTCTTTCCGGTCACACGACCATATTTTGAGTATGTTTAAAACTAGAAATGAATGTAGGGTTAACTGATATTTTATAACATTGATTTTCTTATTCATGAGATCTGTTTTTATGTGTCTACTTTAATGCTTCTCTATATATGCATATTTACTTAGTGGATTCTGTGTGCTAACATTCTATTTAAAATTTTCATCACAAATATACCTATGAGTAAAATAGGCTTCAATTTTTCCTTTTTTTTCCCTACCCTTCTCTGTTAGTGCTAATAAGACTATTTCTGAGTTTCACATATAACATCTTATCTTCCCTAATGTATTTTGATTATGAAGGAAACGTATGATGTAATAAACCATCTGTGACTGGTAACTTGTAAGATTTTAAATCACTGATCCAATTTCCTTAATACTTATAGAATATTGAAGTGTCCAATTTCTCCTAAAGTCTGTTCCAGTAAGTAAGATTTTACTAGGAAATTGTTCATGTTATTTTCATCGACTGGAAAAATCTGTTATTCTTACATGTTTTTATTGTTTCTATAGTTACATTCATTGTTGCTTTTCTGATATTGAGAATTGTTTGCTTATTTGCTTAGTTTTATGTAGATTTTTTATCTAGTTTTGTCAAGATTTTTTAGCTGCTTGATTAGTTAGTTGTTTGCTTAATTGTTTGAGTTATATCTAGTTTTATCAAGATTTTTGAATTTTGTTTTCAATTAGCCAGCTTTTGGATGATGGACTATGGCTTAAAAAAGAGTGCATGTGTGAGGTCCTGGGTTCAAAATCCAACACTGAATACACAAAATAACTTTATTTTATATAGAGTAGCACTTTTCTTTCTTTTTCTTTTCTATTTTCCTACTGCCATTTTTTAGGGGAGAGACTCATAATGTAAAATATCAAGAGCTTTTTAGTTTTTGACATGGTTAAGATTTCTGGGGCCGGGAAGGTGGCGCTAGAGGTAAGGTGTCTGCCTTGCAAGCGCTAGCGTAGGACGGACAGCAGTTCGATCCCCCGGCATCCCATATGGTCCCCCCAAGCCAGGGGCGATTTCTGAGCGCATAGCCAGGAGTAACCCCTGAGCGTCAAACGGGTGTGGCCCAAAAACCAAAAAAAAAAAAAAAAAAAAAAAAGATTTCTTCTCATTATTGATAGATGGTATAACTTCATTTTGTTCAGAGAATGTGTCTGCATGAAAAGTTGCTTGAGTTATGTTGAGATTTGTTAGCAATTTTCTTTTTCTAAAAGCATTTAATATTGTTCAACTTAAAATTATATTTCTATAAAGTATAAAGATACTCTGTATAATAAATAAAAATTAAAGCATCTTATTGGTGTCATATCACCTAAATCAACCATCCTGGACATATCCATGCTTATTGATAGTATATTACACTTAAAATGAATTTAAGGAGGCCATCATCCATCAATAACATTATTGTAAGTCATCATATCTCCATAAAAATGGAAAAATTAATGACAGAAATAGCTGAAGGAGGCCACCTTAAGTCATCAGATGTCATATTTAAAATTGGATCTGAATTACACATAAAATATAAAACTAAGATAAAAGAGTACCAGAGGATGAAGGCAGTTTTTGTCCTATTACATGGTTTCTTATTGGCCTAGGTTTAAGGAGATGAATCTTTCAGTATCAAACTTTAATGACAAAGTTAAATGGAGTATAGCCATCCCTGGAGGTCCAAGAGGCACCAATAAATGAGAGATGAGATTTTTGATGAGAAATCCAAATTCTGGGGGCTGGAGCGATGGTGCTAGCGTAGAACAGAGTGCAGTTTGACTGTGGTTCGATTCTCTCGTGTCCATATGGTCTTTCCCAATCCAGGAGCGATTTCTGAGCACATAGCCAGGAGTAACCAATGAGTGTCAATGGATGTGGCCCCCCAAAAACGAAAACAAAAACAAAAAATAGAAAACCACATTCTGTTCCCCATTAGTGATAGCACTAGGAAAGTGGACTTCACATTTTACAACTGTAAACTGGCATTAATCTGTGAACTGGCAGTAGTAAACTATAGTGTTAGAGGGACAGAGGTATGTCTCAAAGAACCAAAGACATGGTTTGCATGACAAAGTCAGAGTTTCAATCCCTGACACCATGTGGTCCACTGAGCACGACCAGGCCTGACCCTCACCCCCAAACAAAATAAAGTAAATCAATACAAAGATTTCCTATCCCTACTCCTACTCTTAAGGACACTGATGGTGATAGTGATTCATCAGTCTGGTGGAGCCAGCTAAAGTAGTTTATGAGTTTCAATCCCCACTGACAGATGCAGGAACTACAAGGAGAATTCGCAGAATGGTGAAAGTACTTGAAGGAGGATAGAGATGACACAGAAAGAAGGAGTCAGAGCTGGTTTTTAAAAATTTCTGCTGAAACACTGTGTCAAACCTAGGATACTGTGTGTGTGTGTGTGTGTGTGTGTGTGTGTGTGTGTGTGTGTTTGTGAAAGTACTTGAAGGAGGATAGAGATGACATAGAAAGGACGAGTCAGAGCTGGTTTTTAAAAACTTCTGCTAAAACATGGTGTCCAAACCTAGGATACGTGTGTGTGTGTGTGTGTGTGTGTGTGTGTGTGTGTGTGTGTGTGTGTGTGTGTGATGAAGCCAGAACCTTCTCATACATACAAGACAAATACCCTCCAGTTGAGCTACATCCTCAGGCTTCACCTTCCATGCTTGGAATAGTTCTAAGTAGGTGCTCTATATATGGAATGGAAAAGCAGAAGGCAGGAAACATGGAGTTGAGGCCCCTGACACTATCTAACCAGGCTTCCTGATAGCTCTGAGACAAAAACCAAGATCTTTACCAAGAGGTATGAACTTCCTATGCTGTTTCATCTTCTCCATGAATGTTAATTCTGAAAGGCACATGCCCTTCATGCTGTGGCTACCCATTGATTGCCATTGGGTTGGTTCTTTAAACCATACCTATTGTCCTTATCCTTTAAGACATACCTCTGACCCTCTAACCCAATGCTGTAGGTAGTAACCTAATGGCCATGATCTCTAGGCCACTGAATCTATAGGTCACCTGAATTGTTCTCAACCCACACCACTAGAATATGTTTGACATATAGTAAAAACATTTCATGATCCAGTTTCTTCAGTGTCTTAATAAATTATCCGACAACATTGTCTCCCTTAGGCATTTTGCTGCTCCATTCTGAATCACAGTCTTTTCTAAGCAGCCATCTCGGTGTCTCATTTTTTCCATTCATAAGATGATTATAGTACAGCGAGACCATTTATAATGAGCTCCAGCTCAAATGATGCAGCTTTCACTTGGCATTATTTTGGATAAATCTTTCTTTGTTAATTGATGTACCTTATTCCGGTGTTATAAGTAATATTTAGGCTCCTCAATTGAACAGGGAGGAAGAAAACTACACCCAGAGTGGAAAATCCAGAAACCTCAGAATCACTTGGAATGGAATAACCATATGAACAAAAAGCTTAGAAGTTAGTTTTGTTCGGGAAAACTATAGGAGTGGAATCAGAGAGCCTACTGGAGAGAAAAAAAGTGATGTGATAATTAGGTCATGAATTAACCCTGGTATTTTCAACTCTATACTATTTTTAAAGACCTCCTTCTCAACGCCTATGGATATTTGGCACATGCAAAATGCCTGATGTGACTATTAAGGCACCCAGCAAAAAAAAAGTCAATGAATGAAAATGAAGAAGAAGAAGAAGATGAAGAAGGAGAAGGAGAAGGAGAAGGAGAAGGAGAAGACTATAAAATACAAATTATTTAGTAACATGCAAAATGCCTGATGTGACTATTAAGGCACCCAGCAAAAAAAAAGTCAATGAATGAAAATGAAGAAGAAGAAGAAGAAAAGAAGAAGAAGAAGAAGAAGAAGAAGAAGAAGAAGAAGAAGAAGAAGAAGAAGAAGAAGAAGAAGAAGAAGAAGAAGAAGGAGAAGGAGAAGAAGGAGGAGAAGGAGAAGAAGAAGGAGAAGGAGAAGAAGAAGGAGAAGGAGAAGAAGAAGAAGAAGAAGAAGAAGAAGAAGAAGAAGAAGAAGAAGAAGAAGAAGAAGAAGAAGAAGAAGAAGAAGAAGAAGAAGAAGAAGAAGAAGAAGAAGGAGAAGGAGAAGGAGAAGGAGAAGGAGAAGGAGAAGGCACCCAGCAAAAAAAAGTCAATGAATGAAAATGAAGAAGAAAAGAAGAAGAAGAAGAAGAAGAAGAAGAAGAAGAAGAAGAAGAAGAAGAAGAAGAAGAAGAAGAAGAAGAAGAAGAAGAAGAAGGAGGAGGAGGAGAAGACTATAAAATACAAATTATTTAGTAACTAGGGCCCGAAGCTAGATCCTAATTAAGCCAATTCTTGGCCTAAGGGAAGAGATCAAAATGCCCTATAAGTTCCATGTGCCCTCTTGCATGGGACATCCATCTAGTGTTTGCATCCTTATCAAATGAGCACCTGAAACCCTTTCTACAGCAATGAGGAGCTAAGCAGTCCTCCCTATGAAGTATCAGGGTACTCCTGGGCTCTTCCTCTCAAGTGAAAGGTCCTTGGCAGCCAAGGAATCCAGCTGGAAGCAAGCAGAATTCACAAACTCTTCCCAGCCCAACCAACCCCTTTTGTCCTTCATTCCACTGGAGTGGCTCCTGCCCCTCCAATCCCATTTGTACTCCACGGAGGGGATCTGATAATGGTCCTGGCAGAGCTGTGGCTTTTTATAACTTCTGGCAAGGGCCTTGCTGACCCATAACACGGCTACACACATGATTTCTTCTCATACTGTCTTCGTAAATTGACCATGGCTAACCTTGCTGCCCTAATCAGATCAATCAGGAAAACATTTCTTGAGCTGCTACAAGCTGGCAGCCTCCTGGGCTGAGGCGTGACTCCGAGTCAGCTTCAGATACGACTGGAGTTTCCAGTCGTTTCAGGTTTCTTCAGCTTTGATCCCAGTTGGTGAGCTTTGGAGGGCCTGTGTTTACAGCCATGCAAATTAGCCTCAGCTGGAGAGAAATCAGGTCAGGCTGAAATGAAATCAAGGTCTGGACCACAAGGTATTTTATAAAAAAAAAAAAAAAAAAAAAAAAGGAAAGTGTCATCATAAACCGGGGTCAAACCAGACTGTCCTAAGGTCAAACCAGACTGTCCTAGGAACGAACCATGTGGATAGCCCTGCAGACTAGATCTCTGGACCCTGGCAACTCAGAGATGGAGGGACAAATGCTGAAGTGGCTAGCTAGCCAGGCCCTTTGCTGCTGCTGCTGACAAATGCTAGTACTTGTTTGTTTGTTGTTAAGTAGAGAGACTCAGGAAGAAAATGAATGCACCTTCGAGGAAGGAAACTGTGGTTAGGAGATCCTCTGACAGCTTTGCCTCTGTTACTCACTGACTGAACAAGGTCCAAATCTGTAGCTTTGTTCTTTTCACACATTTCTATATGTGTGGAATTTAAAAATGCAGGTGTGCCTGGCTCATGGATGGGAAGAAAACCAATTATCTAAAGGATTGTTTTATTTTAAAGGAATTTACAGATTTAATGCCACCACTATCAAAAATCCTAATAGCATTTTCCAAGGAAATAGAAGAACTAGTTCTAAAACGTGTAGGAAACGAAACAAACAAACAAACAAACAAAAAAGACCCTGAATGTCTAAAGCAATTGTGAGGAAAAAAATAAGGTCTTTTTTTCATGCCCCAACTGATGTTAGAAAGCACAGATGATCAAAACTTTATGGTACTGGAAGAGAAAAACTCATAGACGAGGGCAATTGGATGGAGAGCACAGAAATAAATTTATGCATGCTGAGATAGTTATTTTATGACAAAGAAGTCAAGATTATAAGATGAAGAATGGATGTTATTTCAGTGAAACCGGGAAAACTGCACGGTCATGTGCTAAAAATAAAAGTGGAATTATTTAACACTAGATATAAAAAAACTAAATTAAAAAGGATTAAATGATTTAATAGAACACTTAAAATTATTAAAGAAATATGTAGAGTCTACACTCACAGTCATCAACTTTGGGCATCTATTTGGGATTTCAACTCTCAGATCTGAGGATATCTCAGCATCAGAGCACTTGCCTTTCCCGAGTGCTGCTCTGGGCTAGTCTACTAGAGCATAACACTCACAGATAAAAACACAATAAGTAAATCGGGTTATATCAAACATAAAAGCTTTTTTCACATGAAAAGAAACCAGCATAAGAAAAAATGACATTTACAAATTAGGCAATGATAATTCAGAATTATCCATCGAAGGATTTATACAAAGAGAACTCAGGATAGGGCTATGGTTCAGTGGTAGAACCTTTTCTATTGTATGTGGAGACCCCAGATTTGATACCTGGTACCACACGATACCCTGAGCACTGAGCAGGGTATAATCCCTGGTCATTGCCAGGTGAGTCCCAATTTGACTCCCTCATAAAAAAAAAAATCTCCTATACCTCTATTACAAAAAGCAAAGTAACCCAATCAAGATATAGGCCAAAGACCTGAATACATACTTCTCCAAAGAAGATACAGATGGCCTACAGGTACATAAAAAAAATACTTCACTTAAGTTATTAAGGAAAAACACAAAACCACAATGATATATCACTTGAATCTTGAGAAAGTTCTATATAAAAGAAAAACTAGAAACAACATATGCTAACAAAACTATAGAGGAAAAGGAACTCTGGGACTCAGTTGGTTTGGGCTATAAAATGGTATGGCCCTACAGAAACCAGTAAGAAAATGACTCAGAAAACTGAAAGAATTATGGTATTCTACTTATAGGTATTTCTGAGTAGAAGATGAATAATAATTTTTAAAAAATGTGTGTAACTATATGTTTAAGGCAGCAGTCTTTATGATGCCAAGACATTGCTATTGACCAAATGCCTATCTCGGGGTAAGTGGGTTAAAGAGATTTTATCTAGACTCAAGAGAATATTATTCAACAACAAACTACAAGTATAACTCATTAAGATAAAATTATGTTGGGACCAGAACACAGCAGGTAGAACATTTAATGCCTTGCATACGGTCAACCCAGGTTCAACCCCCAGCATCCCATATGGTCCTCCAAGCCTTCCAGGAGAGATTTCTGAGCGGAGAGACAAAAGTAAGCCCTTTGTGCTGCTGAGCATGGCCCCAATCCCCCCCCCAAATAAAATCATGCCATTTAAATGGATGAAACTTCTGATGACTCTGCAACTTTAGAAAGTAAAACACAGCTATTACCAAGCTGATCATGGGAAGGGTTCTAGAACTTTAGTAGTGGTGCAATATGACTTATACACCTTAAGAGTATAAGGCTACCCTATTAAAATTTTAATTACTCAATAAGAATGTGAATTAAAAATAATGTGCATCTGAGAGGATGGCCCTCGAACAGTATGGTACTGAAGGATCAAGCAACTTGAACTATCCATTCGTGCCTCTGTTCTGGTACTGACTTACTGATTTATATAATATTTTCCTGTCTATCAGTCCTCAAATAAATTTAAAAATAAAAGCTGATGTGTCTGGAGTATTTTTATTTGCAAAGAAAAGTGAAAGACCAGGGCCCGGAGAGATAGCACAGCGGCGTTTGCCTTGCAAGCAGCCGATCCAGGACCGAAGGTGGTTGGTTCGAATCCCGGTGTCCCATATGGTCCCCCGTGCCTGCCAGGAGCTATTTCTGAGCAGACAGGCAGGAGTAACCCCTGAGCACCACCGGGTGTGCCTCCCCCCAAAACAAAACAAAACAAAAAAGTGGAAGACCAGTCCCTGGAATTCACCAAATTGAAGTTTACCTTCTGCTACAGAAGAGACACATCAAACTCAATCTAAAAGACTTTTTTCCAAGACTCTCATTGGTTAAATTCAGAGCCAGAAGTGAAAGTCAGATTGACTACAACTAGAAAAAAAATTCAGACTCTTCCAAATGCATTTAAAATCAGGGTTTGCTATAAAATTCAGGCCAAACAGACCGTGCAATGGGCAATTTAGGGCACAAGAGTCTGGATTTGTGTTGGGTTTGTTTTCTTGCTCTACCACTTACAAGCTATACAAGCTGCAGGGTCCCTCAAAGCTCTAGTTTTCTTATCACCAAACAGGACTAATCACAGTGAACATGAAACTGGCATTTGGTAGCAAGTTAATGCGTGTCAAACACATATTATCTTCATTTGAAAAATACTCCATGGGGGCCGGGCGGTGGCGCTAAAGGTAAGGTGCCTGCCTTGCCAGCGCTAGCCTTGGACGGACCGCGGTTCGATCCCCCGGTGTCCCATATGGTCCCCCAAGCCAGGAGCAACTTCTGAGCGCATAGCCAGGAGTAACCCCTGAGCGTCACCGGGTGTGGCCCAAAAACCAAAAAAAAAAAAAAAAAAAAAAAAGAAGTTATTTTGTGGGTCCAGGATGATGGCGCTAGAGGTAAGGTGTCTGCCTTGCAAGCGCTAGCATAGGACGGACCACGGTTCGATCCCCTGGCGTCCCATATGGTCCCCCAAGCCAGGAGCGACTTCTGAGCGCATAGCCAGGAGTAACCCCTGAGCATTACCGGGTGTGGCCCAAAAACCAAAAAAAAAAAAAAAAAAAAGAAAAATACTCCATGGGTGCATGTTACAACTTCATTTTGGTTGTTTTTGAGAATACTTGAGCTGGGGTTGTTTCAAGCTCTGTGTTTATGAAGCTACGGGAGTAGTAGCTGTGACAATAGGCCTTAGGGTCCACATTGAAGTAAACTGAAACGACTCAAGAGGTGCAGAAGAGAGGCAGTTACTCTCATCAAGTTTCCATTCCTCCCTGCTCCACATTAGATGCTATTTAGCACTGCAGAGCTCAGTCTTAAAAGGTGCCCTCTTGTGGTTGGGGAGGGTAATGAGCACCGCAATCATATTGCCACTGACTTGAGGTACAAACAAATCCAGTTGAAGTTACTGCTTAACAGCCAGTAAGGGAAACACAGTTCTATTCCAAGAATAATAGTCAAATTCTGAAAGAATCATTGATAGCTAGACTTAACAAGTTTTCACCAATTTTTAAGTAAATAAAGTAAAACTTTGGGGGCCATTCTTACTTCCAAATAAAATTTACAAGGCAGCATTTTTGTAAACATTTGCCTGTCACGAAGTAGAAGCTCCTGTTTGCTTTTGGTAAATTTGTCTAGTCAGGGACCTTTATTTTGAAGTTCAGGAAAACTCTAAACCTTGAGATGCTATTCAAGGAAACTGGACAGAGCGCAAATAATTTCACAGTCACATAACTAACACATGGATAAGTTGTTTTTACTCATTTCTATAAAATGATAACCTGTAACTTCACTGTTTATTGTTCAAACATAAATATTAAAAGGTTGGCAAATCCAGTCTCTCTCTCTCTCTCTCTCTCTAGGGGAAAAGAGGAATAAAATGCATCTACTTGACACCAAGGAGTCAGAAATTTGTACAAAAAGCTGAAATTATAAAAATTTGGAAGGCAGCAACTTATGAAAGCCCTATAAATTTATATTCAGGCTTCCAAGCAATGTTCTCCTTCCACCCTTTTCCCCTCCCCACTACATTGAGACACCAAGTCTCGGGTGTGAGAATTACAGCTTGTGAGCCTGGCCAAAATGACCAATTTACAACTGAAGGCTTTTGGCTCCGGGAAATTTCAACAGACTAGTGTCTGCAGAACCATCACAACCTCTCTCTTCCACCCCCAGTCCAAAGTGCTCAGGGAATAAATAGCCATTATCTCATTAATTCTTAAGAAACATCCACTCAAGAGGAAGAGGGAGAGGAATGCTTTTGTCTATCTGACAGAAGAAGGGACAAGCACAGAGATCATTTACAATTCAAAGTGAGATCATGGAGTTGCAAGAGAGGAAGAATATTGGCAGGTCATGCTAATTTTCAGAAAGTCCTTGGGCAAACTCAGAAAGCAATTGGGAAGTATATCAGCAGTGCATGTAAGCTACTTATTTGACAGGCACCAGGAAAAAGCCGTCTCAGGCAATGAAGGCAGGTTTTTGGCTCCTTATCAGAATGCCGACCTATCTTTCCCAGGAACAAATGTGGACTTAGACAGAGTGTAAAATAGGCATATGCACAGTGGAGACCTCGGTTTTATAGCAGAGAAAGCCTCCATAAACCAAAGTTGGATGAACTACTAGAAGTCTCTCTGGGTCATAAAGTGAAGCTGTGGGTTTCTTCATGAACATAAAAATACAACAGGAATGGTCCGGAGGTTCCCGTTTGCAGTTTCAAGAATAGTTTTTAAGACTTCCCGGCAACTTTTGGAGTCGCACTGATGATCAAGAATTTATATTTGCAAAACAACATTTTCACAATGGTTTATAAATGGATGGATTTGATAACTACACAGCTCTAGAATACATATATATGTATATATATGAATAAGTGTATATGTGTATATATGTGGGACCATATCCAGTGCTTAAGGATCACACTTGGGAGTGCTCAGAAGATGATGAATGGTTGAAAAATAATCAAGCCAGGGTCAGTTATGTGCAAGATGATTATTTTACCCCTGGTGCTATCTCTCTGTCCCTAAAGACTACTTACAGATGTTTCACAACCATAATTGAATTTTATCCTCCGGTGGACCATATAAGAGTTATTGTTCCACATTTCTTTGATAAAGAAACAGCATGGGAACATTAAATTACTTGTTCTGTTCATTACCAGAAAACAAATACTAGAAGATAGTACTCAGTATTTCTAGTAACAAGACCCAACTGACTACTTGCCACTTTGCTGACTACCATATTTGTGGTGGTAAGAATGTCACATGACTGTTTATTACAATGCAATTTTTTCATAGTAATTTTATATCTCTAATACTAAACTACATCAGTAGTTTAAAGAGCAAAAAAAAATCCAATGAATCTACTTATTTATTGCTGAAGCTATAGGTAATGTTTCTTTTTATTCAAAGATATATATTCCTATTAAAGACTGAAAAATATTATTGGATAATTTCACAACATAAAAAATGTGGACTTAGAGTGTAAAATAGGCATATGCACAGTGGAGACCTCGGTTTTATAGCAGAGAAAGCCTCCATAAACCAATATTGGATGAACTACTAGAAGTCTCTCTGGGTCAAAAAGTGAAGCTGTGGGTTTCTTCATGAACATAAAAATACAACAGGAATGGTCTGGCTACTCTCAATTTATAAACATCAAAACTATTGTCCCAATAAAATTCACTTACCATAATCAGTAAAGGCAAATTATTTTAAATAAAGAGAAAAAGAAAGCCTGTGCAGAGACCCTGAGACATCCTTTCAAGTGTTGGGCATTCCCAATGGCTTCCCAAGGTAACAGTGTGAAATCTTAGAAGTCATTTATCTTTCTAGATCTCATTTTCTTATGTTCTAAAGGAGAGTAATAAATTAGATTATGAGCAAGGTTCCTTCTAAGACATTAATAATATAGGAGATCATACCTGCCCAGTTGAAGGACATGAGCTTTAAACCAGTGCCAGTGCTGGATACTTCAAAGTACTTATAGACAATAAAACTAAGAAGTATCTGAGTTCTGCAGTACTTAGAAAATTCCAAGGGTTATCTCAAAACTAATAATATTCAAGGGATAAAGACAAGGTCCAAGTAAGAGATGCTCCAATGATGCCTCAGTCCTGACTGAGCTTGGTTGACCAAAATTCAGAATGTTGAACTTTAGGATCGCCAATATACTCAACTTCTGTCATAAAAATATCTATTTGGCAGGGATTCTCCTGGCCTCCTTGTATAGAAACCATTGTGTGGCTAAGTGAAGAACTGGCTTCCAATGCTCGGAGTTATCAGCTGTTCACAATCTCTAACATTCGTTTTCATTTTAAGAGAATAAAGCATTTGATTTAAGGAAAAGAAACTGCAGGATCTAGTCTAATGTTGGAAATCTAGCCTTGGACACAGAGGAAGCTTGCTAAAAGACAGATCTGGAGCATCCTGGAATACTGGGAACGGGGCGGAGGGAATGCCCCTCATTCATTGTCACTATGTACCATAAATGATGCAGTGAAAGATTTGTAATGCACTTTAGTCACAATAAAAATTAAAATATTTAGATCTTAGTTCACAGGTATGCTAAAAAACTCACTGAAAATTCTAGGCAGACTTACTGTCACATGCCCTACTTTTTTTTTTCTTTCTTAAGAAAATATATATGGAGCAATGACTAACTCAATTCATAAAAATGAAAGAGTTCAAATGAAGGGTATCCTTTCTCTCAGAAGAGAGAAAATCAACAAACATATAAAGCCCTTTCATGAAAAATCCTTTGTTGAACAGGCAAACAATTATGAGATAGGAAATATGTATAAACCTAATGCTTTGATGTTTTAAAAACAAATGCGTGGTTTTATAATAGTCATTTGCCAAAACAGAAATTATTAGTCTGATGACTAAACAACATGTTACCAAGCACCCAGAGAAATAAAAGTTGCAATAGTGATCTGAGAATAGAGAACAGAAGATTAATATCACATTGCATGAAACTTCAGAAAAAAGAGTAGAAACTGATGCACAGAGAAAAAAATACACCACCCTCGAGAAAAATTATAGGCAAATTTTCTGTAGTACATATTTCACCACAATTTCTTTTACAATTTTTAAAAAATATTTAAAAATTCATGAGAGTTCCTGACTAGTCAAAGGAAGACTTCCTAAAAGAGTCAAACTTAGGCTAGCTTTAGAATATCTTTTATATAAAAATATTAGTAGATGGCATTTAAAAAGCTACTGCATGTAGTAAAGTATGCTGATTTCCATCTCATATGAATCTCACTGCATAGAAATATTTTACTGTTAGCTAATAGTGAGTAAGCTGACTTCTGTTAATAACCAATTGTTTTATTTGAAAATTCAGACTGTTGTGTGCAATGTGTCCTAGGAAAAGGATATTTGTTACTGGGATCATGTTTCTCATACAAAATAAAGTTCATTGAAACTGAGAGGTGAAAACCTTTGATCATGATTTTGATTCACAATTCAAGTAATGAAGGAAATATGATTTGATTAAAAGATAAACTGAATTCACAACGTTTCTTTTTTTTCTCCACAGTAAGACAGGACTGATTTCAGAATCATAATGGTACTGGAAACATGACCAATAGTGGAACCCAACTTTAAGCATGAAAAGCTGATCAGGTAATTAATATTATGAACGATGCATTTCTTCAAATTTATTTGAATTCCCTAACATCCTAGTGAGCTTGATAGAGTCACACAGCCCATTAGTACAAAACTAAAAATCAAGAACAATGCCAAAATAAGTTGTTTGTTATTCATAGAAACTGGACAATCTCAACCTTCCTGGCCCCACAGTACCAAAACCTGACAGTGCTCACGTCTGCAATTTCAGTCCATAGCTGGTTGAATCTGTGAATGCAGAACCCAGGGATAGAGAGAGCTCGCTGTCTCTTTTTTTTTCCCTCAAAACTTACTACAACGATGTCAAACAAAATACCAGTTCTGGAAGCTACCAGTAATGGGTGACAAAAACAGAAGCATAATTAAAGTGGTACTTATTTGATGAGGGCAAACCATCTGACATGCACAGAGGAAACAAGATATCTATGTCACCTCATTCAAATGAACAGAGTCAACCTCAGTAGCTGGCAGTTTCATGTCAAGGTTGAAGGACTAAGGCAAAGCACTTGGAGAACTTGGGGAACCCAGCTAGTTTAGGGGAACAACACAGATTTCCAGGAGACTCTTGAGCTTATTCTCTGACTCATGGCTGATAGTGCCAATCTTAAGTCCTCAATTATTTCTGTCAAAATTCTCCTCTTCCATGAAATATATGTTGAGCACTCCAATTACAAGGCCCATTTCCCAACTCACATCCCCAATTTTCCTCACTCTACCAGTGATTACTATTTTAATACAGACTCTACAGGGCAAGGATCTTTGGCTGTTTTCATCAATATAGCTAAGAGACTCATACCAGGCCTTCCAAAGCAGCTTTCAGAAATGATGCAAATTTTTTTTTATGCTACATGATTGTCACTGAACAGAAGAACAAATATGAAAGGTAGTTAGTACAAATGTACGATTGAGTCTAAGTTAATCTGATTTCATTATTGATATTTTAAAGCTACCATAAGAGAAAGCTCAGGTCTCCAACAAACCTAACACAAACTTCCACTAATTATCTGTTAATTTTAGAAATAATTGAAATTAATTTTCAATACATTAATAACTTTCTTCACTCTCTGAAAATTAAAATAATGGCTGAAATAATTCCACATTAAGAAAATAGATTGAGGTGTTGGAGCAATGTAATTTGTCTTGCATGCCTAGATTCAATTTCTTTTTTTTAATATATTTTATTTAAACAACTTGATTACATACATGATTGTGTTTGGCTTTTAGTCATGTAAAGAACACCACCCATCACCAGTGCAACATTCCCATCACCAATGTCCCAAATCTCCTTCCTCTCCACCCAACCCCCTCCTGTACTCTAGACAAACTTTCTATGACCCTCAAACGTTCTCATTATTAGGATAGTTCAAAATGTAGATATTTCTCTAACTAAACTCATCTCTGTTTGTGATGAGCTTCATGATGTGAACTGTAACTTCCAACCCTTCTCTCTTTTGTGTCTGAAAATTATTATTGCAAGAATGTCTTTCATTTTTCTTAAAACCCATAGATGAGTGAGACCATTCTGCATTTTCTCTCTCTGACTTATTTCACTCAGCATAATAAACTCCACATACATCCATGTATAGGAAAATTTCATGACTTCATCTCTCCTGACAGCTGCATAATATTCCATTGTGTATATGTACCACAGTTTCTTTAGCCATTAGTCTGTTGAAGGGCATCTTGGTTGTTTCCAGAGTCTTGCTATGGAAAATAGTGCTGCAATGAATATAGGTGTAAGAAAGGGTATACTCCTAGGAGTGGTATAGCGGGATCGTATGGGAGCTTGATTTCCAGTTTTTGGAGGAATCTCCATATCGCTTTCCATAAAGGTTGAACTAGATGGCATTCCCACCAGCAGTGGATAAGAGTTCCTTTCTCTCCACATCCCTGCCAACACTGCTTGTTCTAATTCTTTGTGATGTGTGCCAATCTCCGTAGTGTGAGATGGTACCTCAAAGTTGTTTTGATTTGCATTAGTGATGTGGAGCATTTTTTCATGTGTCTTTTAGCCAATTGTATTTCTTCTTTGTCAAAGTGTCTGTCCATTTCTTCTCCCCATTTTTTGATGAGATTAGATCTCTTTTTCTTGTAAAGTTCTGTCAGTACCTTGTATATTTTGGAGATTAGCCCCTTATCTGATGGGTATTGGGTGAATAGTTTCTCCCACTCAGTGGGTGGCTCTTGTATTCTGGGTGATATTTCCTTTGAGGTGCAGAAGCTTCTCAGATTAATATATTCCCATCTGTTAATCTCTGCTTTCACTTTCTTGGAGAGTGCAGTTTCCTCCTTGAAGATGCCTTTAGTTTCAATGTCCTGGAGTGTTTTGCCTATGTGTTGTTCTATATATCTTATGGTTTCAGGTCTGATATCGAGATCCTTAAACATTTGGATTTTACCTTCCTACATGATGTTAACTGGGGGTCTAAGTTCAATTTTTTGCAAGTGGCTATCCAATTGTGCCAACTCACTGTTGAAGAGGCTTTCTTTGCCCCATTTAGGATTTCTTGCTCCTTTATCAAAAATTAGGTGATTTATGTCCAGGGGATATTTTCTGAGTATTCAAGCCTATTACACTGATCTGAGGGCCTGTCTTTATTCCAATACCATGCTGTTTTTATAACTATTGCTTTGTAGTAAAATATAAAGTTGGGGAAAGTAATTCCTCCCATATTCTTTTTCCCAATGATTGCTTTAGCTATTCTAGGGTGTTTATTGTTCCAAATGAATTTCAAAAGTGCCTGATCCACTTCTTTGAAGAATGTTATGGGTATCTTTAGAGGGATCGCATTAAATCTGTACAATGCTTTGGGGAGTATTGCCATTTTGATGATGTTAATCCTGCCAATCCATGAGGAGGGCATGTGTTTCCATTTCCGCGTGTCCTCTCTTATTTCTTGGAGCAGAGATTTATAGTTTTCTTTGTATAGGTCCTTCACATTTTTAGTCAAGTTGATTCCAAGAAATTTGAGTTTGTGTGGTACTAATGTGAATGGGGTTGTTTTCTTAGTGTCCATTTCTTCCTTATTACTATTGATGTAAAGAAAGGCCATTGGTTTCTCTGTGTTAATTTTTTTGCCACCTTGCTATATGAGTCTATTGTTTCTAGAAGCTTTTTCGTAGAGTCTTTAGGGTTTTCTAAGTAGAGCATTATGTCATCTGCAAACAGTGAGAGCTTGACTTCTTCCTTTCCTATCTGGATTCCCTTGATATATTTTTCTTGCCTAATCGCTATAACGAGTACTTCTCGTGCTATATTGAATAGGAGTGGTGAGAGAAGACAGCCTTGTCTTGTGCCAGAATTTAGAGGGAAGGCTCTTAATTTTCCTCCATTGAGGATAATATTTGCCACTGGCTTGTGGTAGATGACCTTAACAATATTGAGAAAGGTTCCTTTCATTCCCACCTTGCTGAGAGTTTTGATCAAGAATGGGTTTTGAACCTTATCAAATGCTTTCTCTGCATCTATTGTTATGATCATATGATTTTTATTTTTCTTGTTGTTAATGTTGTGTATTATGTTGATAGATTTTCGGATGTTAAACCAGCCTTGCATTCCTGGGATGAAACCTACTTGATTGTAGTGGATGAACTTCTTGATGAGGCATTGAATCCTATTTGCCAGGATTTTGTTGAGGATCTTTGCATCTGCATTCATCAGTGATATTGGTCTGTAATTTTCTTTTTTCGTAGCATCTCTGTCTGGTTTAGGTATCAAGGTGATGTTAACTTCATAAAAACTATTTGGAAGTGTTCCCGTTTTTTCGATTTCATGAAAGAGTCTTGCCAGGATTGATAGTAGTTCCTCTTGGAAAGTTTGAAAGAATTCATTAGTGAATCCATATGAGCCTGTGCTTTTGTTTTTGCGCAGACATTTTGATTACCTTTTGAATTTCATCAAAAGTGATGGGGGTGTTTAGATATGCTACATCCTCTTCATTCAACCGTGAAAGACTATAAGAATCCAAGAATTTATCCATTTCTTCTAGGTTCTCATTTTTAGTGGCGTAGAGTTTCTCAAAGTAGTTTCTGATTACCTTTTAATCTCTGCCATATCAGTAGTGATCTCTCCTTTTTCATTCTTTTTTTTTTTTTTTTTTTTTGTGGTTTTTGGGTCACACCCGGCAGTGCTCAGGGGTTATTTCTGGCTCCAGGCTCAGAAATTTCTCCTGGCAGGCACGGGGGACCATATGGGACGCCGGGATTTGAACTGATGACCTCCTGCATGAAAGGCAAACGCCTTACCTCCATGCTATCTCCGGCCCCATCCTTTTTCATTCTTAATACGAGTTATCAAGTTTCTCTCTGTCTCTTTCTTTGTTAGGTTTGCCAGTGGCCTATCAATCTTGTTTATTTTTTCAAAGAACCAACTTCTGCTTTCGTTGATCTTTCAGATTGTTTTTTGGGTTTTCCACTTCATTGATTTCTGCTCTCAGCTTTGTTATTTCCTTCTATCTCCCTATTTTTGGATCCTTTTTTTGAGCACTTTCTAATTCTATGAGCTGCGTCATTAAGCTACTCAAGTAAGCTTCTTCTTCCTTCCTGATGTGTGCTTGCAAAGCTATAAATTTTCCTTTCAGTACTGCTTTTGCTGTGTCCCAAAAGTTCTGATAGTTTGTGTCTTTATTATCATTTGTTTCCAGGAAAGTTTTGATTTCCTCTTTGATTTCATCTCAGACCCACGGTTATTCAGTATGAGGCTGTTTAATTTCCAGGTGTTAAAGTTTTTCTTCTGTGTCCATTTGGAATTCACATATAATTTCAGAGCCTGGTGGTCAGCAAAGGTAGCCTGCAAAATTTCTATCTTCTTGATATTATGGAGGTATGTTTTATGTGCCAGCATGTTGTCTATCCTGGAGAATGTCCCATGTTCATTGGAGAAAAATGTATATCCAGGTTTCTGGGGATGGAGTGTACTATATATATCTACTAGGCCTCTTTCTTCCATTTCTCTTCTCAAGTGTAGTATATTCATGTTGGGTTTCAGTCTGGTAGACCTATCCAGTGTTTACAAAGCCATGTTGAGTTCCCCACAATTTTGTGTTGTTATTGATATTATTTTTCAGATTTATCAACATTTGTATTAAATATTTTGATGGACCCTCATTCGGTGCATATATGTTTAGGAGAGTGATTTCTTCCTGCTCTACATACCCCTTGATTAATACAAAATGTCCATCTTTGTCCCTTACAACTTTCCTGAGTATAAAGTTGGCATCATCTGATATTAGTATGGCCACTCCAGCTTTTTTATGGGTGTTGTTTGCTTGGATAATTTTCCTCCAGCCTTTTAAGTTGATGTTTGTTCTGACTATTCAGGTGCGTTTCTTGTAGGCAGCAGAAGGTTGGATTGAGTTTTTTGATCCATTTAGCCACTCTGTGTCCCTTAACTGGTGCATTTAGTCCATTGACATTGAGTGAAAGAATTGTCCTGGGATTTAGTGCCATCTTTATATTAAAATTTGGTGTGTCTTTTGGTCAGTCTTGTCTTAAATTAGGTCTTTCAGTTTTTCTCTTAAGACTGGTTTTGAATCTGTAAAGTTTCTGAGCTGCTGTTTGACTGTGAAACCATATATTTTTCCCATCAAACCTGAAAGTGAGTTTTGCTGGGTATAGTATTCTAGGCGAAGCATTTATTTCATTGAGTTTTGTCACTATGTCCCATCACTGCTTTCTGGCCTTGAGTGTTTCTGGTGACAGGTCTGCTGTAAATCTCAAGGTTGTTCCCTTGAATATAATTTCCCTTTTTGATCTTGCTGCTTTCAGAATTCTGTCTATATCTGTGGGATTCATCGTTGTGACTAGGATGTGTCTTGGGGTATTTTTTCTGGGGTCTCTTTGGTTGGTACTCTTCAGGCATGCAGGATTTGGTCACATATATTCTTTAGCTCTGGAAGTTTCTCTTTAATGATATTCATGACCGTTGATTCTTCCTGGGTCTCTGGGACTCCAATGATTCTTAAGTTGTTTCTGGTGAGCTTATTATAGACTTCTATTTTCATCTGTTCCCATTCTTTGACTAATTTTTTCATTGTCTGTTCATTTGCTTTAAGTTTTTTTCCAGTCTCTCCCGATGTATAGAGTTGTTATATATCTCATCTTCCACAGCACCAATTCTATTCTCAGCTTATGTTAGCCTGTTGGAGAGCGTATCCATTTTGCCATTCAATTCGTTTACTGAGTTTTTCAGGCCTGTTATTTGACCTGTTATTTCAGTTTGGAGTTTTGTGTTTTCTGTCTTCATATTTTCTTAGTTCTTATTATTATAATCTGTTCAACTCAATCTATGGTTTCTTTGAGTTCTCTGAGCATCTTCCATATTTCTTGTCTAAACTCCTTATCTGAGAGATTGATTAGTTGGTTGGCTGTTTTCTGGTCATCAGAATTGTCATCTTCATTCCACATGTCTGATGCTGGCCTGCGTTGTTTCCCCATTGTCACACTTGTATTGTGGGTTTTTCTATGTGTTGTGGTGGTATTCATTGGCTAAATGATTTGCGTGGCCACTCTCCTCTGGCTCTGCCCTTTCTGGGTGGGTCAACTTGCCTTCAAGGAAGGGGAGCCCTCCGTGGATGAAGCCTTACACAGGATCAAATCTTAGGCGTGAGCACACAACAAAGAAGACAGCCCGGGGAGAGATGCTGGGCTTCAGTGATCCAGCTCAGTTCTTAGTGTGATTTTTCCTTCTTGTTGCAGTGGCATTCTTTCCTTAGAAAGAGTTCTTCTGGAGCCTCGGGGAGAGCGAGTTTTCTGGGCCCTTTTCGGCCCACTCCCAAGAGGTTTAGGAGACAAGACAGGAGACAAACACACACAGGCAGCACTCACAGTTTCTCACAATCGTGCCCCACTGGGCCTGCAAGGATTTTCCCAGCCTGACATCACAAACAGGGGACCTGCTTTCTGTGAAGTACTGCTTATAGACGGTTTTCACTTTAGGAAGCAGTCCCTTGGCGTTCTGGCCCCTTGAATAGAGCGAGTTTTCTGGGCTCTTTTCGGCCCACTCCCAAGAGGTTTAGGAGACCAGACAGGAAACAAACACAAACAGGCAGCACTCACAGTTTCTCACAGTCGGGCCCCACTGGGCCGGCGTTAGATTTGATTTCTGGAATCCCACATGGTCCCCTGAGCCTGGTATAAGTGATTTCTGAATGCAGAGCCAGGAGTAATACCTGAATGCTGCCAGGTATGCCCCCCCCCCCCCCCCGCAAAAAAAAAAGTCTGGAAAAATTCAATGACAAAATTCCAACACAGATTTCTCAAACTATTAGCTTTTTCTGTCAACTTACTAAAAATCCATCCACAAAATTTTCTTAAATTGAGGGAAAACAAAGCAACAGCATATAATAAAGAGCCACATATTAAGAAAAATTACGAAACAATCATGATTACTATATTCATTACCTTTTTGACCTTGTATTTTTTCTCATAGGACTCTGATAGAGTTTTTTTCTTCCTCTGAGTTGTATCTTTGGAGAACAAATACTCAAATTCACTGGTATCCCGGATATCAGGTTCTTCTAAGGAATCCCATAAGGTTGGTGCAGTATTTTGGCTTTAAAGGAAAAAATAGATGGAACTTCAGAACCAATACAGAAGAGAACAGAATACAATAAAAGGTCTCTTTGATTTAATGTTTTAACTCATTGAAAATAAAATCAAGCATAAGCAACTACAATAAAACTTGTAATGGATAATTTTGTTATATATCTCCCCCCTGAAAGTTAAGCACCACTACCAAATATAGAAAAAAATTTTCCAATATGTATTTTAATTTTTCATGATGGGTGAAAATGGGTATGGAGGCAGAAAAAAGAAAGGCATCAATGGGATCATTCTTAAACAGAATGAAAATAGAGCAAAAATAAAATTTATAAATTTTCTTACTTTTTCTCTATTATTTTTAATTATTTCAGAATGAATGAAGTGCAGAATTCATATTATATGAACAGAATATAAATATTCCACCCCACCAATATCAATAATAAAAACAAACCCAGAGCTCCACTGCATCAGTCTCCATGGGGATTTCAACTATAATAACCAGGGGGAGATTACATAGCAGCCTGGGGGGGGGTGATGGAGGAAGGGAATGGGGGTGGAGGGAGGACAAAATTGGTGATGGGAATCCCCTTGATTCAATGTTAATATGTACATAAAATACTACTGTGAAAGATATGTAAGCCAATATGGTCAAAATAAAAAAACAGTTTTACATAAATCCCATAAACAAGTGAGATTATTCTGTGTCTATCTCTCTCCCTCTGACTTATTTCTCTCAGCATAATAGTTTCCATGTCCACCAAGTATAGGAAAATTTCATGGCTTAATCTCTCCTGACGGCTGCATAGTATTCCATTGTGTATATGTACCACTGTTTCTTTAGCCAAAAGACATTAATGTAATAATACCCAGATATAATAGAGATGAGAGCTAGAAGGATTGGTTCATGAGAATAGTCTCACTCACCAATGAGTTTTAAGAAAAATTAAAGACATTTTTGCAATAATTCTCAGAGACAAAAGAGATGAGGGCTGGAAGTTCCAGCTCACTACATGAAGCTCACCACAAAGAGTGATGAGTGCAGTTAGAGAAATAACTACATTGAGAACTATCCTAACAATGTGAATGAATGAGGGAAGCAGAAAGCCTGTCTCGAGTACAGGTGTGGGTGGGGTGGGGAGGAGGGAGATTTGGGACATTGGTGGTGGGATTGTTGCACTGGTGAAAGGGGTTGCTCTTTACATGACTGAAATCATACAACTACAATCATATTTGTAATCACGGTGTTTAAATAAAGATAATTAAAAATATTAAGAAAATTTAAATCAAAGTTAAAAAAAAGAAAGCTCACCACAAAGAGTGGTAAATGCAGTTAGAGAAATGACTATACCAACAACTATCATGACAATGGTAGTGAGTGAGAGAAATAGAATGCCTGTCTCAAAAAGAGGCAGAACATAAGGGAGGAGAGAAATGGGGGCATCGGTGGTGGGAATGTTGCACTAGTGAAGGGGGTTGTTCTTTATTATGACTAAAACCCAGTTACAAATATGTTTGTAATTATACTGCTTAAATAAAGATATTATTAAAAAATAAAACAATTGGGGCTGGAGAGATAGCGTGGAGGTAAGGCATTTGCCTTTCATGCAGAAGGACGGTGGTTCTAATCCCAGCGTCCCATATGGTCCCTGTGCCTGCCAGGGGCAATTTCTGAGCATAGAGCCAGGAGTAACCTCTGAGCACTGCTGCATGTGACGCAAACACCAAAAATAATAAAAATAAAGAAAGAAAGAAAGAAAGAAAACAATTTTAAAACAAAGAGAAGATATAAAAACTCAGGCACAGAAAATGCCTCTTGGGACCTACTCTGAAGTATTATGTTGCAAATGTCCATCTATCAGGACACATTTTCTCCAAATGTCTTCTTTTTTTAACCTTCTTTCTTTTTTGCTTTTGGGGCCATGCCTGGTGACAGTAAGGGGTTATGCCTGGCTATGTGCTAAGAAATTGTTCCTGGCTTGGGAGCCACAAGGGACGCAAGGGGATCTAACCATGGTCTGTCCTAGGTTAGTGTGTGCAAAGCAATGCCCTATCATTGTGCCATTGCTCTGGCCCTAGTTTTTAACTTTATCTTATTAAAAATAATTAACATGAAAATCTGGGGTGGGGAAGGATAACTCAGTAGCACATTCATTGGATTTACCAAGTTTTGATGCTCATTTTCTTTTCAGGTGATAAAAAACAAAAGATTATTATTATATAGCATGAACTACAAATTTTTTTCACATTTACTTAGCAATTTATTTTTTTAATAAATTTTTATTGTGATCGAAGTGTATTACAAGTCTTTCACAGAATTATTTACGGTACATAGTGACAATGAATGAAGGGCATTCCCACCACCAGTATTGTCCTCCCTCCACCCCTGTTCCCAGCATGTATCCTATATCTCCCTCCTTTTCCCCCAGAATACTAGTATAACTGGTCTCCACTTTGCAGCTTGTTGTAGAGTGGGTATCTATTCTGTTGTCATTGACTTTGGGTTTGGTCTTCAAGTCTGACCATTTTTTATTTTCACTACATGTTTATATGACTGTTCCTGGTATCATCATTTTCCCCCGTCAATTTATGAGACTGAATGATTCAAGTTATGTGATTCTGTTGGAGATAAAAGGGATAAGGAAAAGAGAAGAAAAAAATACAAAAAAAAGAGAGAGAGAAAAGAGAAGAAGAAGAAAAAAAAAGAAAAATTCACCCAGCAAAAAAAAAAAATCACCAAATAATATCCACATGACTGAAAAAGAAAGAAAAATGTGGAAGAAAAAAGGAGAAGGAAAATAATATTAAAAACAGACAAAACAAAACAAGAAAAAGGAGTGCTGGAGTGGCAGGGTTTGGTGTTACCCCATTTATTGTTTTTGCATAGGCATGTAAGTATTGGGGAATAAAGGGAATTCCCATTGCCTAAGAGATTCAGGGTTTCTTCCCTCTTGAAGCATACTTTCATGGGAACAACCACTGGCTCCATATATACTCATTACCATATTCCAAGATTTTTTTTTTGTGGTTCCAGGAAACTTTCCTCTCAGTTGTGGATGAGAAAATCAGGCCACTGTAGCTAGCAATCTTGGTAATTGCGCAGGTTATAGGACAAGGTCTAGGATAGAGTCTTTACGGTTCTAGAAGTTCTGTTCCATCTTTGTTGTTGTGTTCAGTCTTCTATATCTTGTGTTCCCTGTTTTTGCTCAGTCCCTAAAATATTATGGTTCCAAAGGTTCTGCTCAGTCTATGTTGTCAAAGTTGGGCCTCTGTACTTGTAAATCTTGATTTTTGTAAAAGTCCTGGGACAAAAATATATTACTAAAAACTTTTTATTTGCCTCATATTTTAGCAATGCCCACGTGGGCCACGTGGTGTCAAGGACTGAACCCAGAGCTGTTACATAATCTGTATATTCACATTTTCGCTCTGTGCCTGTCTTTCCCATGAAATATGACATTGGGTTCTAGGACATCTATACTTTCTCTGTCACTCACTCTTTCTCTCTTATATGTGTTTATGTGTATATATATATATGTACATATGTTTCTGTGTATGTAGTAATTCAGAGCATATATGTTGGCATATATAACTTACAAACTATCATAATGGATAACCATCATAACACTACCCAAGGGTCATACCATTTCCAATGAAATAAATACATCTATATGCTCCTTCTTGGGTCACTGTGATTTACTTAAATTCAAGTTGAAATGCAAACATCATTAATATTTAGGTAATTTTAGAACTTGCAGCCTATTAAGAGCTATTGGTCCAGGTCTAAGGAAGGCTCTTGGAAAACTGAGGAGAAGATGTGGCAAGATAGTGACAAGATGGAGCGAGTAGACTACTAGGACTCATCATCTCCCATTGCCTTCCTACATCTGTACTGCTTGGTCTCAGCTCTGAGTACTGTGAACGCATTAAGAAACAGAGTTATAACACACATTCTGGAGTAAGTTCATGTTGTGAGTCAAGTAGAATACTTCCTTACCATATATATTGTTCTATTGGAAAAGATAACTAGTAAAAAAACGAGTAAAGATAACGAGTAAAAAAAATTAGAATTTTCAACTGCTCTGTAAGTTGCAGGCAACTGGCATTTATGGGGGGAAAATGGAGAGTTGAAGTTGGGGGTGATGGTGGTAAAAATACTGCCCTCACAAGAAACCATCCTGTTTAACTCTCTCCTATTTATGAACATACAATTCTAGAAGAGGATATATGTAGGAGGAAAAGAGTGGGGAGGGGAGGAGACAATGAAAAATAAAAATATACATGGGCCGGGCGGTGGCGCAAGAGGTAAGGTGCCTGCCTTACCTGCGCTAGCCTTGGACAGGACCGCGGTTCGATCCCCCGGCGTCCCATATGGTCCCCCAAGCCAGGAGCGACTTCTGAGCACATAGCCAGGAGTAACCCCTGAGCGTCACCGGGTGTGGCCCAAAAACCAAAAAAAAAAAAAATAAAAAAATAAAAATAAAAATATACAATAAGAAAGCTTAGAAGACAATTTCTTTTTCTTGAATGAAATAACTTAGTTTAAAACTAGAAACTGACCCTCCCCAAATAAACAAGGCAAAAGAACAAATGTTTAAAATTATTTCAGGTCACATCAGCAGTGAAAGTAATCTAGGTAGATGAGAAGCAGGATAGAGAACATGTATGAATCATACAAAAGGTTTAGTTGTTGGTATTACAAGATATTAAAATATCATTTCAGGGGCCAGAGAGAAAGCACAGCAGTAGGGCATTTGCTTTGCATGCAGCTGACCTGGTTCGTTACCCAGCATCCCATAAGGTCCCCCAGCCTGCCTGTAGGGGGCGATTTCTGAGTGCAGACCAGGAGTAACCCCTGAGCGCTGCTGAGTATGACCCAAAAACCAACCAACCAATCAAGAAAAAATAAATAAATGAAATATCATTTGATCTTTAAAAGAATATAAATCATTTAACTTTTGCCCATAAATGAATGCTACAAAAAAATCTTGTTTAAGTTTAAAATAAGTCGCTGGAAGTGCCTGAGGATGGGGTTCTGCAGAAGAATGCACCTGCGTGTGACTCTGAGTTCAATTCCTAATATCCCTGTGCCCCCCAAGGCACAGATTAGTTTGGTCACTAGCCCTGATGTGACCTTCAGCAGCAGAGTCAAGTGTGTGGCCCATGACAAACGATAACAGAAGTAAGGGACAGGGATAAAACTGTGGTAGTTGTATACACCAAAGCACAAAGTCATTTTGAAAAGACCTATAGAGTATAGCAGATAAAGGGTGTACTGTCATTTAGCTCCAACTCTGGGCATCCCCCAGCCATGTCTCAAACAAAGACTCAAGACATAGGGGTATTCTGGTCAAGCAAGTTGGAACATTCATCTATTTTTATTGTTCAATTTGCCCCAAACTGAAACTCTTAAATTTATGGTGAGACCTAGATTAAGCAGCTGGATTAATGGAAGATGCACCTTTGATATCCAAACCCATGCATAGTTCCTGAAGGATAACAGAAAGCATGAGTTCAAAAGGAGTATGTATTTTAGGAAAGTAGTGGCTCATGACCAGAGGGATAGTTCAGTGGACAGGGCACATGCACTTGCATGTGGTCAAACCAGGTTCAATCCCAATACCACATACAGTCTCCTAAACAGTTCTAGGAAGAATACTTGAGTGCAGAGCCAGGAACGAACCCTAAGCACCACTAAGTATGATCAGGAAACCAAAAAATAAAATGACTTAAGCATGTCTAATCTTTTAACAAAGGCTTTTATCTTTTATGGTTAATGATAGCATGATAAGGTAACTCGGAAGTTTTTCAGTGAACCTATAGTAGTAAAAGTTCAGGTATAATTTATTATCAATTGCTTACTAATGTCAGTTAGAGGGATGCTAGAAAAAGGTAACTTAGAATACAAACATCTCTAGCTCAACCTTTCAACCTTCCCCACTTCACCCTACTTCTCTCTATATATCTACCCTAAAACTACAAAGTTCATAGCAGTTCTTAATGCAATAACCAGGATAAGGAAACAACTAAAATATCCAAGAACAGATAATGGGTAAATATAAACACAATTGAATACTATGCAACCACTAAAAAGTCATGCAGTGTGCAGCCATTTGAATGAATTTGGAGGGTTATTAATGAGATATATTTAAGACAGTTACAGAATTATCTCATTCATCTGTGGCATGTAGATAAATAAAAATGGTATGGGAACTATCAACCAATAATAAACCTAGAAGATTGAAATACAGACCAATGGGAGTATTAGGGAATAAATAAGCTATGGGGAAGTAACACAAAAACATAGTGGAAGGAGTAAAGATCAGGGATGGTGCTAAAGGAGGTAATTTTGTGTACCAAAACCATAACTGTTTACTGAAAATGAGGGGCAGGAGTGGGAAGGACAGAACACTGGACTAGAACAGACATAGAGATGGAGTCTTGAGTACTCTGGTGGTGGCAATGGACAGGTTGTGATCAATAACATAAAATTAAACACTTTTGTATTCCAGTAACACAAATATACATAGGTGTATATATATATTTACTAAGAATATATATATATAAAGAATTTTAAAACTACATAAATAAAATAAGACACTCCAATCATGACCAGAGAGATAGCACAGTGGTAGGGCGTTTGCCTTGCATGCAGCCAACCCAGGACTGACAATGGTTTGAAATCTGACATTCGATAAGCTCCCCCAATCCTGCCAGGAGTGATTTTTGAGCACAGAGCCAGGAGTTACCCCTGAGCGTCACTGACTTTGACCCCAAAACAAAAACAAAATCAAAAGACGTTCCAATACTCCAATCTTATTTATCAGAAGCATTCACTATGCCCCATTTGAGAATGAATACTGCTCTCCACAAACATCGCTTTGGTTAAGAATGCCACTTGAACAAAATGTTATGCTTTCACAAGTCAAAAAGAAATGAGAGACTTGAGCTTACCTCTTATCACTTATTTGTATCCTAGTCCAATACAAAGGCTTCATGGGACAACTGGGCTCAATGGCTGGTTTCCGAGGACATTGGCTAGAAGAACTAACTCCAAAGAAGAGTCCAGGAGGGGGTGGAGGCACAAGTCCTGGAGGTGTTGGAGCAGGAGGAGGCCCCCCACTGTTGGGAAGAGCAGGAGAATTAGGAAGTGGTGGAGGGGGAGGTGGGGGCAGAGGTCCATCACTTAGAGGCAATGGTGGTGGAGGAGGTGGAGGTGGGGGCACAGTACATGTGGGCGGTGGTGGGGGTGCTGGTGGCAAAGGCTCAAGTCCAGGAAGTGGGGGAGGAGGAGGTGGTGATAATGATGCAGGGAGAGGTGGCGCTGGAGGCGGGGATGATGCTTTCTGCGGACTTGATGAAATGCCTTCAGCAGACTGAAGTGGCCCATGAGTGTCTTTGTTGTCATTGGGGGGAGAGAGTTGGCTTAAACAAGAGATATTTAGCTTCTTGGGTATTACTTGGTTACTTCTGGTTGTCTTGCTTTCACCTTCACAGGGTTTGAGAAAAGTCTCTCTGTCTGTCTGGATGCACACGTTCCTGTAGGTCTTGGGCGCGCAGCCATCATCGGTGGAGATGCATGCGTCTCTCATCTCTTCACGCCCTCTTCCGCGCCATTGGTGTTCTAAATCGTATTTGAGATTTTCGATTTTTTCTTCTAGTCGCGCTGTTAACACCGCATGCTCACCCCGGATGTGGAAGGTTTGAAGTTCGAACTGAGCCTGTAATGAGAGCAGTTGGAAAGCAAGTCAAGCACTACTAAAAGCAAATACCACAAGAAAAACAGTCAAGGAGACCTTTTCATGGTTGAATGGCACTAGAAAACAAAGGTTCTTGCTAAAGAAAAATCAGAAATCACATCTGAAAGGGGAAAAAAAATCTCACCTACTCAGATCTTAATTTGCACGTGTCTTGTATTTGATTTTTGTTTCATTTTTGAAGCACACCGTATGTTGTAGAGCTCAAAACTTATTCCCAGTTCTCGGCTCAGGATCACACCTGGCAGGCTTGAGGGACCACACAGAGTGCCAGAGGTTGAACCCAGTCGGCCATGCGATGCAAACACTACCAGTACCACTGCTCCAGCTCCAATATCTATGATTTCAAAGAATATGACCGTGGCACAGAACAGCATTAAAAGGAAGGGACAGATCAGTGATAACAGCCTTGATCAGGTGTGAACTGTAAGTTCATAAACACCATCTGCCACGATTGCAGGCTGACCTGACTGAAAGGAGATGCACAAGATGGTTCGAATAACAATCCATATTTCAGTAAGTGTACAAACATTATTATGGTCTGAAATCAAGCTTTGGATCAAAACACAAAGAAGTCACAGCCAAAGCCAAAGTGAGTCCTGGTGTTTCAGAGTTGCAGCACCTGAGATGACTGGGTTCTCTTCCTACCTCGCTTAGGGAATAGAGCAGCAGGAATAATGGAATATCATGGCCACAGAAAACAAAAGACAATGATGGAGCTCCCCACTCCCACTCATCACTATCAAGAGTGAAAACACCATCCACTACATCTTTCCATCTATGCCTCCTGCTCCTAATCAAGGCCTAGACACAAAGGGAAAACCCATAACAAAGCCACAGCACCATCTGCAGGAAAACAAAAAGCAATATCTCAGATATATTTAGAAACATCCTGAAGATCATTCTAAAACAGAGATATAACATATTTTTAAAAGGGCAACTCCAGTAGAAAAATATGTAGGACTGGAGTTATAAAAGGAAAACATTAAGAAGACCATTATAACATAGATTAATAATGGGCCCGGAGAGATAGCACAGCAGCGTTTGCCTTGCTAGCAGCTGATCCAGGACCAAAGGTGGTTGATTCGAATCCCAGTGTCCCATATGGTCCCCCGTGCCTGCCAGGAGCCATTTCTGAGCAGACAGCCAGGCACCGCCGGGTGTGGCCCAAAAACCAAAAAAAAAAAAAAAAAAAAACCCAAAAAACCAACCCCATAGATTAATAAAGTGAAAGTATCTTAAATACAAAGAAATCCAAGATCTATATCTATTTGTAATAAATAATATGCACATATATGCATATATACTTGTACATATTTTTTTTGTGGCTTTTTGGGTCACACCCGGCAGTGCTCAGGGGTTATTTCTGGCTCCAGGCTCAGAAATTGCTCCTGGCAGGCACAGGGGACCATATGGGGCGCCGGGATCTGAACCGATGACCTCCTGCATGAAAGGCAAACGCCTTACCTCCATGCTATCTCCCTGGCCCCTGTACATATTTATTTAAAGCACTCTATGATCAAAGAATTCATCAGAAAAATATTTAAGATATTAAAAAATTCCAAACAGTGATTCTTAGTATGAAGAGCAGAACAGTGGTATTCAAACTTGGAAAGTATGACAAGAAGACTCAATTTCAAAAGAATGATTATAGATGACTGAAGATGGATGCAGAAATAACTCAATTGGGAGAAAGGAAAACAAGAATTATGAAAATTTCAGGAAATATGTGACATATACCAAGCTTCATAAATATGGTAAATATAAGAAGGATAAACATCAGTGTTAGAGGATGCCAGTCGGGAAGAAAAATAGAAAAAAGAATATGTTCAAATGAATATTGGCTGAGAACTTCCTAAACCTAATGAGAGAAATAACCATCTATGTCTAGGAAGCTCAGGGAACAAACAACTTTATGAATCCTAAAAACTACAAGTAACAGACATATCTTTATCAAACTGTCTGAAAGTCAATGATAAAACAGGAAAAATGTTGAGGACTTCTACCAAACTTCTCAGGATCCTATAAGTTAGTAGAGAGAGCACTGACATTCCCATTCATAAAAGACAAAAACTACCAGCCAATAGTACTTTGCCCTGAGCATTATTATCATTCAAATATAAAAAAGAAATACTTTTCAAAAAAATAGTTAATAGAATATAACGCCACCACAGCTGCTCTACAAAAAAATTATGAAAGAATGTCTTCTGCCTAAGAAACAAATGATCACTAAATCTTGAGCAACAGAAGACTTATAGTAATAAAAGCAAAAGCAATGACATTATGAGACAAAAGCAAAAAATAAAAAGGAAAAGGAAAAACCAGTACAGTTAATTAAGGGTGAGTCAATATCATCACTAAGAAATAGATGATATAATCTCCACAGTAACCAACAGAGCCAAGAGAAGACATAGAGCTAAAGAATTAGAAAAAATTAAGACACATTCTTGCATGTAGCCAACATTACCAGTGCCATCTAACTCATTGAACATTACCAGGTGCAGCTCTTGTGACTCCCAAGCAATGCTGAAGTCAATGGATAATGACCAGCATAACAATACACAAATATTACCACATAATCTGATATTAAACTACAAGCATGTTGGCCAAAATCACTGGGATGGATGTAATAATAGCATACTATGAGATTAAAATAAAAAGAAAGGAAAACAACATGTGGAGACTACACTTCCTGTTATTGGAGGCAATGAGGAATCAAAAAAAAAAAAATAAAACATCACACACAAAAATAATAAAATAATGAATTAGAAGATATTATGGATGCAGCCAGAAATGAAAGAGTAAAATTATAGTGATACTATATATATTAAAAAGGATCACAGGAGACTATTTTGAACATCAACATAAGAACAAAATGACATTCTACAGGTGGTCACATTTTTCATACAATCTTCCAAAACAGAGTCTCAAAGAAATAGAAAACTTAAGTATACAAATAGAAACAGTAATTTAAAAAAACTTCCTAAAAAACAAAGACCATCACAGATGGCTCCATCAGAAAGTTGTATAAAATTTTCAAATAACTAATATGCTTTCTGTTTAAATTTCCAAAACTTCAAAGAGAGAAAACAAGTTCAAACATAGTATGGGTCAATACCGTTCAAATTTTCAAACCAGGAAAGAAAAACACACTAAATAAAATAAACCCTAGACAGTTATCTGCAAAAATTTTGGCAAAACAAATGCAAAATTATTCATCATGAACAAGTGAGATTCATGGCTCTCACCATGAATCAGGATGGTTAAATATAGGTAACTCAATTAATATAAACAAGTGGTTATATATACATAATATGATATATGTGAATTAGGAATAGAAAGAAAATACCTGAATATGATAAATGATAAGTAACTGATAAATGTACACCATTGTACTGAATGGTGAAAAACTGAATTTTTTTCCTTAAGATCTGGAACTAGATAAAGATTCCATTCTCACCACTAGTTTTCGGCATAGTTTTGGACGTCCTAATCAGAACATATTAAGCAAGAAACTCCAAACTGGAGGACAAACTATGACTGTGAGTGACATAATTTTCATTGAAAACCTTGCAGATTCTGCCAAACTATTACTAAAAGAATGAATGAGTTCAATAAGTTGTAGCTCATAGTTAAAGTTAATACATATAAAGTAGTAGTGAAAGTGAAGTTAGTATGTGTAGATATTGTATTTCAATGAGAAAAGGCAGATTAATATCCTGCCATTTGCAACTAAAAAAGGATAAAACAGGAATAAACTAACAAAGAAAATCAAAGACCTCTACTTCACATAATGAAGATTACAACACATTATTAAAAGTTTTAAATACAAATGTATAGAAAGACAAGTTCATGGGTTATAACAATATTCTTAAAATAGCCATCTTAATTAAAAAACCATTGTAAGATGGCTGCGCTATCTCTTCAGTCTCTTCAAATACTTGTTATCTCTTGAATATGTACCATGCTTGCTTTGCTTTTTCTACTTTGGAGAAGCTTACGTTCTCTCCGAAAACATACTTCTCTTTCTCTTCCCTCCAATTATCCTAAATCAGTTTTATTAATAACTATATAGCTTCACCAAAAAATTAAGTAAAATAAGTAAAAAGACTTTTAGATAGCAAAGGGTACTACCACAAAACAAAGACAATACAGCAATTGGCAGAATGAAAGACCTGACAAAGAATAAATATATAGAGAACTCACACAATTTAACAACAACCAACAAAGGAACCCTACTCCAAAGGTTCAAAGATAGAGACAATTCTCCAAAGAAAACATAATGCTCGAGACATATGAAAACAAGACAAAAATGTATCAATTATTATTAGAGATAATAAAGAGTTAGTTTCTACAGTGAGTTATCACCTCACACCTGTGACAATGATCTGTAGATAACAGGAAAAATCTTTTGAAGAGAATGTGGAGAAAAGAATTCACGTAGACGTAGACTCTGAGGGAAGCACTATAAATTGGTCCAATATCTGTGAAAAATTGTTTAGAGAAGCCATTAAAAATAACAATAGAAATTCCACCAGTTCATAGGCATTTATCCCAAGGATATGAAAATAAGAATTTTAAAAAATATTTTCACGTCTCAAATTCAATGCAGCTTTCTTTATTCACTATAGATAAATTATGGAATCATCTAAAATGCTATCTACAAATGATCAAACTTTTGTTCATACTCAGTAGTATTCAAGATAAGACTATTTTCACTAAAAATGAGAAAAATGATTAAAAAAACATTTTTGGAAGAGGAAGAATGAAAGTAAATTCCTGAACATGCACATTATAAACCATATGTTCACGAGAAATTAAAATAAAATGAAATAAATTACCAGTATCATTTCCTACTACTACAACAAAGTTGACATGAAGGCATGAGAATGCAGTGACAATTCTGAAAATCTACTGGAATAGAAATTTCACTTTAGAAAATATCCAATCTAAAATCAAGGGAAGTGATTACCATGGCTTAAACTAAAATGTAATCCAAGAAATTACAGGTGCTGTTATTATCAAATGAGAAATCAAAATCAAATATTTTAATGCATCTTTGAACACATTTAAATTTACTTATTATTACTTTAAAGTTTGATTTTCAAAAGAAAAATTCCAGAAAAGAATACAGACTTGGAGATCCTTTTGACTAGGAGCTGCTTTTGCATTTCTATTCAGAGAACATAGGATATAGTCAATAGTGAAACAAAAGCATACATGAAGAGCTATATTTTATAATTTTAAGGTTCAAACATTAAAAATATTCAGTATAATAGTATTGTTTTCAAAATTATTCACAATCTAAACAATGTAAATTCATAGAAAATGAGATGTTAATATTGGATGGTTTTCTCTTTTACATATTTTGAACTATGTTTTATAAAAGAACCTTCTCTTTATATAAATACTTATCTCCAGACATTTCTATGCTTTATTTCTTTAGCTTTACACTTACAAGCACAGAGTTGGCATGTTTTCAGTCATAATACATTTTCAACATTCAAAATCATCAAGACTATTACAGTTAACTGGAAAGCAATCAAATTTCTAATTTTATTAGTTTCCAAAATCCAATATAACACTGATTAAATATTTCTGGTGAATTTATTTGCTTTCTTTCCTGTCCGATTATAAACTCTAAACATAAAATCAGTAACAGTATCTGTCTTGATTCTGTGTCACAGCAGCTAGAATAGTAAGTACATATTACTGAAAAGATGGAGGGATAAAAATCACTATAATACTTTTATTCAATGTCACTGTCCTAAAAGTCTTTCTTGCAGTGCAATAGACATTCTTTACTGATAGCTCATAAATAGCTAGAAAAGTGTCATGCATAAAAGTGAAGATACCCTCTGCATTGAGGCAAATAATTATTTGCAGTGTTTTTTATTTCCAAGAAAGAGAACTCTCTCTCCTTTCTCCCTCCTCCCCCCTTACCTCTTTCTCTAAAAAAAAAAAAAAAAGAAAGATTTTAGTATTCATCAGGATGGGTTCTACCAATGTTCACCTTCCCCCACCTTTTCATAAACCACTCTCCTGCCAAATAACTGTGGTCAATAGAATTAAAAACATGATCATGAAATGGAAACTATTATGCTGAGTAACATAAGTCAGAGGGAGAGAGATAGAAACAAAATAGTCTCACTCATCTATGGATTTTAAGAAAAATAAAAGACATTATTGTAATAATATACAGAGACAGTAGAGATGAAGGCTGAAAGGAACCAGCCCATGATATGAAGCTTACCACAAAGAGTGGTGAGTGCACTTAGAGAAATAACTACACTAACAACTACCATGACAATGGTAGTGAGTGAGAGCAGTAGGATGCCTGTCTCCAATACAGGCAAGGGATTGGGGAAGAGAGAGATGGGGACATTGGTGGTGGGAATGTTGCACTGGTGAAAGGGGTGTTCTTTTTTATAACTGAAACCCAACTACAAACATGATTGTAAGCAAAAAAAAAATTCCAAAATATAATTCAAGTCCATCTTATCTGATGTGGTAATGGCAATCCTGATCCAAGTCGGAAGAATAAGCAAGTTCAGAAAACTAGTTTTTATATAGCACACATGGGAAAACACTAAAGTTCTGGATTCATGTTTTCTGGTCAATATCTAATGTAATCATTTGCTAGTTCAATAGCTGTGAGCAAAAATCTAAAATGTTGGGTCTAAATCTTTTTAAGCATAGAGTGAGGTATTTCAAGGAATTTTTACAAAAGTGATACCTTCATAAAGCAGAATAGGCATTATGCCAGAAACATGGTCATTATTACTGAAAAAGAAACTGTTAGTGTCTGGTTGCCAATGGTGATATTAGACTAAGAGATCAAACAGATTTCTAATCATTCTTTTTACATAATTCCAAGTAATTACCAAGTTACCTTTGTGGACTGATACTCTAGTAGTCAAGAAAAATAAAATTTTGCATGAATACATAAGTTTATCCCATCTTTCATGAGTTCTATTACTAATTGCCTGAAAGTAATGTCAATCTTTATTCAATTATGTAATCAAGTAATCTTTGTTTCAACATCAACCTTTTTTCCATTTGCCTTTCTCTCTCTCCCTCACTGTCACCCTGTCCTGATCCCAAATCTGTACTTTATTGCCTGCCAACATTTTCATTTTAGTTCTGCCATAACAAACTATTGATTACTGTTTCTACCTTGCATTTTTCTTTAAAAATAAAGATTTATTTTAGGCAGTAAGAATTAGAATTTACAGTACTGTTAACCCACCACCATAGTGTCCACTTCCTGTTACCACTGAGTCAGGCTTCCCTACACCTCAATATTCCTACCCCATTCTCCATGTCTCACTGCATTGTTAACCTCCAGATGTAAGCCTGATTTAAACTTCTATTGCTTCTAGTCATTTGTTGTTTCCTTGATATGAGTTTTTATATCTTACACATAAAAGAGATCACTCTGTATCTCTATCCTTCTGGATGACTTTCACTCAGCCTGATTGTCTCCAGTTCCATCCATATAGTGTACACTTACGAAGAAACTAAGAATTGAATTTTCATATGCCCCAGAAATTCAACTGCTGGGAACCAACCCCAATGGTCAAAATAATCTACACAGAAAACATTTGCATCCTACATTTTCTGCATCATTATACAATAGTTCAATATCTGGAAATTAGCTAACCTTTTTTTAAAGAACATTAAGAGACAAATAATACTAAGCAACCAGTAATTTTACTCAATCTACAAATTCTTATAATAAAAAGTTGTACTTTTTGTAATAAAATAGAAACTACCCCTTTCTAATACCATTGAAAATTATCTACAACCCAAGATTCTGGCTCTCCATCCCTTAACTAATCATCTTAATCTGCTGAAGCTAATTTCTGGATACATGTACATGGTTTAGAAAGTAAAACACAAATTAGAGATCATCTAGATGCATCTATGGTTCCTCAATATTTTGTAAGTAAATTGGAGGAAATAATAGAATCCACCTCACAAAGTTGTTATGAGAAGTAGAGGAATTAATATATGTAAAACAAAATTGAAGAGAGCATGTAGAATAGAGTAGGCTATGTACAAGATTTTTTATTGATTCACTGCTGCCTGAGAAATGACAGTGGTTAGTGGTCATATCCATTGGAAAGTTCCCCAGGATTCGATTCTAAGCATCCAAAACAAAATAAAAAATCTCTCAGAATCTGGGGTCAGAGCAGTGGTGCAAGCGGTAAAGTGTCCGCCTTGCAGCAGCTGACCCACGATGGAGCATGGTTCAATCCTCCAGCATCCCATATGGTCCCCCAGTCAAGAAGCGATTTCTGAGTGTATAGCCAGGAGTAACCCCTGAGTGTCACTGGGCGTGGCCCCAAAAAACAAAACAAAAAAATAATAATCTCAGAATTCTTCTTTAATCCTCTCAGTCTTTTAAATTTTTAATTGATTTTCCATGCTTTACGATGCTATTAATGATGGTCTTTCATGCACATAGTTCCAACACTGTCTCCATTACTTGTGTCCCCTTCCCTCTCCTAAAGTCCCCATTACCCCACCTTCTTACCACTCCAATTCAATGGTGTCGATCAGTTCTCCCATTGTGTTGCCTTTGGACTTATATCGTTACCATGTTATATATCTTTAAGTCCCACATATGAAAGAGATCATTCTGTATCTATCTCTTTATTTCTCACTCACTTAACTCAGCACTTCTTCCTTTTGAGGGATCATCGGTGGACCACACCTGGTGGTTCTCAGGGATTCGGGTCTGGTTCTGAGCTCAAGGTTCCCTCCTAATGATGCATGGGAGTCCAGAGGCTATTCTGCTTACTAAATTAGGGTGTCCTACATGCAATGGAATTGTTTTTCTAATAATATCTTATTTAAGTACCATGATCACAAGCATGACTGAACTTGGGTTTCAGTCATAAAAAGAACAACCCCTTCACCAGTGCAACATTCCCACCACCAATGGCCCCATCTACCTCCTCCCCCAGCCTGTCTGTATTCAAGACAGGCATTCTACTTCTCTCACTCATTAACAGAGTCATGCTAATTGTTAGTGTAGTTACTTCCCTACCTGTACTTATCACTCTTGGTGGTGTGCTTCATATCATGGACAGGTCCTTCAGCCCTCATCTCTATTGTCTCTGGGCATTATTACAATAATGTCTTTTAATTTATTAAAACCCATAGATAAGTGAGACTATTCTGCATTTATCTCTTTCTGATTTATTTCACCCAGCTTAATAGTTTCCATGTACACGTATATGAAAATTTCCATGCAATGGAATTGCTTAACCCTCCTGGTACTATTTTCAGCCCTGAGCTATTAACTCTACCTCTTTCTCTTAATAGCAGAATTTGAAAAACTGCACAACTCTTGCCTTTTCTATTTTCTCATTCCTTACCCTTTTAACCAAAGTTGGGTTATGTCCCCCCATGTCTGTATGGATTCAGCTCCCCTCTTTGCTACGTTGTCCAGCAATTCACAATCACATTGGCTTTTCAACTGTGTTGATAAAGTTGTGTCTTGTCCATCCCTTGACACTCTATTCTTCTCTAAATTTGTTAGATGCTCTCCATCCATTCCTCAGTTCTCTTATCAATTCATGTATGCCTTTTCTTACATAGACCTTTTAATGCTGTTTGAAGCAACTTTTTCTTCTCATACTATAAAATCTTTCTGGGTCACTTTGTATATACACATCGAAGATAAAATTCACACAGCATAAGATGCAATATCTAAATTGTTTCCTAAAGAGCGCAATTCCAACTCTCTTCTGGATATGTCTACCTGCATATTAACATGTCTGCAAATTGCCAAATGGTTTTACCCTGAAATTCTTTGTAGTTAATGACATCTTCACCACCATTTTACTAGTCATTGCATGCCTTAAATTTTGTTGGATTGCTTATAAATTTCTTGGATTGTTGGATTGCTTATAAATGTATTGCTTATAAATGAATTTCATTTGTTTCTAACTTGTTTCTTCCAATTCATAGCCCCTGCCTCAAATTTTACAGGTCTGTCTTTACCTGGATAAAAGCAAGGACCACTTAATTCCTCAATAAGTCACATTGGGTTCTAAAAAATTCTTGGGGAAGGACACCAGGCTGTGCTCAGGGCTTACTCTTAGCTCTGTGATCAGCGCTAACTCCTGGAACCTAGAACAGTGGCCTTCAAAGTAAATCACAGTACACCAAACAGACTTCTTTGAAATGTGTATCTTTAATAAAATTATTTCAGTTATTGGATAATACTAGAAAACTGATACTAAATCTTATCTCAAAGATTCACTGAAAGATCTTCTTTCAACAAGAAAGGATCAAGGTAAATTATCTGGGCCACTACTAGAAATTCTTCTGATTACTAAAACTTAAATGGTCCATAATATCCATATTACTACTCAGACTTGACTCTGCCTATTTTGTCCTGAAATATACATGACCAACTCCCGTATCTCTTGCAAATGCAAATACATAAAGTATCTATTCAAACTGCCCTTCTCTCCAGTTTCATCTAGTAGAACCCTCAAAGAAAAATTTAGTCACTCACAACTGTACCTGTTGGCATAAACTTTCCATGACTTTTCTAGACAAAATCTTTTGTTTGACTTGACTGCCAAAGAACTTTCTAGGTTCACATTGCACGATAGTCATGTATGTTTATCTTCATGCAAATCTCAAAGCTCTAGGAGATTGGAAATCATGCCTTATTCATGTTCAAACTTCCAGAACATTGAATACTGCTTGGAAAGTTAGTGATTTATAAATACTTATAATATACTTATAATATAAATATTTAATATAATTATTTTTGCTTTAAATATTAAGATCTCTTTATGCCTCCACAATACCCAACCAACCAGGCTTGAAGGCCCACCTTCCTCTAAGCCCATCAACCCATCAAAAATTATCAGTAGGTATAATATCCTTTCAGTTTTTTAAAATATGGATGTCTCCAAAAGTTACCATTGATCTTATTTAATTTCAGCAGTTCAAAAACCTAAAGTAGATAAGTGTTCTCTTGGTAGTTTGTCCAAAGCTGTTCCCATAAGTATAATAAACTTTTCAATCAAATTCAACTGTATTTGTGATTCTAATCTGATTGGGAATTGGGCTTAACATAACTCCCCCAGCCTCTTTAGAGACGGGTACTTCCTTTCCCTACTAAATCCTCATTATTTTTTAATATCCTCCACATTACCACAGCTCAGAGATATTATCAAAAGAACACACTGTACTGAAACCCAACCAGCAGAGGCCTTTGCTTGTCTGGTCCCCACAAATATATCTGTCAAAGAGAAGGTGGAAAAGAGCCTCCTGATGAAAGACATCCCAACCCTGCCAAGTACTATGAAAAATCAACCATTAGCATTTTGTTATTCACATACTCTCCCAGTAGTCCTGCCAGGGCTAGTAAAAAAGATTATTTTCTGCACCATGTGAGTAAAATAACCTTTTCCAGGTGCTCTTCTCAAGTTTTACATTCCTAGATTGAGAAAATCGAGATACTTCTTCCAGGATTGCACTTCACCAATTTGGGAAAGTACAGTGTAGACACACAGAAAAGGAGAATAGGATTTGAGAACAGGTAACATCTCCGGAGATAGGATTCATTTGTGACTTGCTAGAAGGTGGTGGTCCTTGCAGCTTTGGAAGTGGGTTTCCTGGTTTTTGCTTCGTTCTTACAAAGTCATACTAAAATTTCATTTCACACCAAAACATCAATAACTTCAATTCATACTTGAGACTTTTGCAATTTTGAAAACCAAAGTCTGTAAAATAAAGTCATGATGTTGGCTTAATTAAAATCTCTATCAATTATTCATTGCTGCATTATAGACTACTTTTGATAAGTTGTTGATCCCTATCCGAAATAAATCTTGTTGTGTTACCACTAAGAAGCTATCTCAGGGGTAACTGAAAATATGAGGCGCATTGCTGTTATCACTGCAACTGGATATTGCTAGAAAGAAAAAAAAATTTGGAAAGAATGGGGAAAGAGAAATCAAAATGATAAAAGTTGACTTGGGATTAAATTCAATACATGATATGATATTCAATACAAATCTAAGTCACACATTTGGCAATACCAGTAGTTAACTGAGATAAATCATAATGGAAGACATTGAACCAGTATGGAATGTTGTGCAAGGTGTCTTCATTTAGTCTTTGCAAGTCTATAGCACAGATAGTTATTGGTATGTATATATCAACTTGTATAAGATTCTGCAAATGATGACAAAGGAAATTGAATCTTTTAATGTTTAAGTTCATATTCTTTCTGCTTAACCATTTCAAACTGGTTTAATGAATAGTGGTTGAAAGAAGAGTTAATTCAGGAATTGTAATTATTGAATTACATCCTATCCCTGGCTTACATTTGCACTACATAAATTCATATAACTATGGCAACCATCTGTGTAACTGTTTTCCAGATAAAAAAGAGATACAGAGAAATTACTAACATATTCATATTCAAATCCTTTCACACTTCCCAAGGGTTCTCTTTACCTTATCACAATCAGAATCGAGTTTGTTACAGTTTGGAGTTCTAGTACCAAATGTTTATTACCAAGAGCTTCGAGTTCTACAAGAGTTTGTTATCAATAGAAAAGATCTATTCCCTGCAATAAAACAGAATGCCAAGGTAAAGAGATACATTATAATTAAATTTTATTTCTTTAAAATGTTTGCCCTTCTTCATTTGAGAAGAGAATTGGAGTCTGAAAGTTTTTGATTCCCAAAAGGGTCAAAAGATCTGAATTTTGTTCCTCATTATATCAGTCTAGAGTCACTTATTCTTAACCAAATTTCTTAGTTTTTATACTACCTAAAAAAAGACATTTAAAATATTTCTTCGGTAAGATTTACTCTAGTTTTAAAAATACTAGTAAAGGCTGGAGTAGTTGGCATATGCAGTATGGCATTTGCTTTGCATGCACTAACCTAGGACGGACTGTGGTTCCATCCCCCCAGCATCCCATATGGTCCATCAAGCCAGGAGCGATTTCAGAGAAACCCCTGAGTGTCACCAGATGTGGCCCAAAAGCAAAATAAACAAATAAATAAATAAATAAAATAAAAATACTAGTAATGTCTATCCCCAAGACAATATATCTTTATCTCAAAATTTCCTAGAATAGTTTTGTTCGTGAAAGATTTCTAAGAATATAACACACATAATGATCTAAATTACATAAAGGAAAAGGCCAAACATATTCTATGTCCACAAATGTACATAAAGGTCAATCAGACACATTAGCTCTAAGAATACATTGGCAATCAATTCTTAAATTCAGGTAAAGTGGTGCATTTTGGGGGAGGAAATGTAATAGTTATTACAATATTCAGAAATATACTTTGAAAACAAGTGAGTATAATTACTACTTATCATCCAAAAAGTACTGGGGAAAGTAAAACAATAAAATTTTTCAATTCTTAAAAAATATTAAAAAAAAACTTTCAATTCTGGACTAACCTAAAAAATGAAAGGTTGTCACTGCAGTGTTTTTGTGAAACAAAATTAATAAAGAAACAAATCATTATTCACAAAGGATTCTGATAACATTTAATATCTCTAAGTTATTATATCACAAAATATAGTGTAAATCACAGAATGGCTATGTTTGAAGAGAGCTTGTGGAAATGATCCAGCCTTCGTTTTTCCAAAAAGTAATTCTAAACTTAATGAGCAATTCCAAAACTACACGACTACACATTTTTAGGTCATGTGGCAGCTTACTAATTCTTTCTGTGCAAGAGAACTTGGTACTTGGTGCTGTGTTAACATCACTATTGAAGCTAGAGCTAGCTCTTTGAGTTTATACGATTCATGTCAAAGTTCAACGGATGTCAGAACAGGTAATTAAACCTAACTTTAATACTGTATCACACTTAAATACAACTCTCCAAGTAACTGCAGCAATAGTTTAAAATATTTTCATTATTTTGAAACAAGATAGTTTTATTGAAACATATTTAGATGGATCTGAGAATACAGGCTTCTTCAGAGCAAAATAAGCAACGAAATAGAGATAGCTGTTCAATGCAGAATACCGGCAAGCCCAGTTTTTAATATCTCTTTCTTACCTCAAGTCTTCACTTATATCTAAGTGAAGTGGTACCTTCCTATGGCCACTATCATTTTTGGAGCTAAAATACTGACGTATTTCAGGGCCAGAGGAGGTAGGATATTTGACTTACATTGCAGCTGAGCACTGCCAGGTATGACTACAAAACTAAAACAAGTTTAAAATTGATATATTTCAGCAATTATGTTTTCTCACAAATACCCAGTTTTCTACTTAGATTCTCTTTTTGTTTTACTGAAAATGGTAAATTAAATTAGTTTCTTAAATATCATTATCATATTGCAAATGATAAAGAGCAGTTGAGCTTGTAGACTTGAAACAACATAATTACTGATTAAATAAATAGTTAACCATGTTTTCACGTTACAGAGTTATAGTTCCAGGAAGAGGCTCGGGGATGTAGCCAGACTAAAATCTATTATGAACAGAACCAGATACAGTGTAAAGAAATTTTCATTCTATCCAAGTGAGTCTAGTCTATGTCTTCCCAACTATCTAATATCCAATCAAATTTGTACAACAAACTTATCAGCTCTTGTGAAATGATAGAACAATAAAAGCTATACTTTGAGAAACTCACACACTGTGAAGTAACATGTATGAGTTATTTCTAGTGTTCACAATAGTGAGAAGAGAGTTTTGCATATTTGTAGAGACAGGAGGAGGATGACAATATATCACGTCTTTTCCCTGACAATTAAGAACTAAGACATTGTAATTACTTGTTTTCCTTCCCAGGATCTAAAACATTCATAGCTAACCTCTTTGAATGTATATTTTCATGATCAAGCAACTACCTCAATAGTTGAACAAATGTGTGTCTAGGCCACAACTATCTTCTTGCCACAAACAGTCTTCTACCCAGAGCACAGTCACTTGATAAATATATCTGCCATCGAAATGGTTCGAAGTTATAGGTGAATCAACAGGGAAAACAAACAACAAGGTTTACGTGTTTTTCATTAAGATCTGGGCTCTGGCCTGGGATGCCTGCTCCAGAGGAAGCTATGAAAGGAAATGTCTTAAATTTCTAAAAATTGCTCACTCCGGCCAAAAGACACACACTCATTATCCTAGGACATAAATTGTGATGCCAGAAAAGAGCTCACATAATTGAGTATAGTTTTCATTCTCTAAGTAATGAGCCCACGGAGAAGTATTTTCTGCTATAATTAGAGAGGCTAGGTCAGGTAATGGGGAAAACACACACACAGAGACACACACACACAAACACATACATACAACACCAAGATAGTCCCCAGAATACTGGGATTTAATTAAGCAAAATTTCTGTATGATCTTACTTCTAACAAAGTAGAAGAGAAGAGTAGAAGATCTGACTAATCTTACTTCTTACAAATCCTTGAGCTCCATGTTGGCAATTCTACAAATGCTTTAAGTTTTAATGTTACTTTGATAATGTTAAACCCTGAAAATTGTGGTTCTTTTTTTTTTTTTTTGTGGCTACACCCATTTGATGCTCAGGGGTTACTCCTGGCTAAGCGCTCAGAAATTGCCCCTGGCTTTGGGGACAATATGGGACACTGAGGGATCAAACCGCAGTCCTTCCTTGGCTAGCACTTGCAAGGCAGACACCTTACCTCTAGCGCCACCTCACCGAAAATTGTGGTTCTTAAAATACATACAGTTGCACACAAAACTACACGTTTGGATTCCACCATGATGTCTACTACTCTGCTTCCAAGGTTGTTTTGTTTTTGTTTTATTGCTAAGCAGTCTTTGGAATAAATTTTCCCTGTCATCTTTCTGGTTCTATTAAAATATTTTTAAAAAGTGGTTTCATTGATAAAGAAGTTTTATCTTAGTTTCAGTCATTTATCTCTCCTTTAAACAAAATTAGATAGGAGTAGAGCAGAGTAACCTTATGTAACAATACCATATACCTTAATATTATACTGTAAGCACTTGACTTGCTCTATAATAATATTTTTAAAACAAAAGTGACTATCAATAAGATCTTAATAAAATAATAAATCAAAAAATTAAATTTGCAGGCATGGACATCAGATTGAATTAAGCAAAGTGAAGGGTAGGGCTTAAGTACTGAGGGCAGACCCAACTTTGGCAAAAACACTCCCTTGTCAATAACAAGCACGTGACTGAGCACAAAAACAGATTATTTCACTAATTTATACATGGTGCTTGTTCACAATGACATGTGATTAAAATTAATTCTAGCAGTTCTTCATTGTTACTGATTCCAAGGTAAAAGAAGAATTGTCCATAACTTGTATTTCAATTTTAGGAATGTTTTCGACTGCAGAGAATCCTAGGATTGAAAGTAAATGTTTATTTTAAAAACTATTTTCATTTGCAATGATCTATTTTGTAAAATGTGATTTCCAAGATTTTTATGTTTGCAAAAGTAATTAGATGTTGTGACTAACATAAGACTACATTTAAAATTTCTAATATTTATATTTATTTAAAAGCATCTTTAGAAAAATATAGAAACATCTTGATGACCTTCTATGATACAGTTCTTAAAAGTTCAAGATCCAGGGGCCGGAGAGATAGTTTGGAAGTAGGGCATTTGCCTTGTGTACAGAAGGACAGTGGTTCAAATCCTGGCATCCCAAAAGGTCCCCCGAGCCTACCAGGAGTGATTTCGGAGCTTAGAGTCAGGAGTAACCTCTGAGCGCCACCGGCTGTGACCCAAAAATCCAAAAAAAAAAAATAATAATAATAATAAAATAAAAAAATAAGTACAAGGTCCATTGTAAAAAGTGAATATTTCTGAAGTTAATATTTTAATTTTAAGGCATATTTACTTAAAGATAAGACAGGAGAAATTAACCATTCATCTGACAATGGTCTTCTTTGTACCTAGAAAAGAAGTAACTTTAAAACAAAAGGAAGAAAATCCTACTTTTCACAAAAATGGGTAAAGGATCTAAACGATAATTAAGATATTTTCTAAAAAGAATAACAAGTCTCCATAAAATGATTTCAACATTATCAGACACTAGGAAATTGTGCATTAAACACAGAAAATACAATTATATACGTACTGGAAGAGTGAAGGAAGAACTGGATCAATTTTTCCTAAAAAGATGGGAGGATGTGAAATACTGGGACCCTCATTCATAGTTTGCTGATGGAAAAATAAAAAATGGTGCAATACTTCGGGAAATTATTTGACTGTGCCTTACAAAATTAAATATACACTTACTTAATTCCATCAAATCCAACAATCTACTCCTAAGTATTTGCCCAAGTAAAATATAAACATACTATCACAAGGCATCTAAATATAAAACCTTTTAACAATTCTGTTCCTAATTGCTTATAATGACTGACTTTGTGTATCAATTTGACGGGGTCTTGAGTGCCCAGATAATCCACAAAACGTGATTCTGGAAGTTTCAAGAGAGGGTAATTTTGGATGGTTTTAGCAAAGCAGATTGTCTTCCCTGATATGGGAGAACCTCCTCTATTCAGTTAAAGATTTGAATAGAACAAAACATCTGAACTTGATTTGTCTCTCTCCTCTTTTCATTCTCTCTCCTCTGCCTCTCTCCTCTCTATTCTTCCTCTTTCTTTTCTCTTCCACATTCCCTTCTTCTCCTTTTCTCTTTCTCTCATCTCTCTCTCCTTTTTCTCCCTCACATCTCATATTATACTCCAGCTCTTGGAATTTTTAAATCTCTCCCATCAACTCCTTCCTAAAGTAACTATGCTTATAAGTACCACTGCAGTTAAGAAAAAGAAAAGGGAATCATTACTGAATTGTACACACAAGATTTCAAAGCTCTCTTATTTGGGGCTATTGTGGGTAGGAGCCTTGCCTTAACACTATTGACCTTGTTTTGAACCCCTGGCTTCCCAACAGCACCAAAAGAGGTCTGTGAGTACAAAGACAGATATAAGCTCAGGACACTATTGGGTGTGATCCAAAACACACACACACACAAATAGAAGCTCTCTGATTTGCAATGATTATTATTACTATTCCTCAACTTGATCTTAGCTGATAAATGCACAGCCATTGGAGGCTCCATTCTTTCCGCAAGATCACATGAAAGTGTAGCACTAAGTCCAAAGTTAGAACTCCATTTGGAGCTAAATTGCTTGTTTTGATATTTGATATTGTTTGTTGGAGGTTTCACCAGCAACCTGAGTTCCCTTACAATGTACAATGTAAAGGTTTTGAGCACAGATAACAACTGGATTGATCCTAAGTCAAAATAAGCATTCTCCTCCAGACATTAATAATGCTATAATTGTAACTACAACTCACACTTTTGTTGGTAAGACTTTATAGTTCCAAGTATAATTTCACTTCAAAGACAGTGAAGAACTCATGAATATGTTTTATTCCAAGTGTGCATCCAAGAGTTACATTGTTTTCCAATCTCCCATCACTGGGACAGACAGTAATTGGGATCACAAAAATCCCTCAATTCACAAACCAACTCGAAACAGTACCCATTATAACGAATGTTACTTTCTTCTTCATGGTGGCTTTTTCTGTATTTGAGTTATTTTCTGTATATAAGCAATCAAGCTCACCAGTCTTTTCCTTCAGTCATCTATCTAAGAAGAGTGAGAAATATTTGCAGAGCTGTGTTTGCCTCATTTGGATTACTTTCTTCGGAAGATACATATATGGGATGATGGCATGCAAAAATATAACGTATCAATTAGTGCCTACACTCATATTCCTGAGAAAAATAGTGGGACCTGAAATAACAGTCAACTTGAGTAACCAGAGACTTCTCCAACTTTACAAACAAGATTCTCTGACCAGAGGCCATCAATACTCATCATTTTTAGAAACAGTTTTGGCAAAGTATCACCACTGATTTATCTGAGCCTCCAAATTTCTGATGTAATATTTAAAAACAAATCTCTAACTTGCGTAAACATGGATCAAGAAAAATGTAAATCTCTCATCTAGGTTTATTATTTTAAATAGGGGTTTTAATTATATATTTATAAACCTAGGGTGCTCAATACCTTAAACAGTTAAGATAATAAATGGAATTTGGCAGAACATTTGTTCTGATTACTCGATGTTTAATGATACTTGGAACATCAAGTTGCATGTGAAATTATACTCAAATATGATGTACACAGAATAACTTGGAAAGGATCAAGTCTCATTTTGACTTCATTCTTTTCTCCTGGACTATAGACAAACCACATTCTTGTTTCCCCCCCCCCCCCCGCACACACCCCCTCTTCGATTAAACTGTATTACTTTTGATTGATATTTCTCTCCATAATTTTTGCTTTATGAAAGGATAATAGTTACAAGCATTATTTTTTTTTTAGCTTTTCCTCCCCCGTAATTGGAAGATATGAATTTACATCAGTATTCTTCTTTTCAAAATGATAGAACATGGAACATGGTTCATGAAATATTTTCAAAATAAATGTTTAACTATTCTATGCAAGTTGAAGTGTCACTTCAGATTTAGGTTGACAAAGGGGTGTAGATGCTGAACTTTTTCTTTCCAGCAACTTTTTCTTTTATGCTGTTACATTTACACATATTAATAATGTGAAAAGACAAGGGTAGAATTGCCTAAGGTCTGCTTAGAATCTTGAAAGGTTTCTCATAAGTTAACAACTAGATACGTAGCTAATTATGACACAGGATCAGCAATAGAACATCTTTCTTAAGCGACTTTAGCTGTGTTTCATAGCATCAACATGTTGCCGTCTCAGAGAATGTGTTTGTTAGTGACAAGTACTTGTGCGTGCCAGTTTTGCATCATGTGATCTCCACAAATAAATGAACTGGATCAAGTATCCATGCCAGACATTTCTTCTGAATAATCACACACTACGTGCACTCTAAATATTTAGATTGCTAGGAATCTCAAAGTTGGGCCATCACCTTCCTTCACTGCACATCAGAGCAGTAGAAATCTTTGATTGCATGCCCTTGAATACAATATTAATACACATGTGTAACTGATTAGAATGTTTGAGGTGTTTAGAAGAAAGGAATTTTGATTTTTATAAAGATTGGCACGAAGATCATTTTTCTTGGTCCAAATTTACTTTGCTAAATCATATCCCCATCTCAATTGCAGCTGCCAAACATAAAAGCAAATGCCCATTTTATTCTCACTTTTTATATTTTTAACGTGTCTTTCAGATTTTCATAACAACATCACACTGGTAAGAATAAAGTATTATTTGATAAATGTCTGTATTAAACACAAATGTGATATACCTGTGAAGAAAATTTTAAGATTACAGTATGAAAAACGGGGGGTACATAAAGAAGAAAAAATGTTTTCTTTCTTTCTAGGTATCACTTATTTTAAAATCTTAATTTGAAGGGAAGACTAGACGTGTAAAAAAAATCCTCCGTTAATATCCACCGCTTCTCAGTAATGGGGTTCTTAAAAAAATCCTTACTCTGAATTCTACTTTGGTGTCACATTTAGGACAAATAATATAAAATCACGCCAAGAGAAATTTCTGTCTCTCCCTCTTTGTTTTGTTGTTTCTTGAAGTAAAGGCAATTAGATTGCCAAGAGCAAAATAAAGTGAAGTTATCGATAGATATCCAAATGTTTGAGATTAGGTTACAATAGAAAAAAAACATATAAATATTGACCTTTATCTCACAATGTAAACAATTCTGTTGGATAATTAGAATCTATTAAGTTCCTATTTATAAATCCTAGATATAATTATCAATTTTTCAGAGCTAAAGAAAAAGGGAAAAGTTACATATTAGCAACCAAGTTGAAACTGATTATAAATATTTGGGGTAAGGGTCTAATTTTCTCCCAAATGGTTAATACATTTAAAAGAACCCTATTTAATTTTCTTTACATGATAGATTTTCGTTCCACACATGCAATTTTATTTTCTTATTTTCCTTTTTTATTTAAACAGCCTGGTTATAAGGTTATTCATAATGCAGTTGCTTTGTATGTTTTCACAGATTGTTCATGATTGAGTTGCAGCACACAATGTACAAAAACCTTCACCAGTGCAGTTTCCACCACCAATTTCCTCAGTTTCCCCCTCACCCTGCCCTGTGCCCTCTTTCTTCTTCTCTCTGGGGCATACATTTTTCTTCCCTCTCTCTCTTTCCCTCTCTTCTATATTTTTCCTTTTAGACACCTTGGTTTGCAGTACAGAGCACATTTCCCACCACCGATGTCCCCAGTTTCCCTCCCATCCTTCCCTCTCCCCTGTCTGCCATTTTACCCTTCTCCTCTCTCTCTCTCTCTCTCTCTCTCTCTCTCTCTCTCTCTCTCTCTCTCTCTCTCTCTCTCTCTCTCTCTCCTTTTCTTTTATCTTTTTTATATCTTTTTTGATACTTCTTTGGTATGTACTATTGTTAATTAAGGGGTACCAATGTATATCACTTTATCTCCTTTCAGGATCCAGTTCTTGTCCAAAGTGATCAGTTCCAACCATCATTATCATATGAATCATTCAATACCTTAAATGCTTCCACTATTCTTCCTGGCAATACCATGGCTGATCCTCCTCATCCTCATCTCTATTGTCTCTGGGTATTATTACCATACTACCGATTATTTTTCTTATACCCTACAAATGAGTGAGGTTATTCTAGGTCTCTCCCCACACAGTATCACCCACCACAATATGCTACATGAGGGATTTTCTGTTCATCTTTTTATTCTTAACAATGAATGCTTTTCCATCTTCAGTAGAGTGATGGCTCTAACACACAGAGGAAATGACAGGAGTACTTAACTGTAAAATCTGCCTTCCAGTCAATGATGCCTTTCTCAGTTGCCTACCTGCATTTGAACTCTAGTCTAGTTCAAGAGGAATATCCAGAAAGGCAAACTCAGTGAGAGGTCTACTTCCTAAACTATGAAGGGCACAATCTATTGATACATACTACCTCACATAAAGATAAATGGAACAGAGAATGAAAACCACTAAATCCGATTCTGATGAACTCTTTGAATCTTCAGTTGGTCACTGATGGTATAAAAGTGTTACAAATGATCACAAAATTCATATGCATCCATGTTTCTTTTACTACCCTAATGCCCATCACTCACCATAGGGTACCTAATCATGAAATGTATCACAAAATCCATGTGCATCAAAGACAATAGAGTTCTCCACTAAAACTCAAACTGTCAAAAGAAGATTTAAAAACCCTCCTGAGTCCACAGCTTTTTCTATAACAGCTCTCCTAAATCTCTAAATTTGAAAATCACTACCAAAAAAATAAATAAATAAATAAATAAAAAGGAAATTATTCCCTCTTCTAAGGAAAGCACTTTGATTAAACCCAGTTTCCATAACAAAGGAAGAAAGAGGTGACAGTAAGCTTGCTTAGTTTAAGCACCAACTTATGTATTACTGTGAAGGCAAAGGCAACCCTTTGTGATTATTAAATTTACATCCATCAAGTGCTTAGCAATGGGAGTGGAAGAAAGGACAGCACCCCTCTTAGTGATTGCAATCTGAGAGTCCTGCTAAGTGTAAGTCAGCTATAAAGAGCCTAAGGCAGCTTCCCGAACTTGTTTGATCTACTGATCCCCCTAAAAATCTATCTTCTTTAAGTGAACAAACAGAAAATCCCCACCCCACCCCCAGTTGTGCCAAAAGCTACTATAGCTCCCAGGTCCCCAGAGGTCATTCCAGAGACCACTTGGTGAACATTGGAAATCATCCATATTAGGAAACACGGACCTAAGATCTCAGAAACAGCAGCTTTAAAAAATCAGAAATAGTTTCACTTATGATAAACTCTTGCAAGGCCATAATGGATTGGAAGAAAGTCAGGCTAAAAACAATTAGAGTAAAATGAAAGGGCAGAGTATTTGGGGGAAAGTTCTAAGTTTGAATTTGACAACAGAAGGTCTTAAATCCCATGCCAAGAAAGTTTAATTTATTGTAAGGTAATAAGCAATAGCGAGTCACTAAGTGTATATAAGCTAAAGTAACAAACAACTTAAAATACCTCATGAATATAGGCAAGAAGTGACCAGGTCTAAAACAAGAAATAAGCAGCAGACCCCTATGAAACTAGTCTAGGTAAGGTCTAAAACTTACATAATTTAGTCATGAACTAGGTCTAAAAGCCATCTGAAATTTCTGGTTAGAACATTTAGAAGATCAGTAGGCCCCAAAAATATACTGGTCAGCTAAGTAAAAGGGACTATTATTGTTTTGCTTTGTTTTACAATATATTGGGTAGGTGAAAAAAAAAACAAACAGAGAGATGAGTCCTTTCAACCCTATTATGATATCTGATGCTGTGCTTCTGAAAACATTTAAATTGAAATTATTGAAAACATTTCCCAGTGTAGATCTAAAACAAAACAAACAAATAAGCAAAAACAACAATAAAAAGCAGAACTTTCTTGGAAAATTGAGACAATATCTGAATCCCCTGTCCTTCCTTCCTCTTTCTTTCTTTCCTTTTTGTTCTCCCTTCCTTCCTCTTCTTTCTTTCTTTATTCATTTCTTTTTCTTTCTTAATTTTTATTTTTACTTTCTCTCTTCTTTCTTTTTTCTTTCTTCCTTCCTTCCTTTCTTGCTTCTTTCTTATATTTCCTTCTTTCTCTCTTCCCTCCCTAAATCCCTCCCTCTTTCCCTCTTTCTCTCTCCTTCCTTCCTTCCTTCCTTCCTTCCTTCCTTCCTTCCTTCCTTCCTTCCTTCCTTCCTCCCTCCCTCCCTCCCTTCCTTCCTTCCTTCCTTCCTTCCTTCCTTCCTTCCTTCCTTCCTTCCTTCCTCCCTTCCTCCCTCCCTCCCTCCCTCCCTTTCTTCCTTCCTTCCTTCCTTCCTTCCTTCCTTCCTTCCTTCCTTCCTTCCTTCCTTCCTTCCTTCCTTCCTTCCTTCCTCCCTCCCTCCCTCCCTCCCTCTCTTCCTTCCTTCCTTCCTTCCTTCCTTCCTTCCTTCCTTCCTTCCTTCCTTCCTTCCTTCCTTCCTTCCTTCCTTCCTTCCTTCCTTCCAAAAGAAAGAGAGAATATCTGAATCCCTATAGAGTTCTAAAAAGTGCAGTGATCAGTTAAATCTAAGACAATAGATAGACTAAGTCAAGGTCCTTAAAGGCCACCTTTTCAAAGGCCACACTGGTGAGGATGATATTGGCTAAAAGCTGATCAGAGAAAGGTGAAGCAGCACTTTCAGAGACCAGTGAAGATGGTGACAGAAGAATTTAGTGTCTCAAAAGCCCAAGAAGACAAGAACTTCAACAATGGCACTTGATCCAGAATCAAGACCAATAATGACAGATAAGGAGGGCAAAGGGGCTACCAACACCAATTGATGACTATATCTGAGGTATTCAGAACTATTTCAGTATAGTGGTAGGAGGGGTGGAAGCAGGCTTTCAATGCCGGAAGCCTTGGTGTGATCCCTGAACATATCAAGAGGGAGCTGTGTGCCTGGAGGTGTCCCTGATTTGGGAAACATTTAAAGTGAAAATACTGAGGGTCCGGAGAGATAGCACAGCGGCGTTTGCCTTGCAAGCAGCTGATCCAGGACCAAAGGTGGTTGGTTCGAATCCCGGTGTCCCATATGGTCCCCCGTGCCTGCCAGGAGCTATTTCTGAGCAGACAGCCAGGAGTAACCCCTGAGCACCGCTGGGTGTGGCCCAAAAACCAAAAAAAAAAAAAAAAAAAGAAAATATTGAAAACATTTCCCAGTGCAGATCTAAAACAAAACAAAGAAGTAAGCAAAAACAACAATCAAAAAATAAAACAGAATTTTGCTGGAAAGTTAAGAAAGTAACTGAATCCCAATAAAGTTCTACAAAGACTGGATATGGCCTCAAAGCAAATATATAATAGTAAAATTTTTTTCTTCTACAAATTTAAAACTCATACATTTTTTCCTCATTCATTCAAGGGAACAATAAATGAGATAAAATATACATGACACAAGCGAGGATGGATGCAGAGATTGAGTAGAAAAGTATTAGGTTGTTTTGTTTCTTTACCAATTCACCAGAGTCAGAGTTGAAAACAAAGAAATAAAATCTTAGTATTCCAGACACAGCAATCACTCCTTTGTTTTTATTATTTTAATTTTATTCTTGAAAAATATTTTAATTAAGTCTTTTTGATGTATTCTTATTTTAACCAAAATACACTCTTCCCAGAGTTTTTCTAACTTTGCAGACTTCTTAATTTCATCTTTGTCACATTCTCAGACACAATTTTCTGTCAGTTTATTCCTCCCTGGCTATCTCTCTCCAATATCTATTCTTGTCTCCTGGGAAACACATACATGGATTGGGCTGATTCTCCTCATTCAACAACACTGGTTGTTTTCAGTGGATTACAACTTTCTGAACATTGACTGTATAATCCAAACACCGGGTGGAGGACTGTCCAAGCTACACTTGTAGGTGATGTCAGAACTATCCCTAAAGACAAGGGCCTCCTGACAGGGAAGCCTCCATCCTCTCTCCCAAGCAGAGCTGTCTCTAGACAGTTGTCAAGAAGCTGGCAATAGACTCTGTTTCTGGCTAAGCATTACAAAGTACCCGGCTTGCTGTCAGACCAAACCTTAAATGGCTGGAATCGCTTGATAGATTGTGTGAAAATTTTATGGCCCTTCCGTCAGACATCATGATTTATTAACACATAATACACAGTTAGAAGAACCAAAAGAAACCATCCCACAAGGGCCAACTCAGTTGGGGCAGCAGCCCTTTGACACTCTGAGGCCACAGGCCTTATATGGATCCAATAAGAAAGCCACTCCTACGCACCAAAGAACCACCTCTTGATCTTGCAAAATGTTTTTGGACACCTAAAGGTTCTTTTATTACTGCGACTGATTAAAATGAAAAGCTTAAATGACTAAAATGTTCTTTTTGATGAGTTTTTGCCATGAACTATGGACCTCGCCATCCAGAGGGATCCAAGCCCTTTGATCCTGGGCACTCACTTAAATTCAGAGTCATAAAACAACATTGGATTTGATTTTACTAGTGTGGCTGATGCTGCCAGATTTGTAATGCAATCTCACTCTCTGCCCTCCTCATTTCGGGGGCCTGAACCCCATCGTTTCACAGCAAGAGGAAAGGAGTTCCCATTTGTTTTTGGCAATCAAGCTTCAAGACTGAGCCATGACCCTAGAATGCAGGATTGCATAAGAAAGTACTCGTACTGTGTGATGTGTTCAGCAAAGGATTCGAAACCATCATATTCAGCACATGCTAAACATATTGGACGTAGCACAATCGATTGAAAATAAATTAAAAATACAGAATCATCCAAAAGGTTATTTATTATCGAGTGACAGGCTAGATCTTGATTTTAAACTTTATGTTAAAAAATAAACAATATGATATGTGTGGGAGAAATACAGGGAATACGGGAATAGTAAACAGGACATTCAGTTAGCAAACAATTATGCAATACATATAATTTATCAATTTAACAAAATTTCTTTCTAGTATCCTTATCATTTCTTTTCTATTCAGTGTAAGTCTTAGAATTTTTTTCCACAGGAAATATTTCCCTATTCCTGGAAAGTTTTACTTCTTTTATCCCTTTCTTCTTTAAATTGATATTCATAAGCCCTAGGTAGACTCCTCCTGGTTTTATTTTGTTTGTTTGTCTTTGTTTTTATAACTTGTTTTTTGTCTTTTCTTTTTTTTCAAACAGAACCATCTTGAATCATCTTATTTTGCCTCATAAATTGGGGGGGGGGGGGGGATGGATGATACTAGGACCAAACCACCAGATGAACATTGAGTAGAAATTAAAAATGATCAGACTGAAACACCAAATCCAAAGTCAACGATAACAAAATCTATACCTAATCCACAAAAAGCTATACATAGAGGGGACAAGTTACACTAGCAGTTCGGGGGCCCAATGAGGGAGATATGGGATGCATGCTGGGAACAGGGGTGGAGAGAGGACAACATTGGTGGTGGGAATACCCATGATTCAATGTCACTATATACCTTAAATATTACTGTGAAAGATACACAATTCATGTTGGTCTGGTCACAATACAAATTATTAAAAAAAAGAAATTAATAAAAAAGTTGGAAAGAAAAGAAGATATAGGGAACAAAAATATATATTATTTTATTTAAAAAGCTATAATATAAAGGCCAAAGGAGTCAATAGTGGATCACAATCATTTTTATAGAGTAGACAAGTTTGAGATCAGAAAGATCAATAACATATTGGGTCTGATGACTAGACAAGGAAAGAGTCATTTAAGCTGAATAAATAATTTTTTAGGGTTTAAAAATTATGGAATGGCTGCGGATGAAGTGATAGCACAGCTGTAGGGCATTTGCCTTGCAAGCAGCCTACCAGAGACGGACCGGGGTTTGATCTCTAGCATCCCCTATGGTCCCCCAAGCCTGCCAGGAGCAATTTCTGAGCACAGAGCCAGGAATAACCCCTGAGCGCCTCTGAGTGTGCCCCCCCCAAAAAAAAACAAACAAAATAAATAAATAAAAATTATGGAATGGGACTAGATATAATACAGCAGGTCAGAACCTTACCATGCATGTAGCCATCTTGGATTTGATCTCCAGCACCTCTTATGATCCCCTGAATTCTGCCAGGAGTAACCCCTGAGCCTCTCCTCCACACACACAAAAGAAAAAGCAAAATGTGGATTGCCTAAAATTTGTAAATTGTCTCCCAAGAATTTGCTCTAAGTTATATAAGAAGTCATAAGGATCTCTGTAAGACTAAATAGAAGAGAATTACCATAGAATTTAAAAGAATTGTCGTCATTATCCCATGAGCTATGTTTCATGATATTTTAAGGTTTCTCTTAACCCCTGTTTGAATAGGGATAGTTAATATAGAGGAATATAATACCAGGAAACACTGACCTCTGTGAATTTTGATATGACTATATTAAAGGTACATGAAAATTGTTTTGATAGACAAATTGGCAGATTTCAGCAAATTTTGATGATTCCACTTATTAATTCCATCCACATTTAAAAAATTAATTCCATTTTAGTTAAGTAATGCTTAAATTCTGTGTATTCTATTTATCATAGGCAAGGGCTATGCCATTGAGAAAAATAGAAGTGTACTATATATAGATCTGTGAGCTCCCAATAACACTAAAGTTAAACACTATTATAACTCGGACAGTTATTCTAGTGGCATAAATAGATATACTTATATATACATATATATTATTATAATTAGAGAATAAAATACAGATACTAAGAGAAAGCTTTCTCATTTCATGCCCAGAAAGATTAGCATCTTTTTCCTTCCTATGCATGAATTATTCAAGAATACTGTACACTAACTATATTCTAAGTAGCTGTTTCACACGTCTGTGTCTATTGTTCAAATGTCTAATTCTTGCTCCTGTGGTCCTAGTTCATTCCAAGGTACTATTATCTCCTCTTGTTTCAGGACTGCAATACTTCAATTTATACTCTTACTTCTCTATTATTCACTACAAAGGTTTCTGGGAAAGTTATTTTAAAGCAAAAATGTATTTATATCCCATGTACATTCCTTAGAGTTTATCAATATATTCTAATGAGTCTGTGGATGAAAACTGAAAACATTAGGACCAACAAAGTTCTTCCTCCCTGCAATGTTTTCCAACTTGTGGCTCTGATCTATCAGTGTGATAAAAAATCAATCTATGCTTTATTGTCAAGACTATGGTTAATAGCATAACTCATTATAAGAAAGAAATTCTTTTTAATATAATGCATTTTTCACAAATATGCACCACAAATTTGTAACCTGGAATTTGATGAAAATGTGTTACTTATTGTGGTGTGCAATTTAAAACATGTAAATATAATTTACTACTGAGCTTAACCTACCCCCAACCCTGGTCATATTTGTTATCTACTACTGTCCCTATTAACACATTCTCTATAATAAATCAAGTTCCTCTTTCTTCACTCTTTGGGCCATTTGATAATGACCACTTTTTGTTTATTTTTTCTTTTCTTTTGGGCCACACTTAAGTGACTCTGAAGTCAGGGTCACTCCTAGAGGGTCTGGGTGGCAATCTGTGATGCTGGGATTGAAGCTGGGTTGTCCACGTGCAAGGCAAGAGCCTTAATTATTGTATTTATCACTATGATCCCTTAAACTCCACCTCTTAAAAATACCCATTCCTGACCCTTCCCAAATCCATGTTAGGCATATTATTATAGTAGAGCACATTTCATGCTATATATTTCTTTACAGAAATTATATTTATTGAGTAATTGTTTTAGAAATATACTATTTGTACTACACACTTCCCAGAAAGCAGGAACCATTCCTTTCTGGGATAATGCATAATATCCAACAATACTTACATGTAATTTGATTTCTATTTCCATTTTGTTTAATCATTAGAAAAAACAAATAGCTGACTTTGTCAGATATTGTGTATGGAGATTTGCATTTTGCCAACATGGAACTTGTAATGTTGGCATGTGCATATTAATACACAAAACCACTAACTAGATATTGAGTTTGTAAGTGTATATAGCATTATTCCTAAGAACATGGACCTATGACTACATTCCTATGTGGATTGTTCTATAATAAAGCTATAAGAAAGTTTTACACGTGTTTTAAGCAAAGCACTGAACTAAAAGACCTCTTTAATCACCCAAAGCAAACCTACCTGGAGCATAGGAGAAAGGGATCAAGCTGACCTCTACTGGTAAGACTGGGCAATAACTTCTTAAATAACTAAAATATCCAGACCACACATCACTTTCTGTACTTTAAATGATGTGTGTACTGTAAGTGCAGATAGCAGCAATTTTACATTTTTATTAGAGTAAAATTAGTGGAACTGTATTAAAGAGGTACCTCAGACAGTAAAAGAACTAAGAAACAATTCTTAAGAATTCATATATCATCACACTTATTTCTAGGCCAGCCAGAGAAATAGCCCTTGGAAGTAAATCAGGAGAAAGTGAAGAAAGGAAAAGAAAAGAAATAAAAGAAAAGATTATGCCACTTAAAATGCTGTCTATATATATTTGGGAAAGGGGGTCCACAGCTGATAGCACTAAGGGTTACTCCTGGAGCTACACTCAGAAATCGCTCCTGGCAGGCTCTGGGATGCCAGGGATTGAACCCAGGTCTGCCTTGTGCAAGGTAAGTATCCTACATGCTGTGCAATCACTCTGGCCCAAATTCTATATAAACTAAGAAGGAACTAAATAAAATCTAAGAAAAACAAACCCATCAAATCTGATCCAGGAACTGAGTCACTATGTGGGTGATGGGAAGTGAGTGAAAGTGCCAATGGATTGTGATGGAGGGATATTAGATTATAGTAGTAAGGGTGGAGTGATTATATTGAATCCAAAGCATATAAACACTTACATTCTTGTAAACCAATGTTACCACAATTAAAAATTAAAGCCTAATACACTGGGGAAGGGGGGATTTGGGAAGTTCAAGGCAAAATTATAGAGGAAAACTATGAGGTTGGACAACTTAGTATGCCTGGAGTCTGGATTTGGTCTTATGCCAGGATGCTTCATGGGTAAGGTCTTCCTGATTTTAGGCCAAAGGTTTTTTTCTTTCTATTTCCCTCATATTTTGCTGTGCCTTTGCAAACAATATCAACTGCCACACACACACACCCCTTTTGTATTTTATTTTTATCTCTTATCTTTAAGAAAAGAGCTTGCTAACTATTCTACTATTGTATTAATGACTTTATTGGAGATAAAATAATTTTCACAAATATAATTGCTACTGAACTTTTTCTTCTACTTTTATCTTCTCTTCTATTTTAGTTTTTCTTTCTATTTTTTTGTTTTGTTTTTGGGCCACACCCATTTAATGCTCAGGGGTTACTCCTGGCTAAGTGCTCAGAAATTGCCCCTGGTTTGGGGGGACCATATGGGACGCCAGGGATCGAACTGTGGTACTTCCTTGGCTAGCGCTTGCAAGGCAGACACCTTACCTCTAGTGTCACCTCACCAGCCCCAATTTTCTTTCTATTTTTTAAATAACTTTGCTTTCCCTCATCTTGAAACTAATTATTATGATTGGTTATGTCATCTTTGTGATGCATTTTTTAAATGAAAAATTAAAGAAAAATTCTAAGTGATGCAGAATAAACAAAAGATATTCAAATAAACCAGCGAACTACCAGTAGCTTAAGAGAAAGGTAAAGCATGGTGCAAATTTGGCCTCTTTTCCCTCAGAAGAACTAACCCTGCCCATATCGTAATCTCACACTTCAGGCATGTAGAAGTCTGGAATAATTTGAGACAAGACATTTTTGTTTTATCAGCAAATTGTATTTCACATTTTCTTAAAGAAAAATTTAAACTATCAAATAAAAATATCTAATTGAGAATAGAACCAGAATTCAGAAAAATTCACCCAAAAACATTCTAGTGAAAGGGTAGTACATTTAAGAAAATGAGAAAGGCTTTAAACTTTATGAGAAATGATAAAGAGTAAAAAACAAAAGTCCTTCAAAAGATAATCTTTCATTTATCGCAATCAATTGGAAAATCTGAAGATCTTGAACTTTCTGTGAGTATGCTGAAACTATAGCAATAGATTCACCTCTGAAAAATCCCCAGGAACAGTTGAGCAATTCCACAGGATTGCATGTGAGAAGGAAACTACACAGAAGTGAGCAGGAGAGGGGCTGGCACAATAGCACAGCGGTAGCGCATTTGCCCTGATTGTGGCCGATCGAGGATGGACCTTGGTTTGATCCCCAACATCCCATATGGTCCCCCCAAGCCAGGAGCAATTTCTGAACTCAGAGCCAGAAGTAACCCCTGAGTGTCACCTGGTGTGGCCCCAAGTAAAAAAAAAAAATAAATAAATAAAGTGAGCAGGAAAAGGTAAGACATGATTTTAAAACAAACCTCACCCCTCTACGATGACACTATAGTCAAGAGTAAAGTCAAAACCTACCGCTTTTCCTTCAAGAGCAAAAGGCTCATACCCCACCTTGGGCACCCCCAATTTCTGAGGCTTGCATCTGACAGACCTGCCACCAAAATACTTAACTTAAAAACCAATGAAGGTCTTCATGACTTTAAAAATTGTGATTGTAAGATCTAACAAATTAGAAAGCAGATCCTAAAGGTTTGCATTGACACTTGCTCACTCTAGATCTAACCAGGCACCAAAGCAACCTGAAAAACCACCAGACTTTAGGTGAAATGATCACCTACCTGATCATTTTCTTTCTTTCTTTTTTTTTTTTTTTTTTTTTTTTGGTTTTTGGACCACACCCGGTGGTGCTCAGGGGTTACTCCTGGCTGTCTGCTCAGAAATAGCTCCTGGCAGGCACGGGGGACCATATGGGACACCGGGATTCGAACCAACCACCTTTGGTCCTGGATAGGCTGCTTGCAAGGCAAATGCCGCTGTGCTATCTCTCCGGGCCCCACCTGATCATTTTCAAACACAAACTATGATACAGCCTGCAAGGGAGCTTTCAGAGTACAGAGACTGGCAGTAGATAGTATCTTCACATATTGCCTCTGCCTTATTTTCTTTATTTTCTTTCTTATTTTCTTCTCCGCGCCATTTTCTTTTCTTGAAAAGAAGCCTCTTAGTATTCCCCCTGTGCCTCACTCCAGTTAGATAAGCACCAACTTTGAGGTTGTACTCTACCAAACTCCAGGCAACTGGTTTCTGCCATAAGAACACATCTACTTGTGTCTGGTGATCTGGCTGGCTTCCATGGCTTCCCATCTGCAGACATTCTTTTTGATCACTTATCTTTGGAGGCCAAGAGAATCCTTGCATCACCTGGGATGATAACAATTGGGGAGAGAGTCCTTGGCACATTATTATTCCCAAAGCACAGCACTGAGCTGAAAAGTAAAACTGAAACATAGCCCTCCCCAGTCTTTCAGAGAAAAAGACCTATTTGCTCATGTAGGAGCTCTGGCCTGAGAGATAGACTTCAAGTTCAGAAAATGTCCAGGAGCCTATACAGGTCAAGAAATGGAGGCCCATAGGACACTATTTTGTCATTTTCTTCTTCTTCTAGCTCACTAGTGTTCTTCAGAAAGGAGCCATATTCCTTTGTCTAATGCCCTGACTATTGCGACTGCTGCCAAGAGATAGCTCTATCATTGTCTTCTAGCTCTTGTGGCTAACAGAGCTTACATTCCTGGAACCCACTGGGCTGCAACCAATGAAGAAAGTTTACTTTAACAGCTACCATCATTCATGTACAAAATGAGGCAACCAATTTGGGAACCCCGGCTTTCCATAAAGGAAGACTATCATTTCATATTCCTGCAGAATTCCAATAAAACATCATCAAAATACCAACTGTCAACTTTCCAGAGATCTAGGCGGATAAATGCAATCATTCTACTCTCCCTCTGCCAAATTTCAGATTTCCAGCATCTCTGCAAGGGGAGCACTTTTATGTGTCAAGAGGCTCATTTTTTATATTTTGTTTGCTGTTATTTTTGTTGGGTCATACCCAGCAATGTAAAGAGATCACTCTTGGCTCTGCTTTCAGGAATTATTCCTGGAAGTACTCGGGACTATATGGGATGTTGGGGATCAAATACGGACTGGCCATGTAAGGCAAGTGCCACTGCACTATCTCTCCAGACCCTGTTGTATTCTGTTTAATGAAGTTGCCATAAGGGGATGTCCATTGATCACCAAGCTCTGGTTCCGGGTGAGCTGCATTATACATGGCTACCAAAGGAGGGACTATAATCATGAGAGACAATTCTTGGTAAGTTATTGCTGCACAGGGAAAGACTAAATCACACTCCCAGTTTTCTGTGATGGAGACCTGTTTGCTTTATTGTGAAGCATCAATCTGTGATATAACTGTGGTCTAGTCCCATATCTTGAAACCTCAGGTGCAAGGTGGCGATGTCAGCTAGAAAAACTTTTAAATTCTAAAATAATCAATATGCCTAAAATTCCATTCTAAAAATAAATAAAAGAAAACTAGGTTATACTCTAGTTTATTCATTAATGACTCATATTTTCTTCATCTTTTCAATACTACTGTCCTTTCTATTATATTAAAACCACTTTCAGAGAGAAAAATGGAGAAAGGGTAAAGTAAGAAAAGAAATGCTAGAGGGGAGCAGAATGACAATACAGCAGGTAAGACACTTGCCATGTATTTGTGTATGACCCAATTTTGATCCCCTGCACCCAATATGGTACCTGAACCTACCAGTAGCCTAGAAATCTCCTAGTGCTAAGCCAAGAGCAAGCTCTGGGCACCACCAGGTATGCTCCCTACACCAAAACCAACAAAACAACAAAAACTGCAAAAGGTACACAAAGGACTAAAAGTTCAACAACTTTTTCTTGTTGCTCATGAGTCCATGGAGAAAGGAAGAGGATGCTTTTCATTGGTCTTTGACCTAAACAGTGTCACTAACTTGACTACGGAGGGCCAGGTTATCAATTTCAATAAAGAGCCATATATAAGATGTTAGTTAACATATGGAAGTATTATAGAAAAAGAGGACATTGATACTATTTAACATTTTTGAAACATAACTTTTTAGAAGACACTGCAAATAGAATTCCTTGATAATGTCACAAATTGAAGATCTCTGTAAGGCTTCCTAATGTTATATCCGAAGTCACAATCATAATATAATTGATCATGAAATGATTTCTATCAAAATCAGATCAGCAACTGCTTATTATATTTCAGCTAGTTGCTTAATACTATTATAAGTAATGGTAGAACCAAGAAACTTCAGTCTTCAGTCTTCTGGAATAAACTGAGATAAACAGGTAATTCGATGCACCCATTTGGGCAGAAACGGACTTTCAGAACTGGTAGGAAATTTACAATACCTAGGTCAACAAACTTACATTGTAGGTGAAAAACCTTATTACCCTTTTGGTACATGTTGTACAAAAGTTATGAAATTACTGGAAGAGGTCATGAATGTCTGGAGAGAAGAAAAAACTAACCTACATCGCTCTTATTAACTTTCTTCCTTCTATTTCATAGAACCAAAACCAGAAGAAATCAATATTTGCTCCAAATTCAGTCTATTGCCAATAGTAAAAAATTATTGAAAAAAATGTGTTCTGGCTCACACCAGTGACCCATGTTCAGAGATTTTTCAGAAGGGATGATTTTAACTGTTCGGGGGTATGTGAAAGAGATCTCTGAAGCTGGGGTTGGATTTCATGAGTGAAGGACATATTCTTTATTTTACCCATCATCTTCCTTTACCATTGAGCACAACCTGGCATAATATCTAAATTTGGGGGTGGGGAAGCATTCTGAAGTCTGAAACAGGAGATGGGGGTGCTATTAATCTAGCTAGGGAATAAAATGCTTTGTATTTTCCATCAAAACTTGGCTCTGGATTTATCTGTAGGTTCTAGATGGTTAGTGGCCTTTTCTCATGGACAGCAAATAAGTACTCTACCAAGGTCAAGATATAGTATTATATGTTTATGATAACAGAAATGATTTCTTGACATTAAAATTTATTTCTAAATTAGAACACATCCAAAAAGGCATCTCAATAATGAATTATAGTAACATCAGATTTAGGGGAATACCATGAGGATTTAACGAAAACATTTTATTTCATAACTATGAACATTATTTACTGGCTACAAGTAATTTCCTTTCCCTTACAGTATTCTCTGGAAGTTAACAGAGTATTGTGTTGATGCTAAGAAAGAACATAATGGAAGGGATCAAATTATTTATCTTTATAAACTTAGCTATGTTGGTTTAAGTGTAGTTTATAATCAAATTTTTTTTCAATAATGAATGTGTAACTATTGGAAGTGAACCAGCCAGATAAGTTGAAAAGGAAAAAAGTAAGGAAGTCTACAAGCTTCTCCTAATGGAAGCCAACAGACTATTTGATGCTCTTGGGAACAATACGACACAATGTAAGTTAATTGCCAATTTGGCATCCATCTCTGAATCATTTCACAAGTAGGAGTTATCATATAAGAAATGTGACAACATTGCACAATGAACAGGGGCCTGCCAGAGGCCATTATTTAATCAAATCTCCTTTCAGTTTAGGGTTACAATTGTGAAGACAAAGTAAATGAAAGAAACTCCATTAGAGAAATGTCACTGTTGACTAATTATTTTTCTTCTGCCTCACTACCTAAAGAACAAGTACAGAGAGAGAAAACCAGGAGTTACAAAGAGATAAAACCAAGAGTCAGTTTCAAGGCACCTACTTGCAAACTGCTTACTATACTGGGGGAAGCAATTATTTAGAGTTTCTCAAAAGCTAGAGAAGGGGCTTGTGATTGTATAGCTTTCAAAATTGAGAAAGCATAGGCCAAAGGAGTCCTCCCATCTCACACTCATGCTTTCTTCCTCTCATAGAGAAGAGCCAAGAACCTACAGAAGTTTAATTTGCCATTCTAAGAGCTGTATATTTTCCCTGAATCAGGAATTGAAAGAGCACTAGGAACTCGAATGCTTCATTCAGGAAAATACTTAAAAACTTCAGCACATTGTTTCATAGATGTGAGTAGAAGATAGGAGAGGCCCTGGAAGAAGGCAAAAGAATCAAAGGTGGACAAGGGACAGAAATAACAGGTATTCACAGACTCAGATAACTCAGATAACTCTTCTCCTAAATGTTTAATGTGGTAAATAAAACTGAATTCTTCACCTCCTTTTTTTTTTTTTTTTTGGATGATTGTGGGGACCAAATCCAGGGTCTCATACAAGGCAAGTACTCTACTACTAAGCCACATTTCTGGCCTAAGTTTATCTTTATTTTATTTATTTATTTATTTATTTTTTTGGTTTTGGGGTCATACCCAGTGATGCTCAGGGGTAACTCCTGCCTCTGCGCTCAGAAATCACTCCTGGCTCGGGGAACCATATAGGATGCTGGAGGATGGAACCATGGTTCGTCCTAGGCTAGTGCGGGCAAGGCAGATGCCTTACTGCTTGTGCCACCACTCCGCCCCTCTTTATTTATTAAGTGAGTTGAAACCAATGATAAAATTCAAAGGTACCATTAGAGATTATATATAATACATACACACATATATATATATATATATATTAGAAATAAGGAAGCAGCATAAAGCCTTGTTTAAAGTTCATATTGTTCATTGTACCAAACCTAAAATTATTATGACTATTATAACTCTATGGGCTAATGAGGAGTGCATCTGTTTCAAAGTCAGAAACATCTATGTGAATTCAAATTCAAGGTTCCCCACTTAATAATCTAAAACTTACCCAGGTTAATGTGTAAAAAAGTCCTGTTTTATTAGCTATAAAAAGGATACAATATAGTATGTTTCTTGTATAGCTACATTTATTTTAAATAAAAGTAATGATACAAGCCTAGAACAGAGGTTGCATACAGTAAATTTTTTTTAAAAAGGAGTTGGGTGGGGAGGAGGGAGATTTGGGACATTAGTGATAGGAATGTTGCATTGGTGATGGGTGGTGTTCTTTACATGACTGAAACCCAAACACAATCACGTATATAATAAAGTTGTTTAAATATAAAAATTTTTTAAAAAAGGAGAGGTACTATTATTTTTAAATCATGTGTTATCACATAACAAATAGTTGTACTTTATATACCAAACACTTTGCTAGGTACTTTTAAAATTTTAGGAAAAATATACCACTCTGTTCAAGGTGCCTATATTTGGCAGATTAATTTAACAGGAACTTGGTAAGATAAAAAGAGCAATGAAACCAAAAATTTCATTTGAACTCCAAAATGGATCATATTAAGATAAATTATTATGAATCAACAGAGTGCCAATCTCTTGGGTTGGGAGAAAAAATTATGAAGGAAACAATAATTATAAGTCACTTCTATACTTGTACATTTCTAACAAAAAAAACCAGGTATTTGTGAAATTCATTTTATCATAGAATCTTTTTCCCAAGGAACATTTTAGAGGCATATTCCAGTAAAACAAGCTTCTCAAATGCTTGGCTTATAGCACCTTATATCAAACCAGGCGACAGAGGAACAGCTGGTCCATCAATGCAAAAGTCACTCTTAAAGAATAAATCAAATATCTCAAAGATGTTTTCAATCAAAAGAGCCTGAGAGCTGCAATATATTCAAGTTGATTAATTATAAAGAAGACTAGCATAGGAAAGAATGAATTAGTAGTAACACTTATAGAACATGTGCTTGAAACTGTCCAAATGAGGTGGACATTTTATTTAATAATCCATGAAGGGATGAAGGGAGGTATCATCATCTTGATTTTTATTTTACAGAAGCTGAAACTAAAA